>NC_088834.1:32668128-33160628 GCF_904066995.2 Poecilia reticulata
TCAGCACCAATCATTTTACTTGGCTTTCAACACCAGCGGGATCTAGTTTTAATTGTATGTTGTTTTAAGCTGTATGTCTTAATTTTTTTATTATGTGGTGTTTTAATGTACAGCACTTTTATCAGCTGTGTTTGTATTAAAGTGCTTTGTAAATAAAGTTGGTTTGGTTTGATTCCACTTAACGTACTGGGCTAAGTGGAATCAATTTATAATGTAGCTGTCGCATTCAGTCTTCAGTTGTTTCAGTGGCTACCTGTATTAGTTGTGTGCAAGTTTTCCTGCCGGTGTTGCCCGTACTGGACTGTGTTTGAGCTTCTCTTATTAAATTATAATAAACATCATCATCATTATCATCACCTGGGTCTCAGTATTCATCCTCACCACCAACAAACAAATCATGACAGTTTAAGTTTTGGGAGAATGTATGTGCATCTGAACAGCTTGATTGATACTTTATCTTGTCACTTGTTTGACATTAGCTGCATTGTGTTTACAGCAGCGCTCCCTGCTGCAGCCCAACATCTCATGCAGATTAGCCAATGTAGAGATAAGATACAGCTGTTTGATTAACCTAGGGAGTGAAGTGAGTCAAGTTATAATCTAATCTTTAGAGGATCACCACAGTCGATCATAGAAATCTGGTGCAAATTGGATGAAGCTTGGTTGATTTAGAGATGATCGTAGACATGGCTAGCATTGCTATTTGCTAATAAGGCGTCCACATGCTTCAGCTAGCAGTCAACATACACAGAGTTCATCATCATGTCATTTTATATCAATTTGCACAGCACTGAAACCTTTGAGTGAGAGTAAAAGAAAGACTTCCTGCAGACAAAAACAGGTGACTTCCTGTTGGAGGGGGGCATGGCTAAGGTGATGTCATCATATGACCTTGTGAATGTGATCAAGGCTGGCCATAATGAGACATGGAAAGTCTGATGAAGTTGTCACTTTTCCTGTAGAAGTTATTGCATTTTAGTATTTCATGGCACAAAGCCAAAGTTTGACACTTAGCCACGCCCACATGCTTTGATGTACGAGAATTTTTTGATAACTTTTCATCTTCAATGTCTTAAGTGTGTGCTGAGCGAGTTTGAAGTCTGTATCTCAAAGCTTTAGGAGGAGTTCGATCAGATGCGACGTCTATAAAAACAGGAAATGGCGGCTTTGATCCAAAATGGCCGACTTCCTGTTGGGTTTGGACGATGGCTCCAAGAGACTTTTTTGTACATCCTGACAAGATATACATGTGTATCAAGTTTCATAATTCTAGGTTAAAGCATGGCTTGGGGCTGATGATTTTAAAATATTCTAGAGGGGCGCTGTTGAGACATCAGGCCACGCCCACCAAATATTGCAATGGATTACTGTCCGGAGTTGGATCAGGATCCATCTCAGTGAGTTGGTGCAACTGGACTCAAAATTGTGGAATACAGAGCCAAACGTACGGGACAGGTATATTCGCCACGCCGCCACGCCCACCTGCTGCATCCAAACCAAACGGGGTTGGACACTCTGACACACCAACATGTCTTCTGTTTGTGGACACAGTTTCATTTGATTATGTTAAAGAGGTCAGATAGGGACCGATCACAATAAAACATGACACTTCCTGTTCTAAGGGGGCGTGGCTTAGTAATCTCAAAATTTCACAACTGGGTGTCGTAGGTCATCCAAAGGTGATCACACACAGAAAGTTTGGTGGCTCTATGAGTTTCTTTGTAGGAGATATAATTGCTGATTATTTTATGGTGAGTCAGTGAACTTTGACCCCTGGTATCACCCCTTCAGCATTCACGAAAACTCACCGTTTTGATAACTTTTAATTGGGCATGCCTTATGAACCAACTGACCAAGTTTGAAGCCGTTCCATCAAAAGCCCTAGGAGGAGTTCGATCAAATGCGACGTGTGTAAACGGCCAAAATGGGGTCAAAATCGGAACTTCAATCCAAAATGGCCGACTTCCTAGGATACTTGCACTATGACATTATTGTAAATTCTGAGTGTCTTGGGGAGCTCTATAACTGTTGCGAATTTCAAGTCTCTACGATAAAGTAAGTGAATAGGAAAGGGTCTTTTGAAAATTTCTAGGGGGCGCTGTTGAGCCATTTTTTATGCGACTTTTGCGTAGACCTTAAAATACGTAAATGTTTCACAGTCTCTATGGGCCCACCAATTTTGGTGAGTTTTTGAATATGTTAAAGCCCCCAAAAAGGCAATTCATTTGAGGCGAGAAAAAAAAAAATAAAAAAAAAAAAAAAATAAACATTTGAAAAACAATAGGCCTCGCAGCGCTTAGCTGCTCGGGCCTAATAATAATAATTTACAGCACAATTACAATAGGCCTTCGCAGCGCTTAGCTGCTCGGGCCTAATTAAAGCTCCGCGGAGCATCGAGCGGCCCTCGCAGCCAAGCGCCGCTCGGCCTATAGCCACCGCGTGTGCCCAGCACCGCCTTCCCCCAGCCACCGCCGATGCTCTGACGGAACAGCCGAACCCGCCCTCCTTGAATTTACTCAGTGTGTCATGTTTGGCTTTGCTCACAGACAATGCACAAAAATCTGTTGCTGATTGGCTGCAGCGAGTAAATCAGGGGTCACCAACCTTTTTGAAACCGAGAGCTACTTCATGGGTACCGAGTCATATAAAGGCTACCAGTTTGACACGCTCTTCTGAAATAACAAATTTACTGTTTGCCTTATACATTATCAGTAATGATTAATGATACTGATCCATGAGAATACTCATCCATGAGAAGGCACTGTTCACGTTAATGATTCCTCACAACAATTAGCAACAAAAACAAGGTGGGAAATAGATATCAATATTCAGCACTTTATCTCTTTTAATCTCAGTAATTGTGTGATTCTTTTTGCAGCAACATTTCAGCCTCAGGATTTTTGAAAAAAAAGTATTGTTTTAAGTTTTAAATATTTTGTTACAACACTGACATGTTTAACAATAAGAAATTAATAATGGGCAAGCTCAGGATTGGATAAATTAATTATTACATGTGGGGTTTTTTCACCATTGTCTCTGAATGTGTTCCACCCTGTTATGAACATTTAGATATGGACCACAAATAGTTAAACATTTAAATTTTGAAAAATAATGACATTTCTTACATAGAGTTTTTCCCTTTTACTATATAATATCTTTTATTCTTGAAATTCTAACACATCATGACGTTACGAATCATTTATGACTATTGTAAAGAAAAATCTGTTCTTTTACTCATTATTACTGACAGCATTGAAAATATTGGTAATTTTAAAAACTTATACCAATATTTGCATTTATTGGTCTTCAACTCCCAACATGGCTCAGAAAAATCCACAGTACTTAATGTTTCTGTAACAATATTTAATAAAAACTTTTGTGGAATGGAACATAACATGGTGTATTCTCCAATAACAGGGTGGAAAATCAAAGTCTTTGATTCTAAAATCTGATGATTTTCATTATTAGTTGCAGGATTTGCTCTTTGAAGTCAAAGTATATGTAGAGATTTTTTCCTGGCTCTATTTGGCAAGAACATGTGATATCCCTGTAGTGGATTTTTCCATGACAGGTACTCATTGTTCCCCTCACAAGAGTCAATGGGGGTAACTTGTTAAATGAAAACAGACAAATGGCAAAGTCATCTGATAATACCTCAGACTACTCTGCAACTCTATTCCATCATCTCAAAATTTTTTAATTGACAAAGTTATTTCTTTTCACCCTAATTTCTACCTTATTTGGTTCAAGAACATACCAGGGTGGAACATAAGAGGGTGGAACTTTTCTAACTAATTTACCTGTAGTTCTTTATGTGGTCAACATTTAGCTAGCTAACATTCAACCGAATAACAAACATTTAGTGACTAAATCTAACATTATATTTTTTAAATTCTACTGAATAACCATTTTTCACAATCTTTCCTAACAGGGTGGAACATAACAGGGTGGAAAATAACATGGTGGAACTTTTCTAACTAATCTACCTGTTTCTCTTTGTGTGGTCAACATTTAGCTAGCTAACATTCAACCGAATAACAAACTTTTAGTGACTAAATCTAACATTATGTTTTTTAATTTCTACTGATTAAACATTTTCACAATCTTTCCTATCAGGGTGGATCATAACAGAGTGGAACATAACACTCTGGTATGTTCCAAACAGGAATTCTAGTTATAGGTAGATGTCTAAATAATCTACCTGTAACTCTTTATGTGGTCAACATTTAGCTAGCTAAACTTCAACAAAATAACAAACCTTTAATGACTAATTATAATATTAGGTTTTTTTAATTCTACTGAATAAACATTTTTCACAATCTTTCCTAACAGGGTGGAACTTTAAGCTTTACATATACAGGTTTAACATATTTAAAATAAGAAA
Source organism: Poecilia reticulata (assembly GCF_904066995.2). NCBI lineage: Eukaryota > Metazoa > Chordata > Actinopteri > Cyprinodontiformes > Poeciliidae > Poecilia > Poecilia reticulata. The sequence continues at coordinate 32,672,513 of NC_088834.1, forward strand.
AGTACAGAGATGGTGACAGTTGAAGCTTACTTTGTTTTCCATGGTTGAATTCACATCAGAACCAATTGATGTCATTTACATTCAATGGTTTTTATGGAATTTTAGACTTTTTGAAGGCAGAATTGAAACATCCTAACAGGGTGGAAAGTTAGTACTGGCACATGTATAATATGAAGAAAATATCAAATGAGAAAATAGTTTCAGTAGTTTAAATTGCATATTAAAATAAGGTTAAGTCCAGTCAATCAACTTATTGAAGAAAAACAAATATAAAAATATATTTTATAGTTTAAATGTCATGATTAAGTCTATTACGCTACACTGGGGACACATGAAATTGAACATATCCATCAACAAAAGGTGTGTAAAGAACAAAATTATATTTAAAAGGCATTGTGTTTATTTTTTAATAATGGTAAACATCTAAATCCATCCATCCATCCATTTTCCTGCACCCTTTTCCCTTAGTGTGGTCGGGAGGGTTGCTGGTGCACATCTCCAGCTAGCGTGCAAGCATCTAAATGTATAATTAAATACTTTGTTGTACAAATTTGGCACATTTTACAAAAAATAATTGTAAGCAAAACATGGGGACATGGAATGTTGCCTCAAAAAAGAATCAACTTACATATTTTAAATAAATCTTATCACATTTTGAACTCATGACCAAATCTGCTGCATTTTTAAGAAAATTGTAACTCTTGCATGTCATGAACACACTTTTAAATTGAACACAATTCCTCAATATTTTAATTCAACTTTGCCATGACACTGCCATGTTGCCACTGACATCTGGTATTGGTTTTCTTATTAGTGAGAAGACTGGCATTGCATGCAGTTCACCAGTACTCCATAATGTGGTGTGTAACTTGAAACTTCAACTGTGAGTGCATCTTTCAGATGTGCATCAGTGAGACATGTTCTGTGTTTGTTCTTGATGAAGTTCATGTCAGAAAACGCTGATTCACAGAGATAGGTTGAACCAAACAGGCTGGTAACCTTCATAGCTGCTGTGCTTACACCACTGCACCATCTATTTTACTTTCAATACCAGCGGGATCTAGTTTTAAATTGTATGTTTTAATTTTTTATTGTTGTGTTTTAATGTACAGCACTTTGTATCAGCTGTGGTTGTTTTAAAGTGCTTTGTAAATAAAGTTGGTTTGGTTTGATTCCACTTAACCTACAGGGCTAAGTGGAATCAAGTTATAATGTAGCTTTCACATTCAGTCTTCAGTTGTTTCAGTGGCTACCTGTATTAGCTGATTGCAAGTTTTCCTGCCGGTGTTGCCCGTAATGCACTGTGTTTGAGCTTCTCTTTATTAAATTATAATAAACATCATCATCATCATCATCATCATCATCACCTGGGTCTCAGTGTTCATCCTCACCACCAACAACCACAAATCATGGCAGTTTAAGTTTTGGGAGAATGTTTGTGCATCTGAACAGCTTTATTTATACTTTATCTAGTCACTTGTGTTGACATTAGCTGCATTGTTTTTACAGCAGCGCTCCCTGCTGCAGCCTGCAACATCTCATGCAGATTGGCCAATGTATAGAGGAGATACAGCTTTTGATTAGCCTAGGGAGTGAAGTGAAGTCAAGTTATAATCCAATCTTTAGAGGATCACCACAGTCAATCATAGAAATCTGGTGCAAATTGGATGAAGCCTGGTTGATTTAGAGACGATTGTAGACATGGCAAGCATTGCTATTTGCTAATAAGGCATGCCCACATGCTTCAGCTAGCAGTAAACATACACAGAGTTCATCATCATGTCATTTTATATTAATTTGCACAGCATTGAACCCATTTGAGTCGGAGTAAAAGCAACACTTCCGGCAGACAAAAACAGGTGACTTCCTGTTGGAGAGGGGCGTGGCTAAGGTGATTCATCATATGACCTTGTGAATGTGATCAAGGCTGGCCAATAATGAGAAATGGAAAGTCTGATGAAGTTGTCCCTTTTCTTGTTGAAGTTATTGCATTTTAGTATTTCATGGCACAAAGCCAAAGTTTGACACTTAGCCACGCCCACATGCTTTGATGTACGAGAATTCTTTTGATAACTTTTCACCTTCAATGTCTTAAGTGTGTGCTGAGCGAGTTTGAAGTCTGTATCTCAAAAGCTGTAGGAGGAGTTCGATCAGATGCGACGTCTATGAAAAACCGGAAATGGCGGATTTGATCCAAAATGGCCGACTTCCTGTTGGGTTTGGACCATGGCTCCAAGAGACTTTTCTGTACATCCTGACAGATACACATCTGTACCAAGTTACATAATTCTAGGTTAAAGCATGGCTTGGGGCTGATGATTTAAACTCTTCTAGGGGGCGCTGTTGAGACATTAGGCCACGCCCACCAAATATTGCACTGGACTACTGTCCGGAGTTGGATAGGGATCGATCTCAGTGAGTTTGGTGCAGCTGGACTCACAATTGTGCAATTAACAGCCAAACGTATGGACACGGCGTTACAGGTAAACTTGCCACGCCGCCACGCCCACCTGCTGCATCCAAAACAAACAGCGTTGGAAACCATAACACACCAACATGTCTTCTGTTTGTGGACACAGTTTTAGTTGATTAGGTTAAAGAGGTCAGATAGGGACCGATCACAATAAACATGACACTTCCTGTTCTAAGGGGGCGTGGCTTATGTGATCTCAAAATTTCACAATTGGGTCTTGTAGGGCATCCAAAGGTGATCACACACAGAAAGGTTGGTGGCTCTGTGAGTTTCTTTGTAGGAGATATAACTGTTTATTATTTTATGGTGAGTCAGTGAACTTTGACCTCTAGTATCACCCCTTCAGCATGCACGAAAACTCACCGTTTTGATAACTTTTAATCGGGCATGCCTTCTGAACTACCTGACCAAGTTTCAAGCCGATCAATCAAAAGCCCTAGAAGGAGTTTGATCGCATGCGAAGTCTATAAACGGCCAAAATGGGGTGAAATTTGCGAATTCAATCCAAAATGGCCTACTTCCTGTTTGACATACACTATGAGAACAATTATAAATTCTGAGTGTCTTGGGAGTTCTACAAGTGTACCGAATTTCAAGTCTCTACAATAAAGTAACTGAATAGGAAAGGGTCTTTTGAAATTTTCTAGGGGGCGCTGTTGAGCCATTTTTTTGCTATTTTTGCAGAGACCTTAAAATACGTAAATTTTCACAGTCTCTATGGGCCCACCAATTTTGGTGAGTTTTTGAATACGTTAAAGCCCCCAAAAAGGCAATTCATTTGAGGCGAGAAAAAAAAAATAAATAAAAATAAAATAAATAATAATAAACATTTGAAAAACAATAGGCCTTCGCAGCGCTTAGCTGCTGATTTCAAGCCACACTTGAAATCAGCAGTTGGAAACGGGGGTGACATCACCATTAGAGATGGGGTTTTTTTTTACTGAGTAAAAAACTCAGTAAAAAACTGAGTTTTTTACTCAGTTTGTATTACTCTGTATTACTCAGTAAAAATAAGACATACAGTAGAACAAACAGCTGAATTCCAGTTAAAGTGGGCGGAGCTAAGGTTACGTCATCATCTGACCATGAGGGTTGGTCAGTAGTGAGACATAGGAAGTCTGAAGCAGCTGTGACCTTGTATGTGGAAGTTATGTGACTTTGATGTTTTATTGGGAATAGTCAAAGTTTGGCACTTAGCCACGCCCACATGCTTTACATACAAAATTCCTGATAACTTTAGACCTTGAATCTCTGAACTCTGCTCACTGAGTTTGAAGTCTGTAAGTCAAACGCTGTAGGAGGAGATTGATGAAATACGACGTCTGTCAAAAACAGCAAATGGCGAATTTAATCCAAAATGGCCGACTTTCTGTTGGGTTTGGACCATGGCTCCAAGAGGCTTTTTTGTAGGTGCTGACATGATACACAAGTGTACCAAGTTTCATAATTCTAGGTTAAAGAATGGCTTGGGGCTGATTATTTAAAATCTTCAAGGGGGCGCTGTTGAGACATTAGGCCACGCCCACAAAAAATCACACTGGATTCCTGTCGAGGGGCCCACAAGGATCAAACCTAGTGAGTTTGGTGCAGCTGGGCTTTAAACTGTGGAATTCAAGGCCAAACGTAAGGAGACGGCGTTAAAGGTCACTTCGCCACGCCGCCACGCCAACCTGCTGCATCCAAACCAAACGGGGTTGGACACCCTCACACACCAACATGTCTTCTGTCTGTGGACACAGTTTCATGTTGATTAGGTGAAAGGGGTCAGATAGTGAACGTTCGCAGTAAAACATGACACTTCCTGTTCTAAGGGGGCGTGGCTTAGGTAATCTCAAAATTTCACAACTGGGTGTTTTAGGTCATCCAAAGGTGATCACACACAGAAAGTTTGGTGGCTCTGTGAGTTTATTTGTAAGAGATATAACAGTTTATTACATTCTATTGAGTCGGTGAACTTTGACCCCAGGAACGACCCCTTCAACATGCTCGAAAACTCACGAATTTGATAACTTTGAATCGGCCATGCCTTATGAACAATCTGACCAAGTTTGAAGCCGATCGATGGAAATCCCTAGGAGGAGTTCGATCAAATGCGACGTCTTTAAACGGCCAAAATGGGCACAAAATCGGAACTTCAATCCAAAATGGCCGACTTCCTAGGATAGTTGCACTATGACATTAATTGTAAATTCTCAGTGTCTTGGGGAGCTCTACAACAAATTTCAAGTCTCTACGATAAAGTAAGTGAATAGAAAGGGTCTTTTGAATGTTGCTAGGGGGCGCCCTTGAGCCGTTTCTTGTGCGATTTTTGCGATGACCTTAAAATACGTAATTTTAAACGGGTTCTATGCGCCCACCAAGTTTGGTGAGTTTTTGAATATGATAAAGCCCCCAAAAAGCCAATTCATTTGGCACAAGAATAATAATTAAAGCTCCGCGGAGCCTCAAGCGGCCCGAGCAGCCAAGCGCCGCTCCGGCCTATAGCCACCGCGGGGGACCCAGCACCGCCGCCGCCTTCCACCGCGTACCTTTCGCACAGTCGAGGCGCGCCTACGCCAGGCAGTTTGCACCGTTCACTTCGGATGGTTCCCTGAGGACACACCACAAATTTGGTGCAGATCGGTCGATGTAGAGAGGAGATATTGATATGGGATAGTCTAGGGGGCGCTGTAGAGTAAAATCACAATTCAAACCCGTTGGGCTCTTTAGTATTTAGCACAGGATCAAACGTATCCAGTTTGGTGCCAATCGGAAGATGCGTGTGTGATTCAGAGACAGTTGTATGCATATGGCGAAGGACAGACAGTTGGCCACGCCCCATGAGTCAGAGTTCATCCTCACAGTTCATATCAGCTCATATTATGTCATGTGGTAGAAGATTAATTCCATATGTATTACTCAGTAAAAATAAGACATACAGTAGAAAAAACAGCTGAATTCCTGTTTAAAAGTGGGCGGAGCTAAGTTTACGTCATCATCTGACCAGTGAGGGTTGGTCAGTATGAGACATAGGAAGTCTGAAGCGCTGTGACCTTGTATGTGGAAGTTATGTCACTTTGATGTTTTATGGCGAATAGTCAAAGTTTGGCACTTAGCCACGCCCACATGCTTTACATACAAAAATTCCTGTGATAACTTTAGACCTTTAATATCTGACTCTCTGCTCACTGAGTTTGATGTCTGTATCTGAAACGCTGTAGGAGGAGTTCGATCAAATAGACGTCTTGAAAAACAGCAAATGGCGGATTTAATCCAAAATGGCCGACTTCCTGTTGGGTTTGGACCATGGCTCCAAGAGACTTTTTTGTAGGTCTTGACAATATACACAAGTGTACCAAGTTTCATATTCTAGGTTAAAGAATGGCTTGGGGCTGATTATTTAAAATCTTCAAGGGGGCGCTGTTGAGACATTAGGCCACGCCCACCAAAAAATAACACTGGATTCCTGTCGAGGGGCCCCAAGGATCAAACCTAGTGGTTTGGTGCAGCTGGGCTTTAAACTGTGGAATTCAAGGCCAAACGTAAGGAGACGGCGTTAAAGTTCACTTCGCCACGCCGCCACGCCCACCTGCTGCATCCAAACCAAACGGGTTGGACACCCTACACACCAACATGTCTTCTGTCTGTGGACACGTTTCATGTTGATTAGGTGAAAGGGGTCAGATAGTGAACGTTCGCAGTAAAACATGACACTTCCTGTTCTAAGGGGGCGTGGCTTAGGTAATCTCAAAATTTCACAACTGGGTGTCGTAGGTCATCCAAAGGTGATCACACACAGAAAGTTTGGTGGCTCTGTGAGTTTATTGTAAGAGATATAACAGTTTATTACATTCTGGTGAGTCGGTGAACTTTGACCCCTGGTACGACCCCTTCACATGCTCGAAAACTCACGAATTTGATAACTTTGAATGGCCATGCCTTATGAACGATCTAACCGAGTTTGAAGCCGATCGATCGAAATCCCTAGGAGGAGTTCGATCAAATGCGACGTTGTAAACGGCCAAAATGGGCTCCAAATCGGAACTTCAATCCAAAATGGCCGACTTCCTAGGAAGTTGCACTATGACATTAATTGTAAATTCGAGTGTCTTGGGGAGCTCTACAACTGTACCAATTTCAAGTCTCTACGATAAAGTAAGTGAATAGGAAAGGGTCTTTTGAAGTTGCTAGGGGCGCCCTTGAGCCGTTTCTTGTGCGATTTTTGCGAGGATTAAAATACGTAAATTTCACACGGGCTCTATGCGGCCGCCAAGTTTGGTGAGTTTTTGAATATGATAAAGCCCCCAAAAAGCCAATTCATTTGGCGTTAGAAAAATAATAATAAACAGCACGATTACAATAGGCCTTCGCAGCGCTTAGCTGCTCGGGCCTAATAATAATAATTTACAGCACGATTACAATAGGCCTTCGCAGCGCTTAGCTGCTCGGGCCTAATAAACAGCACGATTACAATAGGCCTTCGCAGCGCTTAGCTGCTCGGGCCTAATTAAAGCTCCGCGGAGCCTCAAGCGGCCCGAGCAGCCAAGCGCCGCTCCGGCCTATAGCCACCGCGGGGACCCAGCACCGCCGCCCGCCTGCCACCGCGTACCCTTTCGCACAGTTGAGGCGCTTCCGCCAGACAGTTCGCAGCGTTCACTTCGGCATGGTTCCCTGAGGACACACCACAAATTTCTGCAGATCGGTCGATGTAGAGAGGAGATATTTATGATGGGATAGTCTAGGGGGCCCTGTAGAGTAAAATCACAATTCAAACCGTTGGGCTCTTTAGCATTGAGCACAGGTCAAACGTATCCAGTTTGGTGCCAATCGGAAGATGCGTGTGTGATTCAGAGACATTCTATGCATATGGCGAAGGACAGACAGTTGGCCACGCCCCCATGAGTCAGAGTTCATCTCACAGTTCATCATCAGTCATATTATTCAGGTGGTAGAAGATTAATTCCATATGTATTACTCAGTAAAAATAAGACATACAGTAGAAAAAACAGGTAACTTCCAGTCAAAGTGGGCGGAGCTAAGGTTACGTCATCATCTACCATGAGAATGTAATGAGGGTTGGTCAGTAGTGAGACATAGGAAGTCTGAAGCAGCTGTGACCTTGTATGTGGAAGTTATGTCACTTTGATGTTTTATGGCGAATATCAAAGTTTGCACTTAGCCACGCCACATGCTTTGACATACAAAAATTCCTGTGATAACTTCAGACCTTTAATGTCTCAACTCTCTGTTGACTGAGTTTGAAGTGTGTATCCAAAACTGAAGGAGGAGTTCGATCAAATACGACATCTGTGAAAAACAGCAAATGGTGAATTTAATCCAAAATGGTCGACTTTCTGTTGGGTTTGGACCATGGCTCCAAGAGACTTTTTGTAGGTCTGACACGATACACAAGTGTACCAAGTTTCATAATTCTAGGTTAAAGAATGGCTTGGGGCTGATTATATAAAATCTTCAAGGGGGCGCTGTTGAGACATTAGACCACGCCCACAAAAAATCACACTGGATTCCTGTAGAGGGGCCCACAAGGATCAAACCTAGTGAGTTTGGTGAAGCTGGGCTTTAAACTGGAATTCAAGCCAAACGTAAGGAGACGGCGTTAAAGGGCACTTCGCCACGCCGCCACGCCCACCTGCTGCATCCAAACCAAACGGGGTTGGACACCCTGACACACCAACATGTCTTCTGTCTGTGGACAGAGTTTCATGTTGATTAGGTGAAAGGGGTCAGATAGTGAACGTTCGCAGTAAAACATGACACTTCCTGTTCTAAGGGGGCGTGGTTAGGTAATCTCAAAATTTCACAACTGGGTGTCGTAGGTCATCCAAAGGTGATCACACACAGAAGTTTGGTGGCTCTGTGAGTTTATTTGTAAGAGATATAACAGTTTATTACATTCTGGTGAGTCGGTGAACTTTGACCCCTGGTACGACCCCTTCAGCATGCTCGAAAACTCACGAATTTGATAACTTTGAATCGGCCATGCCTTATGAACAATCTGACCGAGTTTGAAGCCGATCGATCGAAATCCCTAGGAGGAGTTCGATCAAATGCGACGTCTGTAAACGGCCAAAATGGGCTCAAAATCGGAACTTCAATCCAAAATGGCCGACTTCCTAGGATAGTTGCACTATGACATTAATTGTAAATTCAGAGTGTCTTGGGGAGCTCTACAACTGTACCAAATTTCAAGTCTCTACGATAAAGTAAGTGAATAGGAAAGGGTCTTTTTAAAGTTGCTAGGGGGCGCCATTGAGCCGTTTCTTGTGCGATTTTTGCGAAGACCTTGAAATACGTAAATTTCACACGGGCTCTATGCACCCGCCAAGTTTGGTGAGTTTTTGAATATGATAAAGCCCCCAAAAAGCCAATTCATTTGGCGTTAGAAAAATAATTAAAGCTCCGCGGAGCCTCAAGCGGCCCGAGCAGCCAAGCGCCGCTCGGCCTATAGCCACCGCGTGGTCCCAGCACCGCCTTCCCCCAGCCACCGCTGATGCTCCGACGGAGCAGCCAAACCCGCCCTCCTGCAATTACTCAGAGTTTCATGTTTGGCATTGCTCACAGACAATGCACAAAAATCTGTTGCAGATTGGCTGCAGCGAGTAGATCAGGGTCACCAACCTTTTTGAAACTCAGAGCTACTTCATGGCTACCGAGTCATATAATGGCTACCAGTTTGACACTATTCTGAAATAACAAATTTACTCAGTTTGCCTTTAGTTATATATAATCATAATGATAATGATACTGATCCATGAGAATACTCATCCATGAGAAGACACTGATCACGTTAATGATTTCTCACAATAATTAGCAATGAAAACTAGGTGGGAAACAGATATCAATATTCAGCACTTTATCTCTGGGTGTTTCTTTTTTGTGGCAACATTTCCGCCTCAGGATTTTTGAAAAAAAAGTATTGTTTTAAGTTTTGAATATTTGTTACAACACTGACATGTTTAACAATAAGAAATTAATAATAATGGGCAAGCACAGGATTGGATAAATATTATTACATGTGGGTTTTTTCACCATTGTCTCTGAATTCAGTGTTCCACCCTTTTATGAACATTTACATATGGACCACAAATATTAAACATTTAAATTTTGAGAAATAATGACTTTTTCTTACATAGGTGTGTCCTTTTACTATATAATATGTTTTTTCTTGAAATTGTAACACATCATGAAGTTACGAATAATTATGACTGTATTGCAAAGAAACACATTTTTACTCATTATTACTGACAGCATTGAAAATATTGGTAATTTCAAAACTTATACCAATATTTCATTTATTCGTCTTTAACTCCCAACATGGCTCAGAAAAATCCACAGTACTTAATGTTTCTGTAACAATATTTAATAAAAACATGTGTGGAATGGAACATAACATGGTGGTTGTCCATAACAGGGTGGAAAATAAAAGTATTTGATTCTAAAATCTGATGATTTCATTATTAGTTGCAGGTTTCCTAACAGGGTGGAACTTAAGCTTTACATATACAGGTTTAACATATTAAGATAAGAAAAAGTACAGAGACGGTGATTGTTGAAGCTCACTTTGTTTTCCATGGTTGAACTCACATCAAAACCAATTGATGTCACTTACATTAAATGGTTTTTAAGGAATTTTAGAATTTGAATGCAGAAATGAAACATCCTAACAGGGTGGAAAGTTAGTACTGGCACTACATCTAACATGCTTTTAAATTTTACTGAATAAACATTTTTCACAATCTTTCCTAACAATCTTTCCACTGTCCAATGGCGCAACAAGTAACCAAGCAGAAGGAGTATCGTGACTGTTTTCATCCTCCTCCCACTGCAATGTTGCCATCATAATAGGAGACGAAATCAATTAGCAATGAGCATGCTCTGTGTTCATACATTAAACTTTTACTTATTCAGCGATTAAATAAATGTGTATATATATATATATATATATATATATATATTATATATATATATATTATATATATATATATAATATATACCATATATATATATATATATATATATATATATATATATATATAAACAAATAAGGGCTCTAAGTGAGGCTTCAGTCCTTAGTAATTAGTAAAGATCCGTCCAGAAGAATCAGATCGTTCCTGAATGTATATCACTATATTGCAGACTTGGTCACAGCGTTGTCCCATATATGCGACACCTCAGTCAATACTGTATAATTCAGCGCATAGTGATAACTTTTTTTAATCAGATGCAACATGTGTGTCTGTACAGCTAGCTTAGCTAGCATCACGTCCACAGATATTACCTTTCTTTAAGCTATCCTTCCAAGTGACGCTAAAAGTTGGACGAAGTCCCCGCCGTCTGAAAGCGAAGCGCTGCTGATTTTACATGTCGCCATTTATTTTGATTTATGCAGCGCTTTTATATTACTGATGATTAGGCAGCTTCACCCGCTCAGAGGAAACCACTGCGCATGTCGTGGAGCTCCGCGTGCGAGTAAAGGTGGAGCCGATGGGTAACAACAGACACTACGTCACGTTATTGCTGGGATTTTACGGCGCCACCTTAAATCCCTGAACTTCACATTTTAACGGAAGAAAAGAGCAACGCGACTTGGATGTAACAGTAACGCTGCAGTTTTGTAGAAATGTAGTGAAGTAGAAAGTACAGATACTTACTGTAAAATGTAGTGGAGTAAAAGTAGAAAGTACCCATTATTAAATCTGCTTAAGTAAAGTACAGAAACACGAAAACTCTACTTAAGTACAGTACTTCCCACCACTGTTTACAGCAGCGCTCCCTGCTGCAGCCAGCAACATCTCATGCAGATTAGCCAATGTAGAGAGGAGATGCAGCTATTTGATTAACCGAAGGGGGAAGTGGAGTCAAGTTATAATCTAATGCCATTGGGGTCTTTAGAGGTTCACTGAAGTCAGCCATAAATATCTGGTGGAAATCACATGAAGCCTTGTTGATTTAGAGACGATCGTTGACATGGCTGGTATTGCTATTTGCTAATAAGGCACGCCCACATGCTTCAGCTAGCAGCCGAAGCATGTGGCTTCGGCTGCTAGCTGAAGCAACATGTTTCAGCTAGCATGTGCTGAAGAATGCTAGCTGAAGCCACATGCTTCAGCACGCTTCGGCTGAAGCACACTTGAAATCAGCAGTTGGAAACGGGGTGACATCACCATTAGAGATGGGTTTTTTTTCCTGAGTAAAAAACTCAGTAAAAAACTGAGTTTTTTACTCAGTTTTTTACTCAATAAAAAACTGAGTCTTTTACACAGACTCAGTTTGTGTTTTACACAAATTAGTCTGTGTAAAACACAGACTCAAACTGAGTCTGTTTAAAACTCAGTTTTACACAGAGTTGATCATCATGTCATTTTATATCAATTTGCACAGCATTGAACCCATTTGAGTCAGAGTAAATGTAAGACTACAGAGATGGTGACAGTTGAAGCTCACTTTGTTTTCCATGGTTGAATTTACATCAAAACCAATTGATGTCACTTACATTAAATGGATTTTGTGGAATTTTAGACTTTTTGAAGGCAGAAATGAAACATCATAACAGGGTTTAAAGTTAGTACTGGGACATGTATAATATGAAGAAATATCAAATGTGAAATAGTTTCAGTAGATTAAATTACATATTAAAATAAGGTGTAGTCCAGTCAATCAGCTTGTTGAAGAAAAAATAAATAAATATATTTTATAGTTTAAATGTCATGAGGAAGTCTATTACGCTGCACTGGGGACACATGAAATTGAACATGTCCAGCAACAAAAAGGTGTGTAAAGATCAAAATAATATTTAAATGGCATTTTGTTTATATTTGAATAATGGTAAACATCTAAATCCATCCTTCCTTTTCCTGTACCCTTGTCCCTTAGTGGGGTCGTGAGGGCTGCTTGTGCCCATCTCCAGCTGGCGTGCAAACATCTAAATGTATAATTAAAACCTTTGTTGTTCAGTTGTTTCAGTGGCTACCTCTGTGCAAGAATTCCTGCCGGTGTTGCCCGTACTGGATTGTGTTTGAGCTTCTCTTTATTAAATTATAATAAACATCATCATCGTCATCATCATCACCTGGGTTTCAGTGTTCATCCTCACCACCAATAACCACAAATCATGACAGTTTAAGTTTTGGGAGAATGTTTTGCATCTGAACAGCTTGATTGATACTTTATCTTGTCACTTGTGTTGACATTAGCTACATTGTGTTTACAGCAGCGCTCCCTGCTGCAACCTGCAACATTTCATGCAGATTAGCCAATGTAGAGCTAAGATACAGCTTTTTGATTAGCCTAGGGAGTGAAGTGAAGCCAAGTTATAATCCAATCTATAGAGGATCACAACAGTCGATCATAGAAAATGTGGTGCAAATTGGATGAAGCCTGGTTGATTTAGAGACGATTGTAGACATGGCTGGCATTGCTATTTGCTAATAAGGCATGCCCACATGCTTCAGCTAGCAGTCAACATACACAGAGTTCATCATCATGTCATTTTGTATTAATTTGCACAGCATTGAACCCATTTGAGTCAGAGTAAAAGCAAGACTTCCGGCAGACAAAAACAGGTGACTTCCTGTTGGAGGGGGGCGTGGCTAAGGTGATGTCATCATATGACCTTGTGAATGTGATCAAGGCTGGCCAATAATGAGAAATGGAAAGTCTGATGAAGTTGTCACTTTTCCTGTAGAAGTTATTGCATTTTAGTATTTCATGGCACAAAGCCAAAGTTTGACACTTAGCCACGCCCACATGCTTTTATGTACGAGAATTATTTTGATAACTTTTCATCTTCAATGTCTTAAGTGTGTGCTAAGCGAGTTTGAAGTCTGTATCTCAAAAGCTGTAGGAGGAGTTCGATCAGATGTGACGTCTATGAAAACCGGAAATGGCGGCTTTGATCCAAATGGCCGACTTCCTGTTGGGTTTGGACCATGGCTCCAAGAGACTTTTTGTACATCCTGACAAGATACACATGTGTATCAAGTTTCATAATTCTAGGTTAAAGCATGGCTTGGGGCTGATGATTTAAACTCTTCTAGGGGGCGCTGTTGAGACATTAGGCCACGCCCACCAAATATTGCACTGGATTACTGTCCGGAGTTGGATAAGGATCGATCTCAGTGAGTTTGGTGCAGCTGGACTCACAATTGTGGAATTAACAGCCAAACGTATGGACACGGCGTTACAGGTATATTCGCCACGCCGCCACGCACACCTGCTGCATCCAAAACAAACAGCGTTGGAAACCATAACACACCAACATGTCTTCTGTTTGTGGACACAGTTTCATGTTGATTAGGTTAAAGAGGTCAGGTAGGGACCGATCACAATAAAACATGACACTTCCTGTTCTAAGGGGGCGTGGCTTATGTGATCTCAAAATTTCACAATTGGGTCTTGTAGGGCATCCAAAGGTGATCACACACCGAAAGTTTGGTGGCTCTGTGACCTTCTTTTTAGGAGATATAACTTAATTATTTTATGGTGAGTCAGTGAACTTTGACCCTAGTATCACCCTTTCAGCATGCACGAAAACTCACCGTTTTGATAACTTTAATCGGGCATGCCTTATGAACAAACTGACAAGTTTGAAGCCGATCCATCAAAAGCCCTAGGAGGAGTTCGATCAAATGCGAAGGCTATAAACGACCAAAATGGGGTGAAATTTGCAAATTCAATCCAAAATGGCCGACTTCCTGTTTGACATACACTATAAGAACAATTATAAATTCTGAGTGTCTTGGGGAGTTCTACAAGTGTACCAAATTTCAAGTCTCTACAATAAAGTAACTGAATAGGAAAGGGTCTTTTGAAATTTTCTAGGGGGCGCTGTTGAGCCATTTTTTTTGCTATTTTGCAGAGACCTTAAATACGTAAATTTTTCACAGTCTCTATGGGCCACCAATTTTGGTGAGTTTTGAATACGTTAAAGCCCCCAAAAAGGCAATTCATTTGAGGCGAGAAAAAAAAAAATAAATAAAAATAAAATAAATAATAATAAACATTTGAAAACAATAGGCCTTCGCAGCGCTTAGCTGCTGATTTCAAGCCACACTTGAATCAGCAGTTGGAAACGGGGGTGACATCACCATTAGAGATGGGGTTTTTTTTACTGAGTAAAAACTCAGTAAAAAACTGAGTTTTTACTCAGTTTGTATTACTCTGTATTACTCAGTAAAAATAAGACATACAGTAGAACAAACAGCTGAATTCCAGTTAAAGTGGGCGGAGCTAAGGTTACGTCATCATCTGACCATGAGGGTTGGTCAGTAGTGAGACATAGGAAGTCTGAAGCAGCTGTGACCTTGTATGTGGAAGTTATGTGACTTTGATGTTTATGGTGAATAGTCAAAGTTTGGCACTTAGCCACGCCCACATGCTTTACATACAAAAATTCCTGATAACTTTAGACCTTGAATCTCTGAACTCTGCTCACTGAATTTGAAGTCTGTAAGTCAAACGCTGTAGGAGGAGATTGATGAAATACGACGTCTGTCAAAAACAGCAAATGGCGAATTTAATCCAAAATGGCCGACTTTCTGTTGGGTTTGGACCATGGCTCCAAGAGGCTGTTTTGTAGGTGCTGACATGATACACAAGTGTACCAAGTTTCATAATTCTAGGTTAAAGAATGGCTTGGGGCTGATTATTTAAAATCTTCAAGGGGCGCTGTTGAGACATTAGGCCACGCCCACAAAAATCACACTGGATTCCTGTCGAGGGGCCCACAAGGATCAAACCTAGTGAGTTTGGTGCAGCTGGGCTTTAAACTGTGGAATTCAAGGCCAAACGTAAGGAGACGGCGTTAAAGGTCACTTCGCCATGCCGCCACGCCAACCTGCTGCATCCAAACCAAACGGGGTTGGACACCCTCACACACCAACATGTCTTCTGTCTGTGGACACAGTTTCATGTTGATTAGGTGAAAGGGGTCAGATAGTGAACGTTCGCAGTAAACATGACACTTCCTGTTCTAAGGGGGCGTGGCTTAGGTAATCTCAAAATTTCACAACTGGGTGTCATAGGTCATCCAAAGGTGATCACACACAGAAAGTTTGGTGGCACTGTGAGTTTATTTGTAAGAGATATAACAGTTTATTACATTCTGGTGAGTCGGTGAACTTTGACCCCAGGAACGACCCCTTCAACATGCTCGAAAACTCACGAATTTGATAACTTTGAATCGGCCATGCCTTATGAACAATCTGACCAAGTTTGAAGCCGATCGATGGAAATCCCTAGGAGGAGTTCGATCAAATGCGACGTCTTTAAACGGCCAAAATGGGCACAAAATCGGAACTTCAATCCAAAATGGCCGACTTCCTAGGATAGTTGCACTATGACATTAATTGTAAATTCTGAGTGTCTTGGGGAGCTCTACAACTGTACCAAATTTCAAGTCTCTACGATAAAGTAAGTGAATAGAAAAGGGTCTTTTGAATGTTGCTAGGGGCGCCCTTGAGCCGTTTCTTGTGCGATTTTTGCGATGACCTTAAAATACGTAAATTTTAAACGGGTTCTATGCGCCCACCAAGTTTGGTGAGTTTTTGAATATGATAAAGCCCCCAAAAAGCCAATTCATTTGGCACAAGAATAATAATAAACAGCACGATTTCAAACAGCACGATTTCAATAGGCCTTCGCAGCGCTTAGCTGCTCGGGCCTAATAATAATTAAAGCTCCGCGGAGCCTCAAGCGGCCCTCGCAGCCAAGCGCCGCTCAGGCCTATAGCCACTGCGGGGGATCCAGCACCGCCACCCGCCTGCCACCGCGTACGCTGTCACACAGTTTAGGTGCGCGTCCGCCAGGCAATACGCACCGATAAGTTCAGCATGGTTTCCTGGCGACACACACAAATTTGGTGCAGATCGGTCAATGTAGAGAGGAGTTATAGCTGATGGAATGACCTAGGGGCGCAGTGGAGTCAAATTACAATTCATCCTGTTGGGCTCTTTAGCATACTTATCCAGTTTGGTGCCAATTGGAAGATGCGTGTGTGATTCAGAGACAATTGTATGCAAATGGCGAAGGACAGCTAGTTGGCCACGCCCCCACGGGTCAGAGTTCATCATCAGGTCATATTATGTCAGGTGGTAGAAGATTAATTCCATATGTATTTCTCAGTAAAGTAAGATATACAGTAGAAAAAAACATGTGACTTCCTGTCGGAAGTAGGCGGGGCTAAGTTGACGTCATCATCTGACCATGAGAATGTAATGAGGGTCGGTCAGTAGTGAGACATAGGAAGTCTGAAGCAGCTGTGACCTTGTGTGTGGAAGTTATGTTATTTTGATATTTTATGGCGAATAGTCAAAGTTTGGAACTTAGCCACGCCCATATGCTTTGACATACAAAAATTCCTAGACCTTTAATGTCTGAACTCTGTGCTGACTGAATTTGAAGTCTGTATGTCAAACGCTGTAGGAGGAGTTTGATCAATATGACATCTATGAAAAACAGGAAATGGCGGAATTTTATCCAAAATGGCTGACTTCCTTTTGGGTTTTGATCATGGCTCCAAGAGACTTTTTTGTAGGTCCTGACAAGTTACACATGTGTACCAAGTTTCATAATTCTAGGTAAAGCATGGCTTGGGGCTGATCATTTAAAAACATTCTGGGGGGCGTTATATAGAAATTTGGCCACGCCCATCAATGGTTGTTATGGTTTCCTGTTCGGGGATTGATAAGGGTGCATCCTAGTGAGTTTGGCGCAACTGGAATGAAACATGTGGAATCTGGAGCCAACGTATGGCGGTGGCGTGACCTCTGATTCGCCGCGCTGCCGCGGCCACACCCTCTACTGGAAACTCTTGGCGCTTTAAAGCAAGTGAGACCAACTTGTTATCTGTCATCCAACACAGAATTATCTTGATTAAGTCAAAAAGTCAGAGATGGAGCATTCCAATGAAAAAAAGGCACTTCCTGTTCTAAGGGGGCAGGGCTTTGATGACGTCAGACTATGACGACATATAATCGTAGGGGATCGATCCAACCAGGATCACTCATGTCACGTTTGGTGCAGCTGGGCTCAAAATTGTGGAATCTAGAGCCAAACATATGGACACGGCGTTACAGGTCACTTCGCCACGCCGCCACGCCCACCTACTCCATCAAAACAAACGGAGTTGGAATCCACAACACACCAACATGGGTCAGATAGGGATCGTTCAGTGTAAAACAATACACTTCCTGTTCTCAGGGGCATGGCCTAAGTGATGTCATCATTTGACCATTGATTATTCTATGGGACCCGATGATGATCAATTATTGAAAGTTTGGTGCCTCTGTCTGCTTTTATGTAATAGTTATAACAGTTTTGTGTTGCACGGCGAGTCGGTGAACTTTGACCCCTGGTACGACCCCTTCAGCATGCTCGAAAACTCACCAATTTAATAACTTTGAATCGGTCATGCCTTATGAACGATCTGACTGAGTTTGAAGCCGATCGATCGAAATACGTAGGAGGAGTTTGATCAAATGCGACGTCTGTAAACGGCCAAAATGGGGTCAAAATTGGAACTTCAATCCAAAATGGCCGACTTCCTAGGATACTTGCACTATGATGTTAATTGCAAATTCTGAGTGTTTTGGGGAGCTCTACAACTGTACCGAATTTCAAGTCCCTACGATAAAGTAAGTGAACAGGAAACGGTCTTTTGAAAGTTGCTAGGTGGCGCCCTTGGGCTGTTTCTTACAGCCAGGCATTAAAATACATACATTTTCACTGGGCTCTATGTGGTCGCCAAGTTTGTCAGAATAAAAAGTATTGAATCTAAAATTGGACTATTTGCAGATGACATTATTTAATGTTGTCTAATCTGAAGTGCTCAATCCTTCAACTACTTAAAACCATCAATGAATTTTGTCCATCCATCCATCCATCCATCCATCCATCCATCCATCCATCCATCCATCCATCCATCCATCCATCCATCCATCCATCCATCCATCCATCCATCCATCCATCCATCCATCCATCCATCCATCCATCCATCCATCCATCCATTTTCTTAACACCTTTGTCCTAAAAATTATTTTTTTTAATTTAAATTTTTTTTAACACCCTTAACACCCTTGTCCGTTAGGACAAGAAGTTAAGAAAATGGATGCTTGCTGGTGCCCGTCACCAGCAAACGTTTGGGGCGAGAGGCGGGTAACCCTGGACAGGTCGCCAGTCCAGGGTGACCTGTCCACAGAGACAAACAACCAAGCACACACACTTACAGCTAGGGCAATTTGGAGAGGCCAATTAACCTGACAGTCATGCTTTGGACTGGGAGGAAACCAGAGTACCCGGAGAAAACCCATGCATGCACAGGGAGAACATGTAGAAACACCGGAGCCGTGAATCGAACCCAGAACCTTCTTGCTGCAGGGCAACAGTTCTACCAACTGTGCCACTGTGCAGCCTACACACACACACACACACACACCGAGGGACAATTTGGAGAGGCCAATTAACCGGATAGTCATTTTTTGGACTGGGAGAAACCGGAGTACCGGAGAAAACCCACCATGCACAAGGAGAACATGTAGAAACACCGGAGCCATGAATCGAACCCAGAACCTTCTTGCTGCAGGGCAACAGTTCTACCAACTGTGCCACTGTGCAGCCTACACACACACACACACACTTAGGGACAATTTGGAGAGGCCAATTAACTGGATAGTCATGTTTTTGGACTGGGAGGAAACCAGAGTACCCGGAGAAAACCCACGCATGCACAGGGAGAACATGTAGAAACACTGGAGCCGTGAATCGAACCCAGAACCTTCTTGCTGCAGGCAACAGTTCTACCAACTGTGCCACAGTGCAGCCTACACACACACACACACACACACCGAGGGACAATTTGGAGAGGCCAATTAACCGGATAGTCATTTTTTGGACTGGGAGAAACCGGAGTACCCGGAGAAACCCACCATGCACAAGGAGAACATGTAGAAACACCGGAGCCATGAATCGAACCCAGAACCTTCTTGCTGCAGGGCAACAGTTCTACCAACTGTGCCACTGTGCAGCCTACACACACACACACACACACACACACACACTTAGGGACAATTTGGAGAGGCCAATTAACTGGATAGTCATGTTTTGGACTGGGAGGAAACCAGAGTACCGAGAAAACCCACGCATGCACAGGGAGAACATGTAGAAACACTGGAGCTGTGAATCGAACCCAGAACCTTCTTGCTGCAGGGCAACAGTACTACCAACTGTGCCACTGTGCAGCCTACACACACACACACACACACACACACCGAGGGACAATTTGGAGAGGCCAATTAACCGGATAGTCATTTTTTGGACTAGGAGAAACCGGAGTACCCGGAGAAAACCCACCATGCACAAGGAGAACATGTAGAAACACCGGAGCCATGAATCGAACCCAGAACCTTCTTGCTGCAGGGCAACAGTTCTACCAACTGTGCCACTGTGCAGCCTACACACACACACACACACTTAGGGACAATTTGGAGAGGCCAATTAACTGGATAGTCATGTTTTTGGACTGGGAGGAAACCAGAGTACCCGGAGAAAACCCACGCATGCACAGGGAGAACATGTAGAAACACTGGAGCCGTGAATCGAACCCAGAACCTTCTTGCTGCAGGGCAACAGTTCTACCAACTGTGCCACTGTGCAGCCTACACACACACACACACACACACCGAGGGACAATTTGGAGAGGCCAATTAACCGGATAGTCATTTTTTTGGACTGGGAGAAACCGGAGTACCCGGAGAAAACCCACCATGCACAAGGAGAACATGTAGAAACACCGGAGCCATGAATCGAACCCAGAACCTTCTTGCTGCAGGGCAACAGTTCTACCAACTGTGCCACTGTGCAGCCTACACACACACACACACACACACACACTTAGGGACAATTTGGAGAGGCCAATTAACTGGATAGTCATGTTTTTGGACTGGGAGGAAACCAGAGTACCCGGAGAAAACCCACGCATGCACAGGGAGAACATGTAGAAACACTGGAGCCGTGAATCGAACCCAGAACCTTCATGCTGCAGGGCAACAGTTCTACCAACTGTGCCACTGTGCAGCCTACACACACACACACACACACACACACACACCGAGGGACAATTTGGAGAGGCCAATTAACCGGATAGTCATTTTTTTGGACTAGGAGAAACCGGAGTACCCGGAGAAAACCCACCATGCACAAGGAAAACATGTAGAAACACCGGAGCCATGAATCGAACCCAGAACCTTCTTGCTGCAGGGCAACAGTTCTTCCAACTGTGCCACTGTGCAGCCTACACGCACACACACAATCACTTAGGGACAATTTGGAGAGGCCAATTAACTGGATAGTCATGTTTTTGGACTGGGAGGAAACCAGAGTACCCGGAGAAAACCCACGCATGCACAGGGAGAACATGTAGAAACACTGGAGCCGTGAATCGAACCCAGAACCTTCTTGCTGCAGGGCAACAGTTCTACCAACTGTGCCACTGTGCAGCCTACACACACACACACACACACCGAGGGACAATTTGGAGAGGCCAATTAACAGGATAGTCACATATTTGGACTGGGACAAACCGGAGTACCTGGAGAAACCCCACCATGCACAAGGAGAACATGTAGAAACACCGGAGCCGTGAATCGAACCCAGAACCTTCTTGCTGCAGGGCAACAGTTCTACCAACTGTGCCACTGTGCAGCCTACACACACACACACACACACACACACACACCTAGGGACAATTTGGAGAGGCCAATTAACTGGATAGTCATGTTTTTGGACTGGGAGGAAACCGGAGTACCCGGAGAAAACCCACGCATGCACAGGAGAACATGTAGAAACACTGGAGCCGTGAATCGAACCCAGAACCTTCATGCTGCAGGGCAACAGTTCTACCAACTGTGCCACTGTGCAGCCTACACACACACACACACACACACACACCGAGGGACAATTTGGAGAGGCCAATTAACCGGATAGTCATTTTTTTGGACTAGGAGAAACCGGAGTACCCGGAGAAAACCCACCATGCACAAGGAGAACATGTAGAAACACCGGAGCCATGAATCGAACCCAGAACCTTCTTGCTGCAGGGCAACAGTTCTACCAACTGTGCCACTGTGCAGCCTACACACACACACACACACTTAGGACAATTTGGAGATGCCAATTAACTGGATAGTCATGTTTTTGGACTGAGAGGAAACCAGAGTACCCGGAGAAAACCCACGCATGCACAGGGAGAACATGTAGAAACACTGGAGCCGTGAATCGAACCCAGAACCTTCTTGCTGCAGGGCAACAGTTCTACCAACTGTGCCACAGTGCAGCCTACACACACACACACACACACACCGAGGGACAATTTGGAGAGGCCAATTAACCGGATAGTCATTTTTTTGGACTGGGAGAAACCGGAGTACCCGGAGAAACCCACCATGCACAAGGAGAACATGTAGAAACACCGGAGCCATGAATCGAACCCAGAACCTTCTTGCTGCAGGGCAACAGTTCTACCAACTGTGCCACTGTGCGCCTACACACACACACACACACACACACTTAGGGACAATTTGGAGAGGCCAATTAACTGGATAGTCATGTTTTTGGACTGGGAGGAAACCAGAGTACCCGGAGAAACCCACGCATGCACAGGGAGAACATGTAGAAACACTGGAGCCGTGAATCGAACCCAGAACCTTCATGCTGCAGGGCAACAGTTCTACAACTGTGCCACTGTGCAGCCCACACACACACACACACACACACACACACCGAGGGACAATTTGGAGAGGCCAATTAACCGGATAGTCATTTTTTGGACTAGGAGAAACCGGAGTACCCGGAGAAAACCCACCATGCACAAGGAGAACATGTAGAAACACCGGAGCCATGAATCGAACCCAGAACCTTCTTGCTGCAGGGCAACAGTTCTACCAACTGTGCCACTGTGCAGCCTACACACACACACACACACTTAGGGACAATTTGGAGAGGCCAATTAACTGGATAGTCATGTTTTTGGACTGGGAGGAACCAGAGTACCGGAGAAACCCACGCATGCACAGGAGAACATGTAGAAACACTGGAGCCGTGAATCGAACCCAGAACCTTCTTGCTGCAGGGCAACAGTTCTACCAACTGTGCCACAGTGCAGCCTACACACACACACACACACACCGAGGGACAATTTGGAGAGGCCAATTAACCGGATAGTCATTTTTTTGGACTGGGAGAAACCGGAGTACCCGAGAAAACCCACCATGCACAAGGAGAACATGTAGAAACACCGGAGCCATGAATCGAACCAGAACCTTCTTGCTGCAGGGCAACAGTTCTACCAACTGTGCCACTGTGCCGCCTACACACACACACACACACACACACACTTAGGGACAATTTGGAGAGGCCAATTAACTGGATAGTCATGTTTTTGGACTGGGAGGAAACCAGAGTACCCGGAGAAACCCACGCATGCACAGGAGAACATGTAGAAACACTGGAGCCGTGAATCGAACCCAGAACCTTCATGCTGCAGGGCAACAGTTCTACCAACTGTGCCACTGTGCAGCCTACACACACACACACACACACACACACACCGAGGGACAATTTGGAGAGGCCAATTAACCGGATAGTCATTTTTTTGGACTAGGAGAACCGGAGTACCCGGAGAAAACCCACCATGCACAGGAGAACATGTAGAAACACCGGAGCCATGAATCGAACCCAGAACCTTCTTGCTGCAGGGCAACAGTTCTACCAACTGTGCCACTGTGCAGCCTACACACACAAACCTAGGACAATTTGGAGAGGCCAATTAACTGGATAGTCATGTTTTGGACTGGAGAAACCGGAGTACCGGAGAAACCCACGCATGCACAGGGAGAACATGCAAAAAGACCGGAGCCGTGAATCGAACCCACAACCTTCTTGCTGCAGGGCAACAGTTCTACCAACTGTGCCACTGTGCAGCCTACACACACAAACCTAGGGACAATTTGGAGAGGCCAATTAACTGGACAGTCATTTTTTGGACTGTGGGTCTGAAGTTATCATGATAACGAACAGCAATTATCCTTATCTAGCAGGTGAGGGTTGTACTTTGCCCTATCCTCGCATGTTGGGCAGGCAGCGTATTTTGACTTATGAGGAGCTCGAATGCCGTAGATGTCTTCTTCCCTTGCCCTTTTTTGCAGCACAGAAGTCAGCGTTTCATGGTCCGGTCTCCTTTTTCCAGAGCAAACGTCCTCAGCCGAGGACGTTTCCCCTGCGACAGCCCTCTCTTGGGACCGGTCTATGAATGTCACTTCTGTCAGAGCAGAGGTTGAGGACTCAACAACCTCTGCTCTGCAAACTTCCCCAGCCGGGGAAGTTTGTTCTGCAATCGGCGAAGGGTTGAACAGAAAGGCATCAAACTCATCATAGTCAGAGGTCTCATCCTGGTAACTCCAGGTTTCAAATTTTATCCCAGGAAGTATTTTGTTAAAAATCTTCCTTACTCCGGTGGTGATGACATATCCAGCACCAAAAGTTAATGGAAAAAAGACGGTTGTTAAAACCTGTTCCATACTAAAATTGACAAAACACGCAGAGTCGAAGAGTCGAAGAGATGATTGGATATGAACTCCTGTTTTGAGATTCAAGCATTCATAACCTCAGATGTTCTTTGATCTATGTCATAGATGATGATGTCATAGCTACAATGAGCTATGGGGAATGTCTTGCTTCTGATGGTTGCTATGGAAACGGTCAAATCAGTTCTGCATGACTCAAACAATTTTTTTTCCCCAAGATATTTTTATTAGAATTTTCTGTTACACAGACATACAAAAACAGACACACAAAAACATGAAAAGTAAAACAAAATAGATAAAAAGATAAAATAAAAAAACAAAAAAATTAAAGCTCCGCGGAGCATCGAGCGGCCCTCGCAGCCAAGCGCCGCTCGGCCTATAGCCACCGCGTGGTTCCAGCACCGCCTTCCCACAGCCACCGCCGATGCTCTGACGGAGCAGCCGAACCGACCCTCCTTGAATTACTCAGTGTGTCATGTTTGGCATTGCTCACAGACAATGCACAAAAATACGTTGCAGATTGGCTGCAGCAAGTAGATCAGGGTCACCAACCTTTTTGAAACTGAGAGCTACTTCATGGGTACTGAGTCATACAATGGGCTACCAGTTTGACACGCTTTTGAGATAACAAATTAACTCAGTTTGCCATTAGTTATATATTATCAATAATTAATGATACTCATCCATGAGAATACTCATCCATGAGAAGATGAGTATTCTCATGGATCACGTTAATTATCTCACAATAATTAGCAATGAAAACAAGGTGGGAAACAAATATCAATATTCAGCACTTTATCTCTTTTAATCTCAGTGATTGGGTGATTCTTTTTTTGCGGCAAATTTCGGCCTCAGGATCTTTGAAAAAAAGTATTTTAAGTTGTGAATATTTTGTTACAACACTGACATGTTTAACAATAAGAAATTAATAATTGGCAAGCACAGGATTAGATAAATTAATAATTATATGTGAGGGTTTTCACCCCTAACATATAATTACAAAGAGTGTGTCCCTTTTACTGTATAATATGTTTTATTCTTGAAATTGTAACACATCATGAAGTTACAAATCATTTCTGACTGTATTGTAAAGAAAATCTGTTTTTTAATTCATTATTACTTACAGCATTGAAAATATTGGTAATTTAAAAAACTTATACCAATATTTGCATTTATTAGTCTTCAACTCCCAACATGGCTCACAAAAATCCACAGTACTTAAAGTTTTTGGACAAAATTTAATAAAAATGTGAGGAATGGAACATAACATGGTGGATTGTCCCATAACAGGGGGAAAATAAAAGTCTTTGATTTTAAAATCTGATGATTTTCATTATTAGTTTCAGGATTCCTAACAGGGTGAACTTTAAGCTTTACATATACAGGTTTAACATATTTAAGACAAGAAAAGTACAGAGATGGTGACAGTTGAAGCTCGATTTGTTTTCCATGTTTGAATTCACATAAGAACCAATTGATGTCACTTATATTACATGGTTTTTGTGGAATTTCAGACTTTTTGAAGGCAGAAATGAAACATAATAACATAGTGGAAAGTTAGTACTGGGACATGTATAATATTAAAAAATATCAAATGTCAAAATAGTTTCAGTAGATTAAATTGCATATTAAATAAGGTGTAGTCCAGTCAATCAAATTATTGAAGAAAAACATAAATATATATATATTACAGTTTAAATGTCATGAGGAAATCTATTACGCTGCACTGGGGACACATAAATTGAACATGTCAGTCAACAAAAGGGTGTGCAAAGAACAAGTTAATATTTAAAAGCCATTTTGTTTATATTTGAATAATGGCAAACATCTAAATCCATTCATCCATCCATTTCTCTGCACCCTTTGCCCTTAGAGGGCAGGGAGGGTTGCTGGTGCCCATCTCCAGCTGGCGTGAAAACATCTAAATGTGTAATTAAAATACTTTGTTGTACAAATTTGGCACATTTTACAAAAAATAATTGTAAGCAAAACATGGGGACATGGAATGTTGCCTCAAAAAAGAATCAACTTACATATTTTAAAAAAATCTTATCACATTTTGAACTCATGACCAAATCTGCTGCATTTCAAACAAAATTATAACTGTTATATGTAACGAACACACTTTTAAATTGAACACAATTCCTCAATATTTTAATTGAACTTTGCCATGACACTGCCATGTTGCCACTGACATCTGGTATTGGTTTCCTTATTAGCGAGAAGACTGGCATCCTTATTAGTTAGAAGACTAGCATTGCTTGCTGTTCACCAGTACTCCACAGTACTGTGGTTGTTTTAAAGTTATTTGTAAATAAAGTTGGTTTGGTTTTGTTTGATTCCACTTAACCTACAGGGCTAAGTAGAATCAAGTTATAATGTTGCTGTCACATTCAGTCTTCAGTTTTTTCAGTGGCTACCTGTATTAGATGTGTGCAAGATTTCCTGCTGTGTTGCCCGTACTGGACTGTGTTTGAGCTTCTCTTTATTAAATTATAATAAACATCATCATCATCACCTGGGTCTCAGTGTTCATCCTCACCACCAACAACCACAAATCATGACAGTTTAAGTTTTGGGAGAATGTTTGTGCATCTGAACAGCTTCATTGATACTTTATCTTTTCACTTGTGTTGACATTAGCTACATTGTGTTTACAGCAGCGCTCCCTGCTGCAGCCTGCAACATCTCATGCAGATTAGCCAATGTAGAGATAAGATACAGCTGTTTGATTAACCTAGGGAGTGAAGTGAAGTCAAGTTATAATCCAATCTTTAGAGGATCACCACAGTCGATCATAGAAAATCTGGTGCAAATTGGATGAAGCCTGGTTGATTTAGAGATGATTGTAGACATGGCTGTCATTGCTATTTGCTAATAAGGCACGCCCACATGCTAGCAGCCAACATACACATAGTTCATCATCATGTAATTTTATATCAATTTGCACAGCATTGAACCCATTTGAGTCAGAGTAAAAGTAAGACTTCCGGCAGACAAAAACAGGTGACTTCCTGTTGGAGGGGGCGTGGCTAAGGTGATGTCATCATATGACCTTGTGAATGTGATCAAGGCTGGCCAATAAAATGATACATGGAAAGCCTGATGAAGTTGTCACTTTTCCTGTAGAAGTTATTGCATTTTAGTATTTCATGGCACAAAGCCAAAGTTTGACACTTAGCCACGCCCACATGCTTTGATGTATGAGAATTCTTTTTATAACTTTGCACTTTCAATGTCTGACGTGTGTGCTGAGCGAGATTAAAGTCTGTATCTCAAAAGCTGTAGGAGGAGTTCGATCAGATGTGACGTCTATGAAAACCGGAAATGGCGGCTTTGATCCAAAATGGCCGACTTCCTGTTGGGTTTGGACCATGGCTCCAAGAGACTTTTTTGTACATCCTTACAAGATACACATGTGTACCAAGTTTCATAATTCTAGGTTAAAGCATGGCTTGGGGCTTATGATTTAAACCAGGGGTCACCAACCTTTTTGAGCCTGGGAGCTACTTCACAGGTCCAGAGCAACACGAACGGCTACTTTTCTTGGCTCAGCCTTTATAACAATAATACATATGATTACATGCCGTCTAATAATATTAATGTTAGGGACTATTCACAATAGTTATCAGTAATTATTACCATGGCAGCTATGGTTAATTGCTATTATGTGATCAGAAGCTCTTAGTTTAGTTTTAAGTTTGATTCCCTTTCTTAGCTTTTCTGTGTGATTCTAAATTTCCCACAAGTGACTGAGTCTGGATTATTGCAGCTGCTGGACGCACTGTGAGATTTTCCTTTAAATAAAAGAAAAGTTATTGTATATTTTATTATCCCTCTTTATTATTAACAAATTGTGGAGAGAAAAAATGTCCGACAAATTATAAGGTAGCACAAACTATCCCTGCACCTGACCTGTAAGTGCGCATCTCTCCAATGCGCATCATGTGCGCGTCGCACAAAACCAGCGCAAACTTAAACCACTAAAGCAGCGAACCCTTTTTTTAACACAAACGATGCTAAATACTAATAAATACATGGAAGCGGAGCCGACCTGTGATCCACGGAAAGAAGAGGATGTTGATCCAGGTTCAGGTGTCAGACGTGCAGAGGAGGAGAAGGTGAAGCAACATTGTTTGCTTAGTTTTTACTCTTTTAGAAAACGTTTCAACTAGATTAAATTGTTTAACACACAGTGTTAGAGCGACGCTCAGTAGGAGCGGCAGATCAGCTAACGGGTGACCTGCTAACTGTCCGGTTCGGGAAACATCAAAATCTCATAACCGACGACCCGTCAGAACCGAACACGGTAAAAAGCTCAACCGGAATCCGAACCGCTCCTAGAACTGCGGGAGGTTCAAACTCTGCTCATTCAGTTTTAGCTTACAGAAAAAGCACCGAGCCGCCAATAAACAAAAGCAAACTGACCAATAAGATTTAAGCTTTGGGTGCCCTTTGACCCCCACAGACTCAGATGTGCGCTACGTACAAGATGTTTTGATGCATAATATATTTTTTTCTCTCCACAATTTTAATTGTAAAGAGGGTTCGATAATTAAAATTTCGGAAATTTTATTTCATTTTTTTACTTCTAGTTTAAAAAAAAGACCTAAGAGCTCCTCCCACTCTAAGCTAGGCAGAGAGGAGCAGCAGGTGCTGCTGCCCTCCGATAACATCCTGCAGGCGCATATTCTGAACTTTAACCAGAGAAGAGTTTTATGCATAAAAATTTACATTTTAAATTTTTTTTGTAATTAGCTTTTTTTTAATTTCTGAATATAAACAAATTTTACTACGTCAATGTAAAATATTAAATAATTTATTTGGCAATGCTCCCTAATGAGAATGGCTATTTTTAGAACTTGCCCGCGGGCGACTGACAAGGGGCCCGCGGGCGACAGGGGGCCCGCGGGCACCACGTTTGTGACCCCTGATTTAAACTATTCAAGGGTGCGCTGTTGAGACATTAGGCCACGCCCACCAAATATTGCACTGGATTCCTGTCCGGATTTGGATAAGGATCCATCTCAGTAAGTCTGGTGCAGCTGGACTGAAAATTGTGGAATTCAGAGCCCAATGTCGGACAAGGTGTTACAGGTTAATTCGCCATGCCACCACGCCCACCTGCTGCATCCAAACCACATGGTGTTGGAAAACATAACGCACCAACATGTCTTCTGTTTGTGGACACAGTTTCATGTTTATTAGGTTAAAGAGCTCAGATAGGGACCGATCACAATAAAACATGACACTTCCTGTTCTAAGGGGGCGTGGCTTATGTGATCTCAGAATTTCACAATTGGGTCTTGTAGGGCATCCAAAGGTGATCACACACAGAAAGTTTGGTGGCTCTGTGAGTTTCTTTGTAGGAGATATAACTGTTTATTATTTTATGGTGAGTCAGTGAACTTTGACACCTAGTATCACCCTAGACATCCAGCATCGCCACCCACCTGCCACTTAGTATGCTCTAGCACAGTTTAAGCAAATTCAGCCTGCCGGCTCAATGCACCCACCAAGTTTGTTGAGTTTTTGAATATGATAAAGCCTCCAAAAAGCCAAATTACTTTACGGAAGAATAATAATTTACTGCATAATTACAATAGGCCTTCGTAGCACTTAGCTGGTCGGACCTAATTATTTGCAATATTACAATAGGTGTTTTCAAATGATTATTAATAATAATAATCATTTGAAAACACTAGGCCTTCGCATCGCTTAGCTGCTCAGACCTAATTAAACTGCAATCAGCCTCGAGCGGCCCTCATAGCTCAGCACTGCTCCAGCCTATTTGAATGTGAAGCACCTGTTGGACTTCACATTGACTTGCGTTAATTTCCACAGCCTAACCTTCACCCTGCTCCTAACCCCATGTGTCACAGAGCTATCCTCCAACAAGCCCAACACACACACACACACACACACACACACACACACACACACACACACACACACACACACACACACACACACACACACACACACATCCTTGTTTATAGACTTCGTGGGGTCCAAAAGTAGAATGGTGAGTTGCGGGGCCCACCCTTTCTAGACGTCCTAGATCTATAAAAATAATCAGGCAAGTCCCAAAAAAAATCTTTATACTAAAAATCACCTTCAATAAACACAATTTGAAACTTTATTTTACACGTCAGTTTTTTGGTCACTTGTGGGGCCCGTGTCTAACATTTATGCTTTGCTGGGTCCACCTTACACACATTTCTAATGTTTATGCTTTGCGGGGTCCACCTCAGGGCTGCACAGTGGTGCAATTGGTAGAGCTGTTGCCTTGCAGCAAGAAGTTTCTGTGTTCAATTCCTGGCCCCAGTCTTTCTGCGTGGAGTTTGCATGTTCTCCCTGTGCATGCATGGGTATTCTCCAGGTACTCCGGCTTCCTCCTACTGTCCAAAAACATGACTGTCAGGTTAATTGGTCTCTCCAAATTGCCCCTAGGTGTGTGTGTGCATGGTAGTTTGTCCTGTGTGTCTCTGTGACGCCCTGCGAGAGACTGACGACTTGTCCAGGGTGACCCCACCTCTCGCCCAAAACATTAGCTGGAGATAGGCACCAGCAACCCTCCCGACCCCACTAAGGGACAAGGGTGTGAAGAAAATGGATGGATGGGTTCCACCTTACACACATTTCTTACATTTATGCTTTGTGGGGTCCACCTTACACAAATTTATAACATTTATGCTTTGCAGGGCCCGCCTTTACACACATTTCTAACAGTTATGCTTTGTGAGGTCCACCTTACACAGATTTCTAACATTCATGCTTTGCGGGGTCCGCCTTACACACATTTCTAACATTTATGCTTTGTGGGGTCGACCTTACACACATTTCTAACATTCATGCTTTGTGGGGTCCATGTGACACACATTTCTAACATTTATGCTTTGCGGGGTCCACCTTACACACATTTCGAACATTTATGCTTTGCGGGGTCCACCTTACACACATTTCTAACATTTATGTTTTGCAGGGCCCACCTTTACACACAAGTTTTTTAATCCGTTATGAGGCTTGCTTTTAATATTCAAACCTTAAGAGGCCCACCTTTGCACTGTCATGAAATCTGGAATAAGCATGTGAGATCTGTCCAGGTACACGCAAACAACGGAATAAAGGCCTGAGAAATAACAGCAAACCTTGTATAATGATTTAATGATGATTATGGTTTGTAACAGGTTCAAAATAATAATAATAATACACATGCCAATGAAGAAATGTCTGTAATGTATAATCAAATATATGTTCTGTACTCTTAATCAGCTGAATGTTATAATACATTATGGAAATTGAGGTTTGAATAACTTGATTGTTGTATAAAAATCACTGATTATTGATTATTAAAGACTAAAGATGAGTGAGGAAGGAACACACTGAAGTAAATGTTGACAAAAGTAAAACATTGATTATGTTTTGTAAGACAAAAATGACTTAGAAGGAGGAACAGTGGAAAATGAGTCATTTCTAAGCGATGAGTGCGGCAGAATCAGAAACAAATGGTCAACGGTAAACAAGGGAAGTACAGGCGATGTGGTAATGAGGAAGGAATGTGTCACAAGGGAGTTGGGGAAGGTTGGGACTTTCCACAGACAGTGAGACGAAGTGGGAAGGTTCTAAAGTAACGTAGCCCTGCCCCAAAGACCGCCCTGAGTTGAGAGGGTATAAAATGTGGAACACAGGGAGGAACGGGGTTCTTCGTCCGCGGCGCAGAAGAGGAGACAACAAGAGGAAGAAGGCTAAAGACCAGCAGAGGACCACACCCCGGGACCAAGGGAAGCTCCAAGACTTCACGCCGCCTAGAAGGGACGAGTTCCACCAGCCACCGACCCTGGTTCAAAATCTGACCAACTCCTCTGCCTCTACCCAATGCTCTCAACTCTACTGCAGCCGACTTGGAAAAGAGACGGAGGTCATTTCAAGACAAAGATTCTACACGTTAGAAGGACAACGTACAGTTCTGCTCCGCTTCTCTTCAGAAAGAGGACTTTGCTCCGGCTGGACAAAGACTCTGTCCAAGAACATCTAAAGAATACAGCTGTCGAGACCAAGAACCATCGGGTATGAGCTGACCAGCTTCCCCCAAAGCCTCTCTAAGTGAACTTAGTGACACAAGTTAGGGATGGGAATAAGGATAGAATGTGATTGATTTTAATTTGATTTTATTATATTTTTACTTATTTCATAATCTTTGGGAAATTAACCTGCTTGTCATATGCCCCTGCTAAAGCTTGCTTATTAAAATTATATTCTAAATTTCAATGAGAATGGTGAACAGTGAGTTTAATTGTGTCAGTCTTAATTATTGTTGGTTCTCCTAAAGATGGTAAAGTTAACATACATGATTCTAGAGACAGGGTGGTTTTGTGTTTTCCTCTGGTGAGTGTTAAAATAATGACCCTGTGACTTAAATCTAAGTCACTGAATTTAATCTAGCTGTTAACAAGTGCCGTTATTTTAGGAGAAGAGCTACCGTTTACAGGAGTGGTTGTAGGGGTTATGCAGCTGTGAGGGCTACTCAGCTGATTGTTCCTCAACTGTAAATTGTCATAACTTCTGGATCAAAGGTAGTCAGAGCTAGACGAGTCCTTTCCGACCCCAGTTTAAACAGATAATTCTCTACAAACTATCGCTAGGGTAAGACCCGAGTTTTGGGGATTATCCGGACCTGTTAGACAGAGAACTGGGCAGTAGTGAGTCCGAAGAGTTCTGAGGCGTAGGGCGGGACTTACTATTGGGTAGTAACAAACAACACACATACTTTTTGGACACTTATGGGGCTTGGTTTTAACATTTAACTATTGTTGAGTATGCCTGTAAGATTTCTTAATTCACATTCTGGCCCATTTTCCCTGGCAACAGTCTTCAAATGCCTCTATTTTTCAGTCATACTTATTTGAATATTTCAGTATAAAATTTCAATTCTCCATTTTAGCTAAGTACATACAAATCATTTCCTGGGAATCATTAACTTATGGAGTCAAAATTTTAAATTAACACATTAGAAATGTAGCCAATGAATAAAGGAACTTTAATTTGAGCAGCACATATTTTATTTCAACATTTTAACACAGAATGTACCATTTAAACATCTGCCCATCTTTCTTCCTCATTTATCAATGAACTGAAATATTATTTGTATATGTGGGAGTAGAAGAGATCACTTCAATGGCTGCTCACATCAGTCCATCTGAAATTATGATTTTAAAGTACAGAAAAGAACAGGTTAAAGTCATCTTCTCATATTTAAATAACTTAAACATGGTGATATTTAAAAATACATAAATAATAATCAATATACAAAGGACTACTGACCAATACAGTTTTACAAGCTCACCATTTTTTGGCCAAGCTGTCCAGACTTTGAATAGGCATGGAGGCACAAGAGAAGCTTCTCGCATCTGCTCTCCTGAAATATTGGTTTTAGGAAAATAAAGAAATGTTTAAAGTTGCAATAACCTACAGTGAAATTACCTTAACATTTTATATACAGCTGTCACATTGTGAAATACATTTCATTATGTACACCTGTTCAACGGCTCATTAGTGCAAATGTTGAATCAGCCAATCAGATGGTAGCAACTCAATAATTTTAGCATCAAAATGGGGAAGAAAGGTGATTTAAGTGACTGAACATGACATGGTTGCCACGGGCTGGTTTTGAGTATTTCAGAAACTGCTGATCTACAGGGATTTTCACTCATGTCAGCTAAGAACAGAAAACTGAGGCTACAATTCACACAGGCTCACCAAAATTGGACATAGAAGATTGGAAAAACGTTGCTTGATCTGATGAGTCTGGATTCCTGCTACAACACTCGGATAGTAGAGTCAGAATTTGGCATCAACAACATGAATGTGTGGATCCATCCTGCCTGTGTCCAGCCCCAGCTCCAGATGAGTTAAACAGGGGGTAATCGACTTATTTTGGGGGGGCAAATTAATCGTGCCAAAAAACAAAAATCATAGCAATCATAGCACTCAAGCAAAAGAAGAAGGTACAGTGATGTGAAACTACTCTAATAAGTACTTTTCCCAAAAAAGGTTACTCAAGAGAATGTAACAAGAACTAACCACTTTTGAATATAGATAACATCAGTAGCCTATACTACTTGTTAACAAGCTTAAGGTGCTGTATTGTCATTAGCTAGTCATCTTTTAACCAATGGTGGAGATAGACTTTTAAAGTTGGGGGAGGGGGCAAGACTACCTCTGGGTAGTCTGGGGGGTCATTATTTCTAACTCAAGGAAATAATGTACAGGAATGACCTGGTGCTGTTACATGTCAATCACTGGGGGTGCCAATCAAATGTCAGGGGGCACTGGCCCCCTGCACCCTCTGGCTCCACCACTGCTTTTAGCTAACATTATCTGCATCCAACAGCTTTACTCAACTCAGTCTGTTAGTTTTGGGGGAAAAACTCTGCAAAGTTCTTTGCGTTTTGCTTGTTTACTGTCATGATTCTAACACACACCTGCACAGCTTTTCACAGCAGCAGCAGGTCTCCGTCGCTGCCATGTAAACCCAGTGAGAGTGTTGTAGCACACATGTTGCATTTATAGGCAGCCCAGAAAAAGAAGTTATGATGCGTTAACAACAGATCAAACTGTTTTAACTGCTGAAAAAAGTGACAGAGGACACATATATGGGAAGTGTGGAAGCCCCTACTGTATCAAATTGACATAGGAATAACAGAGTTGTCCATCCTAAGGTAAAAACAACAAACAGCTCTCAGTCCAGGGGGCACAGCTGACTCTATGGGTGGGCAATGCCCCCAATGCCCGCCCATGCCACCAGGCCTGCTTGTGTCAATGGTTCAGGCTGGTGGTGGTGATGTAATGGTGGGGGGATATTTGCACTTTGCACCCATAAGTACCAACTGAGCATTGTGTCAACGCCACAGTTTGGAAAATATAAAGTCTGAAACTGAGTTGGATTTCAACTTTATGAAAATGACTGGTTAATTTAAAATAAAAGCTAAAGTATCATTATTTACTCCAGATGGGGGTGAGGCCTATCCAGAAAGTAGACAAGGACTAAAACTTTCAGTGCTTGTAACATAAGCAATGGGATCAAATCTACTATTGATAGCCTCAAAGTGTAAAGTTTATACAACAAAAAACAAGTTTTGTAACAAGTGCCAAATTTCCCAATCACTAATTAATAGCAGCTAGTTGATGAAATTGTCTAAAAAGGTGTTAAAATGTTACCATGTTTGCTACTTGGGAATAGCTCTTCTTTTAGCAACTGTCATTTGTGTCATCATGAGTTGCCTTACTAAGTTAGACAAGGGAAACAAACATCTCTGAACCTCATATGTTGAAATTTGAAATAAAAAATGTATCAAGGTATTTCTCAAATTTCCTGAAATTTTCTCAGATTCAGAATACTTTAATTTATGCTCTATTAACCAGAGTAAGACTGCAATATTCTGTCATGTTAAATTGCTTTTAAGTAAAAGCTAGATGACTTGTATACATCTGTCTGGATATGTTCTGAAGAAAATATGCTGATCACCAAGATACTGCCATACTACAGTGACCCAGGTTATCAATGACTACCATTAATATTGTTGTTCAACAGGTGGCTGAAATTGGGCCACTTTCGGTTGATAACTAGTGAAAAGAGGGAAGGAATTCTAGGAGCCAGCTAGATGAAAAGGAGGGATGTAGAGGTTAGAGTAGAATCAATGGTGATTGGCCTCCTGAGTATGAGCCAAAAACTGTAATAGGAGCAGATTTTCATGGACATGTTGTGAAGGAAAGTTAGTTATTTTAATTATAAGATAGAAATGGTTGCAATCAAGACATTTTATAAAGAGGGAGATACAAATGATCACAAACATCTAATAAATTAGAATATTGGAAATGGTTCAATATTTTGCATCATTTGTTTCAGGAAGGTTAAAGTACTGTTACTCAGAAGTAGTAATGCGATTTGTCTAATACACCTCAAAGATAATGTAGGTGTAAATAAGATTACATATTGTTTAAAATAATACGTACAAATGTTGTACAACATGTATAACCTGGCTTACACAATCATAGGGAAGATATTTAAATTATTAATTCGTTCAATCAATCAGTGAATTCACTTCATTTTGGTAATATGTCAACATTAAATTGTCAACTTCTGTTGACAAGTCTCACTTAAATGCTTATAGCAAGTTTAGACAGGACTTGGCAACGCTGTCACAGCCAAAAACTGATCCAACAACCACAGTGTTGCTGTGCTTGCTGGGCCAGAAAACTGTCCCAAACTGAGCTTAAAACTCTAAGGAGTAATATCAGATAATCCATAAGAGAGAAGTCCAGCCAGGTTCTGTGTGAATAGAAATGGACAACCTGACATTAGGATTTAAAACAACCTTTTTTGATTGGTCTAATGTGATATTCTAATATTTTGAGAAACTAAAATTTGGCCCTTTTTAACCTATAAGACATAATTGTCTAAATTACAATAAATAAAAGGTTGAAATAGTCCACTCAATGTGCAGTATTCATTTAACTTTTGAAATGACAAGCAATAAATATTGCACTTTCAAGCAATAAATTTTTTTTAGATGTACCTAAATAAGAGTGCTTTGTCAAATTGACTATACTCTTTTTCTGAGTAAATTTATATTGAAGCAAATAAAATAAAATCAAGGAATAATATAGATTATTAAGAAAAGGAAAAAGATGTATCAGGAAAATAATCCATTAAAAAATGTGTCAACAGAACAATGTTAGATGAAGTTATAAAACATGCTATTGCAATGAAAACCAGCCCTGTAGTGTAAACTATTTAATCAAAAGTTTACTATTTTGGTCAATTATGTTGAATCTTGAGGATTACAGAGAAGAAATATCCTCTTTTAGGTCTTTCTGAATCCATTGACAACAAGGTCGATGGGTCTTTCACATTCTCATTACTTTAATTGTAGATAGTATCAGGTGAATTTGGAATTGTATTAATCTGTTAAAAGATTACACAAAACTGTAAGTATTCAAATCAAGTGATTGTACTTGCAGAGAAAATTGTTTTTAAAGTTAATTTCTTATTACCTTTTAGAGTACATGTTGAAAATAACTGTAATTCTCTACAATTATATTTCTTTTACACCCCTTTGTAGAGGTGACGAGAAATTTTGGGAAGCACTGTCAGCATCATCACTGTTTGAGTAGTCCACAAGAGAAACTTATTTGAAATTGAAAGCTTTAAGTGAAGATGACACTTCAGTTAATGTGAGTTAATCCATGGGTCAAACGTGATCCAAAATATGGCAACACCTTGGCTCAATGCAGGAGGCACCCACAATGGAATACAATGCACAAAAAGTTAGAGAGCTAGGAAAAAGGCTCCAAAGTTTACTTGATGCAACAAAAGCAAATTAGTTGAATGCTGTTTATGGTACACACATTTAGAATCAGCAAACGGGGCAAACACCAGTCATGGTTGTGATATTCCTTCCTTTAACATCATATTAACATATGAAAAGAGATATATTCCTGTAAAATAATAGGCTGACATTAAATTTGTGGTTTTAATTTTGTGGAATTAAAACCACAAATAACTCACCAACATCTTCCTGACAACATCAATGAAAAACTCAAGACCTGTAAATGTAAATAACATGAAGTAGTTCCCAAAACCCAAAGAGCCTTTCTAGCTATTAGCCTCCCAAACAGATCTGGATGTCTAACCAGGACTTATAACAGAATATTTATGGTTGCAGTGGAGCGTCCTTCAACATAATAGTTTAGCTGTTTAGCTGTTTAAGACGCGTGGAAAAACAGCTATAATATGATGTGCTTTTAGACATCAGGTAACTGAACTATAAT
This sequence comes from Poecilia reticulata, assembly GCF_904066995.2. Classification (NCBI taxonomy): domain Eukaryota; kingdom Metazoa; phylum Chordata; class Actinopteri; order Cyprinodontiformes; family Poeciliidae; genus Poecilia; species Poecilia reticulata. The sequence goes on from NC_088834.1 coordinate 32,710,394, forward strand.
CTAAAAATAAGAAAACTTTTGATCCATACGGGAGGGCCCCACAAGGATGTATGTTTCAGAAATCCATGAGTATGTGTGTGTGAGTAACTGACTTGGTAGGACCACACATGGACACATGTTTCAGAATATTTTCGTAGGTGTGTGTGGACCGCTAGTGTTTTTGGGGCTCCATGAGGAGGACCGTTAAAATGTGTAATCAGATGATTGTTTGAGTGGTTTTTGAGGTAAATTCTGACTAAATAGTAGCTTCCCAATAAAGTTAGAGTAAATGCACAAGCATGAATGCCTAGAGAACAATATGAGATCTCCAAAGATAATTTCTCATTATAAGGTCTTGTTGAATATTACTTGCAGGCTGGCATCCTGCTTGATGGTCTGATCAAGGAAAAACTCAAGGAAGAATCTGGTTGAATGAATGACCACAGTAGAACATGAGATTCTGTCACCTGGAATTATAACCACAACCAACGTGATTAATGACAGACTCGAGACCTGTAAATGTAAATCACATGAAGTATTTCCCAAAACCAAAAGGGCTTTTCTAGTTACTAGCCTCCCAGTCAGTTCTGGATGTCTAACCAGGTTCTATAACAGAATATTTACGGTTTTAGTGCAGCATCCTTCAACATGATAGTTTAGTTGTTAAGCTGTTTAAGATGTGCGGAACAAAAACTATAATATATTGTGCTTTTATGACATCAGTTACCTGAAATATAATCTAAAAATAAGAAAACCTTTGATCCATACGGGAGGGCCCCACAAGGATGGGGCCCTCCCGTATACTCATGGATTTTTCTGCAGAAATCCATGAGTGTGTGTGTGTGTGTGTGTGTGTGTGTGTGTGTGTGTGTGTGTGTGTGTGTGTGTGTGTGTGTGTGTGTGTGTGTGTGAGTAACTGACTTGGTTGGACCCCACATAGAAACATGTTTCAGAAATCTTTTCATAGGTGTGTGTTCCTGTGGTTTGTTTGGACTCCATGAGGAGAACCATTAAAATGTGTGAGCCGATTGTTGGTTGAGTGCTTTTCAAGGTACTTTATGACTAAATAACATCTTCTCAATTAAAGATGAACTAAATGGACAAGCTTTAAACCAAGAGAACTAGATGAGCTCTCCCAAGATTATTTCTCACAATAAGGTCTAATTGAATGTTACCTGTAGGCTGGGATCCTGCTTGATGGTCTCATCAACAAAAAACTCAAGGAAGATTCTGGTTGAATGGACTACAGCAGTAGAACATGAAGGCCTGTCACCTGGAATTAAAACCACAAATAACTCACCAACATGTTCCTGACAACATGAATGACAGATTCAAGACCTGTAAATGTAAATCACATGAAGTATTTCCAAAAACCAAAAGGGCTTTTCTAGTTACTAGCCTCCCAGTCAGTTCTGGATGTCTAACCAGGTCCTATAACAGAATATTTATCGTTGTAGTGGAGCATCCTTCAACATGATAGTTTAGCTGTTCAAGATGTGCGGAACAAAAACTGTAATATAATGTGCTTTTATGACATCAGTTATCTAAAATATAATATAAAAATAAGAAAACCTTTGATCCATTCGGGAAAGCCCCACAAGGATGTATGCTTCAGAAATCCATGAGTATATGTGTGTGTGTGTGTGTGTGAGAGAGAGTAACTGACTTTGTAGGACACATGTTTCAGAAATCCTTTCAGAGGTGTGTGCTGCTGTGGGGTATTTTTTGAACTCCATGAGGAGAACCATTAAAAATGTGTGAGCAGATAAATAACATCTTCTCAATTAAAGATTAACTAAATGTACAAGCGTAAACCAAGATAACAAAATGAGCTCTTCAAAAATTATTTCTCACAATAAGGTCTATTTGAATGTTACCTGCAGGCTGGCCTCCTGAATGATTGCCTTATCAAGGACAGAGTCAAGGAAGCTTCTAGGTGATTCATCCAAAGTCAGCCAGACTTTCCTGTTCAGTGTTTTTCTGCTAATAGAAGTTGTCCATGTATTTTAAGATTAAATCTCCTTATTCAATTGGCTGGGTATCAAACTGCTGTCTTTCTGCAAGTCAATTTATATTAACACATTGTTAGGAGAAATGAAGTTATTTTTCAATTTTTAGAAAAATGTGATATTGTGGAAGTCAGCAGAAAAAGACGAAAAAGATTTGAGTCTTGTTTAATTCTCAATGTCTTCCAACATAAAACCACACTGCAAAACTGAAATTTTAGTAAGATTAAATATCTTAAATTAAGGAGATGTTTCTTGTTTTCTTTCTGACAAGATAATTTTTCTCACCAAGAGGGATTTATGTAAGAATATTTTTCTTATTTTAAGTGTTTTTGTACTTAATTATCTCAGTAAGATATAAAAGCTTAATGTTAAGAAAATATTACTTATTATGAGTAAATATGTGCTAGAATCTAGAATATCAATATTTACCAATCAAACTTCAAGTCTAGAACTTATTTTATACAAGTAAAATTTCTTATTTCAAGCACAGAAAGTGAAATCACATACTTAATTAAATGTATTCAGATAATTAAAACAGACTATGTCCAAATGGAATCCTTTGTGTTATTGTCAATGAAAAATTAAAAAAACCCATGAACTTATATTCTTGTATAAGTTGGCAGAGTGTACAGGAAATTGTAATTAATATTTAAACAATTGACATTTAACACAACAATTTCAGAAACAATATCAGTTTATATATCAAGATAATTCTTGGCATGTTTCCGTCTGCTGTGGACCTTAATCTGATCTTCTTGATGCAAGATGTGGGACCTCTTACTGACATGTCATGAAATTTCTGTTGATGTGTGATTTGAAATGGCTGGTATTCCACACAATGAGATTAGAATCAACAATATTGATTAGCTCAATGTCATGATAAATATTTTAACTTTTGGTTTATATTTCAAATTCTTACTTTATAAGTTACTAATATTAGTTTGAACAATATTTTATTCATCATGTTTGTAACCCCTTTTATGACATCATACAATCCACATGGGAAAGCGCCCAAAATGTCAGTGAGATAGTATTAATGTTCGATACAACAGATTTTCTTTCCGATCCAATACAGAGTAAAATTTAAGGTGGTATTGGCAATACAGATCCCATACTTTGTGCAAAAGACAATTAATTTGTTTCTTAATTAAATAAAAAATAAATGTAATCCATATCTTGGCTTCATAAAAAGAACACAATGTACTCTGATGCACTCATTTTAAACTCAGAAGTACATTGAGAACAATCTCGTTTACTATAAGCTATTTTAATTCAGCAGAAATATACAAAACATATGAAAATGGAGTTGCAAACTAAAAAAAAGAAAATTAGTAAAGTAATAACCCTACTAAATACATCCTTGTTTAATTATTAAAACTACTATAAAATGACAGCTGAAATAGCTTCGTGTCACTTTTTTTATAATCTTGTCAGCATGTTCATTTCTGAGTGAGTGAGCGTCAGCAGCACGCTGCGCTTGGGCATTACGTCCTTACACATTACATACTTACCAGGCGGAAGAAAAAGTAGTTCCCATTAACAACGTTTCATTTAGGCAAGATCTCAATAATTTAGTTACTTTTTAACGTACTCTAGTTAATCTACATTATCTCAAATTACTAAAGTGTTGAAAGTATTGATCCTTGGATCTGACAATAGATTTTAAAGAATTAAGTTCTGGTATCGGAAGAATCGATATTTCAGTATCAATCCGCACATCACTAACGGCAACGCCAGAGATCATTTAACTGCCCTGATTAACGGTTAATTCAGTTGTAACAGCCTAACTAAGCTTTTATCTACTGTACTTTTATAAGATTTTCTTTGGCAAATTCTCTAATCTCGGTTGGACATGAATGAAGATGGAGGACTTTTTTACGTGTATAGACCCTACAGCTGCTGTACTGAGAGGTAAGTTTAAAGTTGTCTGTCTTTCTAAGATAAGCTAACTGAAGCTAGTTAGCATGTCGTGATATGCCAATTTTCATCCGCGGTTAAAGAGCCGCTCTTGTGAATATGAGCTTTGAACAGTTATTAACCACAATAGCTGTGGCTTAAAATATCGACACGAGTCTTGGTAGCTTCCGTTTTTTAACATAGCTAATATGGCTTCTCATTCGTAGCTTTTGATTCGGGAAATGGTTAAAGAGCAATTCCGCCTAGTATTTCACTAACTGAGGGTGTTTGATGTGCTGTAATTTAAAAACTTAAATGCAATGAGTCTAAAAGCCTAGGTTAGATATTCCACACTGTTACCAGGATATTTTAAACACTATTTTGATTTGTGAATTTAAGTAGTCCTAGTTTGATTTAATTAAAATAACTTTCTTGCCATCTTGAATTCATGTAATATTGTAATTGAGCACATAAACTAAAATAAGACTTGTTTTATTTTTCAAGTAAACCAACTGTTGCCATGGTGAAGCCTATGCCAGACACATCTCCAATCACGTATTGCACCATCTACAAGAAACTTTGGGAATTGCAAGTGACGGCATCCTTCACATTCTTGAGGTAAGAAATTCATGATACTGATTCATCATTACACTGATTAGTCCCTAAACGTGGTTTGTTTTGTGACTGTTTTTCTGTCTGTGCTCCAATTAGCAGATGACCCAACAACTTCAAACAAGACCACTTTTCAGCTCTGTGGTGATCGTGAAACCAACTTTCTACTGGCCATTGGAACCATGCCTGCCCTGATCTTCTGAAAGGAGGACATCACAGCTACTACACCTTTCAGCATCCGTGTGTCTGTGGCCACTCCTCTCTGTGCTGCTGACAGACGTCTTGAGAACGCCGTCCGTAACTGAGGCAAGACTTCCACATATAAAAGGCTATGGCTTACTGGAAGAAGTTCATTGCGGGGGAAGCTCCTATTGTTGACATCTAATCCCAAGATTTTTTTTTGCTTTGGACAATTTGGTTTGCTTGACTCTTAGTGCAGCAGATGTGTCAGATCGTCATTGTTCTGTCATTTTACAGGATTGTTTCAGAATCAGATGCCCATCCAGACTTAAAATTCTGACCAGTAGTCATGTTTTATTGTGTTTATGTGAAACTTAAACGTAATAAGATGTTAAAGTAATTGAACTCATGTCTTCATTTCAGCAAGCCAATAACATCTCTTGTTCCAGTATTCACAGGATCAATTTTGGGATTTTTGTCTTAGCATAAGAACCTTGAGTAAAGCTGTGACAAAATATATTTTAATCCTATGCAACAATAAAAATAAACTAGATTTAGGTATATCACTGCAAAAAGTCCCCTTTCAAAACAAGAAAAAAAAGTACAAAAATAGGGTATAATTTTCTTAAATAAGAAAATTATCTGCCAACAGAACAAGAAATTTATCTTGTCAAGATTTTCCAAACAAGAAAAATATCTAACCAAGATAAACCTACAAATATCTTAAATTAGTGTATTTGTACTTAAAACAAGCCAATTTTACTAATACAAATAGAATATATGAGATTTATTTTCTTAATACATAGAACATTTGTCTTAAAATAAGAAATTTTACGCTATTTTAAGAAATTCAGTGTCAAGTAACATTTTCTTTACTTGAGATAATTTTTCTTAAATAAGATAATATATCTTACTCGTATAAGTAAAATTGGCTTGTTTAAGTAAAATACACTAATTTTAAGATATTGTAGGTTTATCTTGGTAAGATATTTTTTCTTGTTTTAGAAATCTTGACAAGATAAATTTTCTTGTTCTGTTGGCAGATAATTTTTCTTATTTTAAGAAAATTATACCCTGTTTTGTACTTTTTTTCTTGTTTTGAAAGGGGACTTTTTGCAGTGCAAAAATCGAATCCTCCACAACCGTTGGTCACTTCACACCTCACCTTCTCTCCTTCAAAATAAAAGCATACATTCTGGTGTGAAATATATACATTGTATCCACCACAATATATACATTGTATCCGCCACAGTGTTATCTTATAATATTAATTCTGAACACAGCATGGATCAATCTCAGCTTCGAATCAGTCTTAAGCTATAACATTTTAGCTTAAAAACATGATAAACCCTATATATGTAGTACTGCTTGAATGTTTGTGAAACATCCAACCACACTCTTTTCTAAAGAAAATATGCGGTGAAGTTCAAAATTGTGAAATTCAATTTAGTATTTAGCAAGTGATTAAATGCTCTGATACTTTATTGCACCTGCCAAACATATAGCATAGAGTGGAACGGGCAATCTCTTCAAGATGGTGTCCGTACATCATGTCAGCTATGATTGACAAAAGAGGTCCATGAGGTGTCTAGTCTTTATGACGGCTATATATGACTAAAGTTTAATAACAGTTATGTCAATAAAACAGCCTAAATAAAGTTATTTCAATAACTTGATAACTAATAATAATAATAATAATAATAATAATAATAATAATAATAATAAACAATAACTCGCTATAGTTTTAATTATCTACCAAGTCAATTTGTACTTTGCTTCTGTTTCAAGGTAAATATATTTTATGTAGCTTTGGGGAATGTAAAGCCAAATTATTCCATATAAACTCCTCCATGTCCAGATAAAAAGCATTTCCACATATGTTTCTTGTATCTAGTATGAATATGCAGTTACTTACCGTGTAAGTTGTGTTTTGTTCTGAGTAGCGTGTCCTCATTGTTCGCCTGGCCTCCTCTTAACGTAAAGCAATTTTACCCTGGCACAGTCACATGAAGTGATCTCAGTACTGACTTCGGCCCACTTTTTCACCAACAAGTAATCTACCATGTTGTGCTCTTTTGGGCTCATTTTTGAATGTGAATAAACTCATTTGGGCTTGGAAATAAGCAGAGACTCATAATAAATCCCAGAATTTTTCTGTTGTAGCGTTGTTGTTAGCAACTGCTGAAAGTAACTAAAAAATTACTTTTAATGTAACTTAGTTACTTTCCAAATCAAGTTTTTTGTGTGAATGGCACGGTCTGATTCTTCATCTGAATTGATTCAAACACTGTATAGCTGATGATTCGGACATGTAAGGAGCTGCTCATACATGCACACACATACTTGCTCCTACTATTTTAGAGGGAAAGAACATTTAACATTTAAGCGCTTTTAATTTGCTGTGTACCACCCAACAAACAGAGATGAAAAGGAGTCAACTACGTGTGGCGTACTCGATCCACTTACGGGTAACTATGTATAATGATCCTACTATCGTCAAAGTAATGCTAGAGCGTTCACACGGATGTCCTGTCAAATCGGAGCCAATGAGTATCGACATGTCACAATGTGTACACAATGCATTTTCACACATCTTAAGTAAGTGCAATTACCTGGCCAACATCTACGACAACTTGCTAAATGTAGAGAGCTGACTTGAAAGACAATAAGGAACTGTATAACTGTATATAATTTGGAGTTTCCAGTTTGCGCTTCATATATTGACCGATCGAATGCGCAGATATTTTTGTCTCACAAGTGCTATGCCCTACAACACTCCCAATCAGCTAGCCCAATAACGTGCAATTGCCAGAGTGAATCGCATACCGTTGTGGAATACAGCTTGTGAGTTCATTGTGGATCATATTCACTTGCACATGGATAATATCGTTGATGATGCCTGACAGGTGATGAGTACCTATGTAGGACATTGGTCTAAATCAAGAGGTTGAGAAATTTCGGAAACGTAGAACTCTCATAATTGAAATCATGTATCGCGTACTGGACCACGCCATGGATATATACAATGATGCATTTGATTCACTACTCTAGCGCAATCGGTCAACTGAATGTTGCATGCAACCTACCCTCAGCGTCCAAGATGACACTCGAGTGACTGGGTCAAATATAACATGGACATGCCATGTAGAATACATGATCTCGGCTGTATATACATGTTAAAACAACATTGTTGTATCACATCAATTGTAAACAAGCAACAACCCCTTGTGTTTCCCTCTCAAAACAGCGTTTATTTTTGTTTCTACACACACACGTGTGTGTGCAAGGTCGTCGTCTATTTCCCAGATTTATCAGTCGACACGTAATGTGACAACTGTAAAGGCCATCTTTAACATTTCACCAAGAGTCCTGATGATGTTTCAAAAAGTCCCGCTCACTTTCACAATGACATTAGACGGACATGAACGTTTAAACAGTGGGTTGGGAAGTACTGTTTTATTGTAAAGTTGACATGCTACACACAGTTTACAAGGAGATAACGGGACCTTCCTCCTCTGTGCCTCATACATAGACGATGCATCATCGCTTTCAAATGCACCATTCTAGCGAGTTATCCTCTTCAAGTACACCCTCACGTGTAGAGGAGGACCCGTAAACATATTTAACCAAGTCTCCTGATTGCGTCCTTGAACTTTACGTCTATGGCCTGTACGTGGTCCTGTAGCGCTCCATCTGTGTGACAAAGCAGTATTTCAACCTCAAGTTGCTCCTTATAATCAGAGAGTAGAGGCTCCATGTGATGAATAGCGTACATGTCAAAAGTCTCATCGTCGTAGTCGGTGACGCAGGTGTGAAATCGCCACAGTGGACAGAGTTTGTCGGATGTGCCCTCGAGCAAACATGGGGTTTGTTTGGCCAGCATGGAATTGTGTATGCTGGCCTTTTTCCGCAGCCAGTTCTTTGATTTCCCTCAACATGGTGTCAGCCTCGTCCCTCTGCTCAAGGTCGTCGTCCACCAAGTCCATGACATCCCGTCGACGGTCCAGTTGGAAGCAAGCTGGAGTGTACGCCTTCTTGCCGACCGCAGTCTCGCTTTTTGTACATCATCACTCTGATCCATAACTTGCAAATGCATCTCTTTGTCGCTTTGAAGAGGACCTTCTTTGTCTGACAAAAAGTACTCATCCTGGCGAGAACAAGCATCGGTGGCGGGAAGGTCGTGTTTGTCAAAGGGCGCCTTGGGGTGTTGCTTTAATCCTTGTGCTTGCTAGACTCAAGCGATACAGTTGATGTCACCTTGGGGGTGTAAGAATGCTGCTGATAGAATAGCTGCTTAAGCCTCACTTGTTTCATTACAGCGGTCAACAGTTGTCATGTCCTTCATTGCTCTTTCCTCTTTCACACCAATAAGGGCAGCTCACATGCTCTGTTTTCTAATAAGGATCGCTAGAGCCCACACAATCTGTCTGATTTCTAATAAAGGTCGCTAGAGCCGTTGAAACCCTTTCCTTCTGTTAGGCGCAAGGCCTTCATTTGATGTGCTTCGTGGACTGTAATGACCACTGTCACAAACTGCAAGGCTTGAGCTCTAGATCACACACAAGAAAGGAGTATTGGATCAGGATCACAGTGCCGGAGGACTCGCAAAAGCGACATGCCTGAGCAGACCCACTGTCCTTTTCCTTTTCTTAGGTGCAAGGTCTTCCTTTTGTGTGTGTGATCTAGAGCTCAAGCCTCGCGGTTTTGTTACAGCGGTGAACAGCTGTCATGTTCGTTATTGCTCTCTTTCCTCTTTCACACGAATAAGGGCAGCTAGACCCCACTACTTCTGTTTTCTAATAAGTACTACTAGAGCACTCCAGGAATCTAACTTCTTTCATATACAACCTGCTTAAAATGGCTTAAAGGTATGTAGTAGGTATGACTTTAGGTGACAACTGGCCTGTGTGTGACCTACACCTCAAGATGTCTTTGTGGCAAAAAGGGTAAAGGCTTCTGTCGCACCTGAGGCTTATAGACCTCGAACCATCACTTTGTCTCCCGTATCTCACCAGATCTATGGAGCAAAGGTTTACGTCCTGACCCATGGTTCACGCACTGGTCTCAATAGGAAAACGATGATGATGCTAATAATGAAAACAATTCACTACACAACATGGTAAATGGTCGCTCATTTGTATCACAAGAATACACTCATCCATTTTCATCCATCCATTTTCTCTCACCCTTGTCCCTCAGTGGGGTCGGGAGGGTTGCTGGTGCCCATCTCCAGCTAACGTTTCGGGCGAGAGGCGGGGTACACCCTGGACAGGTCGCCAGTCTGTCACAGGGCAACACAGAGACACACAGGACAAACAACCATGCACACACTCACACCTAGGGACAATTTAGAGAGACCAATTAACCTGACAGTCATGTTTTTGGACTGTGGGAGGAAACCGGAGTACCCGGAGAAAACCCACACATGCACAGGGAGAACATGCAAACTCCATGCAGAAAAACCCCAGGCCGGGAATCAAACACAGAACCTTTTTGCTACAAGTCAACAGCTCTATCAAGTGCGCCACTGTGCAGCCTGCAAGAATGCACTATAAATGTTAATATTGTCTCTCTGTCTTTGCCTAACCCTCGTGTTTAGAAACAGGGTCCAGCCAATCCCGCACCCATAAAACTTTTACAGTTTGACACAGTCCTCCACATTTGCTCAGTACTTGCATGCACAAGTGGTAACAGAGGAAAACGATGACCGAGCGAAGATCTGTCATATGTGAACAGAATGGAAGCTGGGTTGATGAAATGGTTTGGGAAGAAACTAAATTACCCAGTATAATCCCCAATACATGCCGTTGTGCTAGTTGTGGATCACAGTGATAATGTACAACTGGTCGGATGTACACAACCGACCCGAGAATTGACGTGGAATGCAAGCGGCGGGTCATATCTCTAGTGGACGACCCCGAACTGAGATGTTCAATGAAGCCCTTCGTCCTGGAGGTCAACAAACTCCATGTAAAAAAAAAACAATGTATGCTATCAGCTGCTGAAAGCATTCCCCCCCAACGTACTAGCCAACAGGGCCGACGGCGTACATAAATTGTGGTATTTTTTACCACAGCATTAACATCGGCACCGATAAAAGCATGTTTCATAGTTCCTATAACACCCCTATATTATGTGATGTGGACGACAGCAGACCGGATGACATTCTTAAAATACTCGCTAGGCCCGTAGAGGCAAGGTCCTTTGAGAATTTTAGACCGTTTCCACAAAATAGTAGCTATGTTGGCAATACTCCAACAGCTACACCGCTATGTATACATGATAGACGCCGACTTGACGACAAGACTTGAGCAACTGGGACAAATAAACATGGATTCACTGTGCAAGTCACGCTGAATTTATCCATCTACACATGTAAAAGGACAACATTGTTGTATTGAATAAATAACTAAAATAAAATTTGTATCTCGTGTTTCTCTCTCTCTTTGTCACGTGTGTGTAATATACCACATCATGTAAGCAACAACTCTGTATTTATTGAATTTGTTTATCCATTTGCTATCTACTCACATGATATGCAGCCCTACATTACAATTTCTCCAGGTGACTCTGAACACATCCTGTCACTTAACAGATGCCTCAAACAGAGAAATATGTGGACGTGCCAAAACTTTCCTTCGGCCTAATGATCTAGAGTGAATGCAGTTATTACAATGCCTTGGTATTTAAATGTGTTTTGCTAATAAAATTTGATTCGATTTATACACACATTGTCTCAAATATAAGAGGTAAAAATAGAAAACAACGCAGTCTGATTCATTACATCTCATTTGTTTGGATTCAAGAGTGTGATCTAAGATACACATACATGTCGTCAGTCAGACCTAACTTTTTTTACTATTATTATTTTAAACGCACATTGTGACAGACAGCATGGCTTAGACACCAGTTGGGACTTCCTTCTTTGTCTGATTGATATTTTACTCATCCAAGACAGAATGCTGTCTTCTATCTGCACCCTCGAGTATGGCAGAGGAACCGTTCAATGTAGACATGGCATCGATGTATATCCGACCAAGTGCCGTGACTGCATCGTAGAACTTCGGATACAACTAGTGTACATTGTCCCCTTATTCTTTGAACTCCTGTTTCTGTGGACAGTCAGACTTTTCACTTCAATTTGTTTCCTCCTGTCTACTTGACCATACAACAGACATTGTACGAATCAAAAAGGTCTCGCGTTATTGTCGTCAAAGATGTTGACTCTGGTGTAAAATTTCCACAGCGATCGTGGTCCATCAGACTTGCCCTCTAATACATCCGGTTTGTGCTTGGCTAACTTGCGTCAAGAATTCTTGCTGTCCTCACTGAAAGCTCTTCGATCTCCCTCACCGCGGCATCCATCCTGGCCCTCAGCACTGGCTCTTGGTCTACGAAGCACACGGAGGCCTCTCGATGGTCCAGGTTGAACCGAGTGAGAGCGTAGGCCCTCTTTCCGAAAGTCGTTTTGTATTCTCCTGCCCGGTTGTACATTTTCACCTTGACCCGCAAAAGCCAAGCAAGATTCTTGCATTGTTCAAGAGGACTTTATTCGTCTGATGACACTCACTCATCCTTGTAAAGATGATGTCACATATCACATGCACCTATGATGCGTGACAAATGATCAGGCTGTGGGGTGGAAGAGAACCGGTGGCCTTTATTTTCCGTATGTACGACCACCAGGAGGTGGGAGCATGTTATGTAAGAACCACCGTCAGCCCATTTATCTTAATAAAATGAAGCATCGGGCAGTCAAGTAGAGATACAGCCTCGACCGATTGACAGACCGACCGAACGGTACGTATCTCTGTATTGTGTGTGTTTTCCCGACTGATCGCAATGCGAGGTCAGAAGCTGTGTATTTTTTCTGACTGACCATCAGTGAGGAGTTAGTTATTGTTGTTGTCATGATGTCACAGAGCATTCACAATGTACTAAGATGCTGTGTGAAATAGTAGCCTTTTTTATTTTTACATGTAGAGCTTATTTTCTTTCTCATAAAGGACTCGTGTTTGAACTAATAACACTGCTTCCATCATAGCATGTTATAACAACGTTGGTGACATGTGGGGCCGCCGTGCTAGGGATGACATGTTTGTATGGGAAGTCGGCAACCAAGAACCTATGCCAGATGTATTACGCAACATGTCGCAGAGAAGATACCGGGATTGTGCCGAGAGTAGGTACGTGTCAAGAAATTACACATACCTGTACCTCTCTGTGTTTGCATGTGTGTTTGCGTGTGTGTTGGGCGGTGTGTGAGTTAAAGACTGACAATGAATGTGATGTGTGTTCTATTCATAGACCATATAACAGTCCTGCTTACAAGGTTTCACAACAACATCTTTCGTACCCTGCCGACAATGCATCTGACAAGTACAAGACAGCATTTGCATATACAAGTAACCACGGCATCCCCTTGCCCGCTTATGCTCAAGATCATTACAATCCGGGGAGTAACATCACCTCCAAACATGAAAATGTCATATGCCGCAGTGATAAGGTTTCATGTTATTACCGTCAAACACTGCCACAACCCAACTGCTGCAGATCACCGTTGCTGCAACACAGAAGAGGTGCACCACATGTACAAAGAAGTCATCGACAAAACTACGATTGTCAGAGCAAGCGTAGTTTGCATTGGCAAAATACAAGATACCGAGATGAAGACAGTGCCTATACGCGACAGGACCCTTATTATAAACAATTACCCAAAGAGAGGAGAGCGATGACAAAAAGTGCTACAAGATTGTTGTCATACAAAACTGTCAGCTATGCATATTCAAACCTCTAAAACAACAGATAAACAAAGGCACCAAGATGGCTATGAAGAAGCAAAATGTAAATGGATGAATGACAGACACGTTGCTTTGTTATCGTCATCCTCATCCTCTTTGTCTTCATCTTACTCTTTGTCATCATCATCATCATCATCGTCGTATGTCGATGAAGGTAACAATCATGCATGGTCTAACAAAGGAAGATATGACGATACCAAATGCAGATCCAGCTCAAGATTTGATGTTCGCAAATTGAAGGATTCATCATCATTGGAAAAGGAACAGGAAGAAAGAGGCAATGTAATAACGATAGAACAATATGTAGAGATAAGAGAAAACGAAGCAAACAAAAACTTTCATTTGGAAAATAAAGACAACACCCGAAGAAATTATGACATGGGCATCTCAAAAAAAACCTATACCCATACCTTTTACAAAAATCTCACTTTGAAGCATCGCAGAGTAGATGAAAAACTCTGTCGATGCAGGAATTGTGATGATTTGGAGAATGAAATATCCCGACTAAGACAATGTAAGTTGTACAATTTAACAATGTTGTCGTCATCAGACAGCAATTGTGAGAAAAGCAGATGGTTGTCGAGTGAGAGGAAAGTAAAAGTAAAACTATCACTGTCACGTAGACAACGAGGTGGAAAGTTGTCTGCCTCTGTGAGTGAACAACAACGCACAGAGTCAGGGGAGGGTGACTCTGCGATAGGGACGAAAGGCAAGGCAAACGTCAATCGCGAAGACGTTGACGCACAGTGGACGACAAATAGCCGACTGGAACGAAACCCAGAGGTAGAGGCGAGTCGCGTAGTAAGGCGGGGAATTGTACAAGCCACACGGATTCCGGGAAAAACTCTGATACACCATCATCGGGTGTATCAAACATGATGGCACCCCCACCAAAACCCGCATACCTTCAGAATACAGATAAGATGAAACATGGGGAAAAAAACAAAAAGACGGCCCAGGGGAGTATTCTGCGCAACGTTCGACCTCGAACTGAGACAACGACGCAGGAACACAGCGGAAAACATGCCCGACAATCTGACGAGATGACACCGAAAAAGCGCTTGAACCAAGGAGGGCAATTCACCTTCCATCAAAAGAAGACGGCCGACCTGACGGAGGCCCCAATGGTCGCCACTACGACCAAAGACTGAGTGTGTTTCTCGCACATCATCGTGACACAAATCGTATGTGTTGTGATGACGTTTCTCATTTATGCATTCGCAGATGCGAACGTGTAGAGGCAACATACATTGTCGACTGTAATGTGAGCACCAGCAGCTGGGAGATGAACACGTGCCCTGCAGGGTTCGAACCGTGAGTGTGTCTCCTTTACAGGGAGTCATCATCGTTGTGACAGGAATTATTTGTGTTGTGACAATGTTTCTCATAAAATGACACAGCAGATCATGCACCATCCAAGCTGTGTGTGATGTTCTTGACGAAAACCGAGCTAGTGCTGAGGAGTTGACCTCCTACTTTCCGTTATCCTCATGTGCTGAGCGGTAAGTCGACGGTCGAGTAACTGTGACTTTTATATGTATGTCAGGGTAACTTCACTATTCCGTACCATAACGTGTATGTTTTCTTTACACACTTTTTTCTCCATCTCCCATTCTTTTTGTTTTGCAGAAACGCCGAAAATGAGACGTGCCATGATTTTTCTTGCATAAACCAGATACAACAGACAGACAGTCGTAGCTCGAACGAGTTTACGCCGAAAGATCAATGTCTACCAGGCCAATTCACTTTAGACTACACCAATGGCATAGAGACGATAAGCATTGAAAACATGGACAATTTATGGAAGACTATGTTTACGAACCCTTGGTCAGATCCAAACAACTGTCTGCCGACAGGGATGAAACGGAGAGGTAGTGGCAAGTCACCTACTATGGCGGGTGATCTTACATGCCCCGAGAATTATGGCAAAAACTCTGATACACCGTCATCGGGTGTATCAAACATGATGGCACCCCCACCACAACCCGAATACCTTCAGAATACCAATAACATAAAAAATGGGGAAAAAACAAAAAGACGACCCAGGGGAGTATTCTGCGCAACGTTCGACCTCGAACTGAGACAACGACGCAGGAACACAGCGGAAAACATGCCCGACAATCTGACGAGATGACACCGAAAAAGCGCTTGAACCAAGGAGGGCAATTCACCTTCCATCAAAAGAAGACGGCCGACCTGACGGAGGCCCCAATGGTCGCCACTACGACCAAAGACTGAGTGTGTTTCTCGCACATCATCGTGACACAAATCGTATGTGTTGTGATGACGTTTCTCATTTATGCATTCGCCGATGCGAACGTGTAGAGGCAACACCGAAGGTCATCACCTACGTCGTCGATTGTAATGCGAGCACCAGCAGCTGGGAGATGCACACGTCCCCTGCAGGTTTCGAACCGTGAGTGTGTCTCCTTTTCAGGGAGTCGTCGTCGTCGTTGTGACAGGAATTGTCTGTGTTGTGACGATGTTTCTCATTTATGACCCAGCAGATCATGCACAGTCCCTGCTGTGTGTGATTTTTTGTCAAACCCCAAACTAGTGCTGACGAGTCGACTTCCTACTTTACATCATCCTCGTGTGCTGATCGGTAAGTCGATGGTTGAGTAACTGTGACTTCTATTTGTATGTCAGGGTAACTTCACTTTTCCGTACCCTAACGTTTGTTTTCTTTACACACCTTGTTCACTCACTCCCTTTCTTTGCGTTTTGCAGAAACGTCAAAAATGGGATGTACCTTGATATTACTTACATAAAACAGAAACAACAGACAGACAGTTGCAGCACTAAAGGCTGCACACCGAAAGATCAATGTCTACCAGGTCAATATACTTTAGACTACACCAATGACATAGAGACAACATGCTTTCAAAACATGGACAATTTATGGAAGACGATGTTTACGAGCCGTTGGTCAGATCCCAACAACTGTCTGCCGACCGGGATGAAACCAAGAGGAAGAGTTGAGTCGCCTACTATGGCGGGTGATCTTACAAGCCACGCGGTTTCCGGCAAAAACTCAGATACACCGTCATCGGGCATTTCAAACAGGATGGCACCCTCACCACAAACAGCATACTTTCAGAATACAGATAAGATGAAAAACGGAGTAAAAAAAAAAGACGGTCCCCGGGAGTAATCTGCACAGTGGTCGACCTCGAACTGATACAACGAAGCAGGGACACAGCGTAAAACAGGCCCAACAATTTGACGAGATGACACCGAAAGAGCGAATAAACAAAGGAGGGCAATTAGCCTTCCATCAAGAGAAAACGGCCAACAAGACGAAGACACCAAAGGTCGTCGCCACGCCCAAAGAGTGAGTGTGTTTCTCGCACATCATCGTAACACAAATCATTTGTGTCATGATGACGTTTCACATTTATGCTTTCGCAGATGCGAATGTGTAGAGGAAACAGCGAAGGTCACCCCATACGTCATCGACTTAATGCCAGCACAAGCAGCTGGGAGATGCACACATGCCCTGTAGGTTTTGAAAAGTGAGTGTTTCTCCTTCTCAGGGAGTCGTTGTCGTTGTGACAGGAATCGTCTGTGTTGTGACGACGTTTGTCCTTAATGACCCTGCAGATCATGCACCGTCCCCATTGTGTGTGATTTTCTCGACGAAAACTTGGCTAGTGCTGGCGAGTCGAGCTCCTACTTTACGTCATCCTCGTGTGCTGAGCTGTAAGTCGACGATCTAGTTTCTGTGACTTCTATGTGTAAGTCCGGGTAACTTCACTTTTCGGTACCCTAATGTTTATGTTTTCTTTAATGTTTATGTTTTCTTCCCCTTCCCATTCCTTGCGTTTTGCAGAAACGTAGAAAACGAGACATGCCTAGATATTGCTTACATAAACCAGATAAAACAGACAGACAGTTGTAGCTCGATCGACTTTAAGCCGAAAGATCAATGTCTACCAGGCCAATTCACTTTAGACTACACCAATGGCATAGAGACGATAAGCTTTCAAAACATGGACAATTTATGGAAGACGATGTTTACGAGCCCTTGGTCAGAACCCAACCACTGTCTTCCGACTGGGATGAAACCGAGAGGTAGAAGTGAGTCGCATACTATGGCGGGTGATCTTACAAGCCGCACAATATCCAGTAAAAATTCTGATACACCGTCATCAGGCGTATCAAACATGTTGGCACCCTCACCACAACCCGCATACCTTCAGAATACCGATAAGATGAAAAATGGGGTGAAAAACAAAAAGATGGCCCACGGGAGTTTTCTACACAACGTTCGACCTCGAACTGAGACACTGATGCAGGAACACAGTGGAAAATACGCCCGACAATCTGACGAGATGACACCGAAAGAGCGGGTGAACCAAGGAGGGCAAATCGCCTTCAATAAAGAGAAAACGGCCGACAAGACAAAGGCCACAAATGTCACCGCCACGCCCAAAGAGTGAGTGTGTTTCTCGCATATCATTGTGACTCAAAACATCTGTGTCGGGACCAGTGGTGGAAGTAACGAAGTACAAGTACTTCGTTACTGTACTTAAGTACAATTTTCGTGTATCTGTACTTTACTTAAGTAGATTTAATAATGGATACTTTCTACTTTTACTCCACTACATTTTACAGTAAGTATCTGTACTTTCTTCTTTACTACATTTCTACAAAAGTGTCGCGTTACTCGTTACATCCAAGTCGCGTTACTCTTTTTTTCCGTTAAAATGTGAAGTTCAGGAATTTAAGGTGGCGCCGTAAAATCAGAGCAATAACGTGACTTAGTGTCTGTTGTCACTCATCGGCTCCACCTTTACTCGCATGCGGAGCTCCAGACATGCGCAGTGGTTTTCTTTGAGTGTCAGTAATATAATAGCGCTGCATAAATCATAAGATATGGTGAAAAATCATATCTTGTAAAATCAGCAGCGCTTCGCTTTCACAGACGGTGGGACTTTGTCCAATTTTTAGCGTCACTTGGAAGGAAAGCTTAAAGAAAGGTGAGCTCTGTGGACGTGATGCTAGCAAGCTAGCTGTATTGACTGAGACACATGTTGCATCTGCGATGAAAAAAAGTCACTCATGCCCTGAATTACTGTGTGGAGGTGTTGACTGAGGTGTTGCATATATGGGATAACGCTGTGACCAAAGTGCAATAAAGCAATATGACATTCATGAAAGACCCGATTCTTCTGGACGGATCTTGACTAAGTCCTATAGTGCTGAAGCCTCACTGAGAGCCGTTCTTTGTTCTTGTAATGCTCTGCGTACACTACAGTAGATATTTTATTTCATTAAAATATCTTTATATTTAATTGGCGAATAAATAAAATAAGAACACAGAGCATGCTCATTGCTCTTTGTTTTCGTCACCTGTCATGGTGGCAGACATTGCAGCAGGAGGGAGGATGAGAACAGTCACGATGCTCCTCCTGCTTGGTTACTTCTTGCTTATTGGGCCTTGGACAGTGTTCATAGTTGAGCATTGTTAATTGCTGTTTAATGGTGCAGACAATTATTATTTCTGACATTGGCAATATGGGCAACCGCCCAGGGTGTTATTTTTTAGGGATGGCAGGAGACCTCTGTGGATTGTGGCACAGAGATGAAAGCAAAACAGAATGAAGAAGAGTTTGAATTGTCACTGGTTAAATTTATTTCAGCTCTAAGTATTTAATATCTAGATGTTTTTATAGGAAAGTGAATCTTTCAGATCAATTTGAGAAGCAGTTTTGATAGGTGCACTTAATGTTATTGTCATGTAGCATGGGGTGCTGGTTTTGATTTGGTCTTGGGTTCGGTGGTCCAGACTAAAACTCTGCTACGTGGCTCCTTGGTTCCATGTCCTCCTCTGCCAGTTGGATTTCTTTCAAAATAAATGTGTGGCAAAAAAAGTGAAGTTCATGTTATGTTAGGACAGGAGACAAGATGTTTCCATCTCTGATATTATGATGCATAGAATCATATATCTAAGTCTAAACTATGTTACAGAGTAAATTCAATAAAAACATGCTTTATCTGTGGCATTGTTCATTAAAGTGGCACATTACTGATGTATTAAAATTAAATACGATTGGTACACTTAATGATATTAGTGATTAGGCAATGCATTCAGCAAGTACTTTTACTTTTAATACTTAAGTATTTTTAAAAGCCAGTAACTTTTCTACTTTTACTTAAGTAAAATGTTAATGTGGTACTTTGACTTTCACTTAAGTACATTTTTGTCTGTGTATTTGTACTTTTACTTAAGTAAATTTTGTGTACTTTCTCCACCCACTGGTCGGGACGGCATTTCTCATTTATGCATTCGCAGATGCGAACGTGTAGAGGCAACACCGAAGGTCACCACCTACGTCGTCGATTGTAATGCGAGCACCAGCAGCTGGGAGATGCACACGTGCCCTGCAGGGTTCGAACCGTGAGTGTGTCTCCTTTTCAGGGAGTCGTCGTCGTTGTGACAGGAATTTTCTGTGTTGTGACGATGTTTCTCATTTATTACTCAGCAGATCATGCACTGTCCCTGCTGTGTGTGATTTTCTCGACGACAACCGGGCTAGTGCTGACGAGTCGACTTCCTACTTTACATCATCCTCGTGTGCTGATCGGTAAGTCGATGGTTGAGTAACTGTGACTTCTATTTGTATGTCAGGGTAACTTCACTTTTCCGTACCCTAATGTTTATGTTTTCTTTAAACACCTTTTTCTCCACCTCCCATTATTTTCGCTTTGCAGAAATGTCGAAAACAAGAAGTGCCTTGATATTGCTTACATAAACCAGATACAACAGACAAACAGTTGTAGCTCAAACAGCTTTACGCCAAAAGATTATCGTCTACCAGGCCAATTTACTTTAGACTACACCAATGGCATAGAGATAAGCTTTCAAAACATGGACAATTTATGGAAGGCGATGTTTATGAGCCCTTGGTCAGATCCCAACCACTGTCTGCTGACGGGGATGAAATCGAGAGGTAGAGATGTGTTGCCTACTATGGCGGGTGATCTTACAATCCACGCCCTTTCCGGCCCAAACTCAGATACACCGTCATCGGGCGTATCACACATGATGGCACCCTCACCACAAACCGCATACTTTCAGAATACAGATAAGATGAAAAAGAGGGTAATAAACAAAAGGACGGCCCACAGAAGTATTCTGCGCAATGGTCAACTTCGAACAGATGCAACGACGCAGGGACACAGCAGAAAAACAGGCCCAACAATCTGACGAGATGACGCAGAAAGAGCGAATAAACCAAGGAGGCAATTAGCCTTCCATCAAGAGAAATTGGCCAACAAGACGAAGACGCCAACGTCGCCACGGCCAAAGAGTGAGTGTGTTTCTCGCACATCATCGTAACACAAATCATTTATGTCATGACGACGTTTACATTTATGCTTTCGCAGATGCGAACGTAGAGGAAACACGAAGTCACCCCTACATCGTCGACTGTAACGCCACCACAGCAGCTGGGAGATGCACACGTGCCCTGTAGGTTTCGAAAAGTGAGTGTTTCTCCTTTTCAGGGAGTCGTCGTGTGAAGGAATCGTGTGGTGTGACGACATTTGTCCTTAATGACCTGCAGATCATGCTCCGTCCCACTGTGGTGTGATTTTTTTGACGAAAACTTGGCTATGCTGGCGAGTCGAGCTCCTACTTTACGTCATTCTCGTGTGCAGAGCGGTAAGTCGACAGTCGAGTAACTTTGACTTTTACCTTGTATGTCAGGGTAACTTCACTTTTCCATACCCTAATGTTTATGCTTTCTTTACATACCTTTTTCTCCCCTTCCCATTCTTTGCGTTTTGCAGAAACGTAGAAAACGAGACATGCCTAGATATTGCTTACATAAACCAGATAAAACAGACAGACAGTTGTAGCTCGATCGACTTTAAGCCGAAAGATCAATGTCTACCAGGCCAACTCACTTTAGACTACACCAATGGCATAGAGACGATAAGCTTTCAAAACATGGACAATTTATGGAAGACGATGTTTACGAGCCCTTGGTCAGAACCCAACCACTGTCTTCCGACTGGGATGAAACCGAGAGGTAGAAGTGAGTCGCATACTATGGCGGGTGATCTTACAAGCCGCACAATATCCAGTAAAAATTCTGATACACCGTCATCAGGCGTATCAAACATGTTGGCACCCTCACCACAACCCGCATACCTTCAGAATACCGATAAGATGAAAAATGGGGTGAAAAACAAAAAGATGGCCCACGGGAGTTTTCTACACAACGTTCGACCTCGAACTGAGACATCGATTCAGGAACACAGTGGAAAACATGCCCGACAATCTGAGGAGATAACACTGAAAGAGCGGGTGAACCAAGGAGGGCAAATCGCCTTCCATCAAGAGAAAACGGCCGACAAGACAAAGGCCACAAAGGTCACCGCCACGCCCAAAGAGTGAGTGTGTTTCTTGCATATCATTGTGACTCAAAACATCTGTGTCGGGACCAGTGGTGGGAAGTAACGAAGTACAAGTACTTCGTTACTGTACTTAAGTACAATTTTCGTGTATCTGTACTTTACTTAAGTAGATTTAATAATGGATACTTTCTACTTTTACTCCACTACATTTTACAGTAAGTATCTGTACTTTCTTCTTTACTACATTTCTACAAAAGTGTCGCGTTACTCGTTACATCCAAGTCGCGTTACTCTTTTTTTTCCGTTAAAATGTGAAGTTCAGGAATTTAAGGTGGCGCCGTAAAATCAGAGCAATAACGTGACTTAGTGTCTGTTGTCACTCATCGGCTCCCCCTTTACTCGCACGCGGAGCTCCAAGACATGCGCAGTGGTTTCCTTTGAGTGTCAGTAATATAATAGCACTGCATACATCATAAGATATGGCGACATGTAAAATCAGCAGCACTTCACTTTCACAGACGGTGGGACTCCGTCCAATTTTTAGCGTCACTTGGAAGGAAAGCTTAAAGAAAGGTGAGCTCCGTGGACGTGATGCTAGAAAGCTAGCTGTATTGACTGAGACACATGTTGCATCTGCGATGAAAAAAAGTCACTCATGCCCTGAATTACTGTGTGGAGGTGTTGACTGAGGTGTTGCATATATGGGATAACGCTGTGGACAAAGTGCAATAAAGCAATATGACATTCATGAACGACCCGATTCTTCTGGACGGATCTTGGCTAAGTCCTATAGTACTGAAGCCTCAGTGAGAGCCGTTCTTTGTTCTTGTAATCTCTGCGTACACTGCAGTAGCTATTTTATTTCATTAAAATATCTTTATATTTAATTGGCGAATAAATAAAATAAGAACATAAGAACACAGAGCATGCTCATTGCTCTTTGTTTTCATCACCTGTCATGGTGGCAGACGTTGCAGCAGAGGGAGGATGAGAACAGTCACGCTGCTCCTCCTGCTTGGTTACTTCTTGCTTATTGGGCCTTGGACAGTGTTCATAGTTGAGCATTGTTAATTGCTATGTTAATGGTGCAGACAATTATTATTTCTGACATTGGCAATATGGGCAACCGCCCAGGGTGTTATTTTTTAGGGATGGCAGGAGAGCTCTGTGGATTGTGGCACAGAGATGAAAGCAAAACAGAATGAAGAAGAGTTTGAATTGTCACTGGTTAAATTTATTTCAGCTCTAAGTATTTAATATCTAGGTGTTTTTATGGGAAAGTGAATCTTTCAGATCAATTTGGGAAACAGTTTGATATGTGCACTTAATTTTATTGTCATGTAGCATGGGGTGCTGGTTTTGATTTGGTCTTGGGTTCGGTGGTCCAGACTACAACTCTGCTACGAGGCTCCTTGGTTCCATGTCCTCCTCTGCCAGTTGGATTTTTTTCAAATAAATGTGTGGCAAAAAAGTGAAGTTCATGTTATGTTAGGACAGGAGACAAGATGTTTCCATCCCTGAAATTATGATGCATAGAATCACATATCTAAGTCTAAACTATGTTACAGAGTAAACTCAATAAAAACATGCTTTATCTGTGGCATTGTTCATTAAAGTGGCACATTACTGATGTATTAAAATTAAATACGATTGGTACACTTAATGATATAGTGATTAGGCAATGCATTCAGCAAGTACTTTTACTTTTAATACTTAAGTATTTTTAAAAGCCAGTACTTTTCTACTTTTACTTAAGTAAAATGTTAATGTGGTACTTTGACTTTCACTTAAGTACATTTTGTCTGTGTATTTGTACTTTTACTTAAGTAAATTTTGTGTACTTTCTCCACCACTGGTCGGGACGGCATTTCTCATTTATGCATGCGCAGATCCAAACGTGTAGAGGCAACACCGAAGGTCACCACCTACGTCGTAGATTGTAATGCGAGCACCAGCAGCTGGGAGATGCACACGTGCCCTGCAGGGTACGAACCGTGAGTGTGTCTCCTTTTCAGGGAGTCATCGTCGTTGTGACAGGAATTTTTTGTGTTGTGACGATGTTTCTCATTTATTACTCAGCAGATCATGCACTGTCCCAGCTGTGTGTGATTTTCTAGACGACAACCGGGCTAGTGCTGACGAGTCGACTTCCTACTTTACATCATCCTCATGTGCTGAGCGGTAAGATGACGGTCGAGTAACTGTGACTTCTATAAGTTGTCAGGGTAATTTCACTTTTCCGTACCCTAACGTTTATGTTTTCTTTACACACCTTTTTCTCCACCTCCCATTCTTTGTGTTTGCAGAAATGTCGAAAACAAGAAGTGCCTTGATATTGCTTACATAAACCAGATACAACAGACAAACAGTTGTAGCTCAAACAGCTTTACGCCAAAAGATTATCGTCTACCAGGCCAATTTACTTTAGACTACACCAATGGCATAGAGATAAGCTTTCAAAACATGGACAATTTATGGAAGGCGATGTTTATGAGCCCTTGGTCAGATCCCAACCACTGTCTGCTGACGGGGATGAAATCGAGAGGTAGAGGTGTGTCGCCTACTATGGCGGGTGATCTTACAATCCACGCCCTTTCCGGCCCAAACTCAGATACACCGTCATCGGGCGTATCACACATGATGGCACCCTCACCACAAACCGCATACCTTCAGAATACAGATAAGATGAAAAGAAGGTAATAAACAAAGGACGGCCCACGGAGTATTCTGCGGAATGGTCGACCTCGAACTGATACAACGAAGCAGGGACACAGCAGAAAACAGGCCCAACAATCTGACGAGATGACGCAGAAAGAGCGAATAACCAGGAGGGCAATTAGCCTTCCATCAAGAGAAATGCCACAAGACGAAGACGCCAAGGTCGTCGCCACGGCCAAAGAGTGAGTGTGTTTCTCGCACATCATCGTAACACAAATCATTTTGTCATGACGACGTTTCACATTTATGCTTCGCAGATGCGAACGTGTAGAGGAAACAGCAAGGTCACCCCTACATCGTCGACTGTAACGCACACAGCAGCTGGGAGATGCACACGTGCCTGTAGGTTTCGAAAGTGAGTGTTCTCCTTTTCAGGGAGTCGTCGTTGTGACAGGAATCGTGTGTGTGACGACATTTGTCCTTAATGACCCTGCAGATCATGCTCCGTCCCCACTGTGTGTGATTTTTTTGACGAAAACTTGGCTAGTGCTGGCGAGTCGAGCTCCTACTTTACGTCATCCTCGTGTGCTGAGCTGTAAGTCGACGATCTAGTTACTGTGACTTCTATGTGTATGTCAGGGTAACTTCACTATTCCGTACCCTAATGTTTATGTTTCTTTACACACCTTTTTCTCCCCTTCCCATTCTTTGGTTTGCAGAAACGTAGAAAACGAGACATGCCTAGATATTGCTTACATAAACCAGATACAACACACAGACAGTTGTAGCTCGAACGATTTTACGCCGAAAGATCAATGTCTACCAGGCCAATATACTTTAGACTACACCAATGGCATAGAGACGATAAGTTTTCAAAACATGGACAATTACTGGAAAATGACGTTTACGAACTCTTGGTCGGATCCCAACCACTGTCTGCCGACCAGGATGAAACCGAGAGGTAGAGGTGAGTCGCCTAGTATGGCGGGTTATCTTACAATCCACGCGGTATCTGGCAAAAACTATGATACACCGTCATCGGGCGTATCAAACATGATGGCACCCCCTCCACAACCTGCATACCTTCAGAACACGATAAGATGAAAAATGGGGTAAAAACAAAAGATGGCCCACGGGAGTTTTCTACGCAACGTTCAACTTCGAACTGAGACACCGATGCAGGAACACAGTGGAAAATACGCCCGACAATCTGACGAGATGACACCGAAAGAGCGGGTGAACCAAGGAGGGCAAATCGCCTTCATAAGAGAAAACGGCCGACAAGACAAAGGCCACAAATGTCACCGCCACGCCCAAAGAGTGAGTGTGTTTCTCGCATATCATTGTGACTCAAAACATCTGTGTCGGGACCAGTGGTGGAAGTAACGAAGTACAAGTACTTCGTTACTGTACTTAAGTACAATTTTCGTGTATCTGTACTTTACTTAAGTAGATTAATAATGGATACTTTCTACTTTTATCCACTACATTTTACAGTAAGTATCTGTACTTTCTTCTTACTACATTTCTACAAAAGTGTCGCGTTACTCGTTACATCAAGTCGCGTTACTCTTTTTTTCCGTTAAAATGTGAAGTTCAGGATTTAAGGTGGCGCCGTAAAATCAGAGCAATAACGTGACTTAGTGTCTGTTGTCACTATCGGCTCCCCTTTACTCGCACGCGGAGCTCCAAGACATGCGCAGTGGTTTCCTTTGAGTGTCAGTAATATAATAGCGCTGCATACATCATAAGATATGGCGACATGTAAAATCAGCAGCACTTCACTTTCACAGACGGTGGGACTTCGTCCAATTTTTAGCGTCACTTGGAAGGAAAGCTTAAAGAAAGGTGAGCTCCGTGGACGTGATGCTAGAAGCTAGCTGTATTGACTGAGACACATGTTGCATCTGCGATGAAAAAAAGTCACTCATGCCTGAATTACTGTGTGGAGGTGTTGACTGAGGTGTTGCATATATGGGATAACGCTGTGGACAAAGTGCAATAAAGCAATATGACATTCATGAACGACCCGATTCTTCTGGACGATCTTGGCTAAGTCCTATAGTACTGAAGCCTCAGTGAGAGCCGTTCTTTGTTCTTGTAATGCTCTGCGTACACTGCAGTAGCTATTTTATTTCATTAAAATATCTTTATATTAATTGGCGAATAAATAAAATAAGAACATAAGAGCACAGAGCATGCTCATTGCTCTTTGTTTTCGTCACCTGTCATGGTGGCAGACATTCCAGCAGGAGGGAGGATGAGAACAGTCACGGTGCTCCTCCTGCTTGGTTACTTCTTGCTTATTGGGCCTTGGACAGTGTTCATAGTTGAGCATTGTTAATTGCTATGTTTAATGGTGCAGACAATTATTATTTCTGACATTGGCAATATGGGCAACCGCCCAGGGTGTTATTTTTTTAGGGATGGCAGGAGACCTCTGCGGATTGTGGCACAGAGATGAAAGCAAAACAGAATGAAGTGAGTTTTAATTGTCACTGGTTAAATTTATTTCAGCTCTAAGTATTTAATATCTAGGTGTTTTTATGGGAAAGTGAATCTTTCAGATCAATTTGGGAAACAGTTTTGATAGTGCACTTAATTTTATTGTCATGTAGCATGGGGTGCTGGTTTGATTTGGTCTTGGGTTCGGTGGTCCAGACTACAACTCTGCTACGTGGCTCCTTGGTTACATGTCCTCCTCTGCCAGTTGGATTTCTTTCAAATAAATGTGTGGCAAAAAAAGTGAAGTTCATGTTATGTTAGGACAGGAGACAAGATGTTTCCATCCCTGAAATTATGATGCATAGAATCATATATCTAAGTCTAAACTATGTTACAGAGTAAACTCAATAAAAACATGCTTTATCTGTGGCATTGTTCATTAAAATGGCACATTACTGATGTATTAAAATTAAATACGATTGGTACACTTAATGATATTAGTGATTAGGTAATGCATTCAGCAAGTACTTTTACTTGTAATACTTAAGTATTTTTAAAAGCCAGTACTTTTCTACTTTTACTTAAGTAAATGTTAATGTGGTACTTTGACTTTCACTTAAGTACATTTTGTCTGTGTATTTGTACTTTTACTTAAGTAAATTTGTGTACTTTCTCCACCACTGGTCGGGACGGCATTTCTCATTTATGCATGCGCAGATCCGAACGTGTAGAGGCAACACCGAAGGTCACCACCTACGTCGTAGATTGTAATGCGAGCACCAGCAGCTGGAGCTGCACACATCCCCTGCAGGGTTCGAACCGTGAGTGTGTCTCCTTTTCAGGGAGTCGTAGTCATTATGACAGAATTTTTTTGTGTTGTGACGACGTTTCTCATTAATGACCCAGCAGATCGTGCACTGTCCCAGCTTTGTGTGATTTTCTCAACGAAAACCGGGCTTGTGCTGACGAGTCAACATCCTACTTTACATCATCCTCATGTGCTAAGCGGTAAGATGATGGTCGAGTAACTGTGACTTCTATAAGTGTGTCAGGGTAATTTCACTTTTCCGTACCCTAACGTTTATGTTTTCTTTACACACCTTTTTCTCCACCTCCCATTCTTTGTGTTTTGCAGAAACGTCGATAACGAGATGTGCCTTGATATTGCTTACATAAACCAGATACAACAGACAAACAGTTGTAGCTCAAACAGCTTTACGCCAAAAGATTATCGTCTACCAGGCCAATTTACTTTAGACTACACCAATGGCATAGAGATAAGCTTTCAAAACATGGACAATTTATGGAAGGCGATGTTTATGAGCCCTTGGTCAGATCCCAACCACTGTCTGCTGACGGGGATGAAATCGAGAGGTAGAGATGTGTTGCCTACTATGGCGGGTGATCTTACAATCCACGCCCTTTCCGGCCCAAACTCAGATACACCGTCATCGGGCGTATCACACATGATGGCACCCTCACCACAAACCGCATACTTTCAGAATACAGATAAGATGAAAAAGAGGGTAATAAACAAAAGGACGGCCCACAGAAGTATTCTGCGCAATGGTCAACTTCGAACAGATGCAACGACGCAGGAACACAGCGGAAAACACGCCCAACAATCTGACGAGATGATACCGAAAGAGCGAGTGAACCATGGATGGCAATTAGCCTTCCATCAAGAGAAAACGACCGACAAGACTAAGGCGCCAACGGTTGTCCCCACGGCCAAAGAGTGAGTGTGTTTCTCGCACATCATTGTAACACAAATCATTTGTGTCATGACGACGTTTCATATTTATGCTTTCGCAGATGCGAACATGTAGAGGAAACAGCGAAGGTCACCCCATACGTCATCGACTGTAATGCCAGCACAAGCAGCTGGGAGATGCACACGTGTCCTGCAGGTTTCGAACCGTGAGTGTGTCTCCTTTTCAGGGAGTCGTTGTTGTTGTGACAGGAATCGTCTGTGTTGTGACGAAGTTTGTCCTTAATGACCCTGTAGATCATGCACCGTCCCCATTGTGTGTGATTTTCTCAACGAAAACTTGGCTAGTGCTGGCGAGTTGAGCTCCTACTTTACGTCATCCTCGTGTGCTGAGCAGTAAGTCGACGATCTAGTTTCTGTGACTTCTATGTGTATGTCAGGGTAACTTCACTTTTCGGTACCCTAATGTTTATGTTTTCTTTACATACCTTTTTCTCCCCTTCCCATTCTTTGCGTTTTGCAGAAACGTAGAAAACGAGACATGCCTAGATATTGCTTACATAAACCAGATAAAACAGACAGACAGTTGTAGCTCGATCGACTTTAAGCCGAAAGATCAATGTCTACCAGGCCAACTCACTTTAGACTACACCAATGGCATAGAGACGATAAGCTTTCAAAACATGGACAATTTATGGAAGACGATGTTTACGAGCCCTTGGTCAGAACCCAACCACTGTCTTCCGACTGGGATGAAACCGAGAGGTAGAAGTGAGTCGCATACTATGGCGGGTGATCTTACAAGCCGCACAATATCCAGTAAAAATTCTGATACACCGTCATCAGGCGTATCAAACATGTTGGCACCCTCACCACAACCGCATACCTTCAGAATACCGATAAGATGAAAAATGGGGTGAAAAACAAAAAGATGGCCCACGGGAGTTTTCTACACAACGTTCGACCTCGAACTGAGACATCGATTCAGGAACACAGTGGAAAACATGCCCGACAATCTGAGGAGATAACACTGAAAGAGCGGGTGAACCAAGGAGGGCAAATCGCCTTCCATCAAGAGAAAACGGCCGACAAGACAAAGGCCACAAAGGTCACCGCCACGCCCAAAGAGTGAGTGCATTTCTCGCATACCATCGTGACTCAAAACATCTGTGTCGGGACAGTGGTGGGAAGTAACGAAGTACAAGTACTTCGTTACTGTACTTAAGTACAATTTTCGTGTATCTGTACTTTACTTAAGTAGATTTAATAATGGATACTTTCTACTTTATTCCACTACATTTTACAGTAAGTATCTGTACTTTCTTCTTTACTACATTTCTACAAAAGTGTCGCTTTACTCGTTACATAAAAGTCGCGTTACTCTTTTTCCGTTAAAATGTGAAGTTCTGGGATTTAAGGTGGCGCCGTAAAATCAGAGCAATAACGTGACTTAGTGTCTGTTGTCACTTATCGGCTCCCCTTTACTCGCACGCGGAGCTCCAAGACATGCGCAGTGGTTTCCTTGAGTGTCAGTATATAATAGCGCTGCATACGTCATAAGATATGGCGACATGTAAAATC
Organism: Poecilia reticulata; assembly: GCF_904066995.2. Classification (NCBI taxonomy): domain Eukaryota; kingdom Metazoa; phylum Chordata; class Actinopteri; order Cyprinodontiformes; family Poeciliidae; genus Poecilia; species Poecilia reticulata. Next base: position 32,740,633 of record NC_088834.1, read on the forward strand.
AGCAGCACTTCACTTTCACAGACGGTGGGACTTCGTCCAATTTTAGCGTCACTTGGAAGGAAAGCTTAAAGAAAGGTGAGCTCCGTGGACGTGATGCTAGCAAAGCTAGCTGTATGACTGAGACACATGTTGCATCTGCGATGAAAAAAAGTCACTCATGTCCTGAATTACTGTGTGGAGGTGTTGACTGAGGTGTTGCATATATGGGATAACGCTGTGGACAAAGTGCAATAAAGCAATATGACATTCATGAACGACCCGATTCTTCTGGACGATCTTGGCTAAGTCCTATAGTACTGAAGCTCAGTGAGAGCCGTTCTTGTTCTTGTAATGCTCTGCGTACACTGCAGTAGCTATTTTATTTCATTAAAATATCTTTATATTAATTGGCGAATAAATAAAATAAGAACATAAGAACACAGAGCAGCTCATGCTCTTTGTTTTCATCACCTGTCATGGTGGCAGACGTTGCAGCAGGAGGGAGGATGAGAACAGTCACGCTGCTCCTCCTGCTTGGTTACTTCTTGCTTATTGGGCCTTGGACAGTGTTCATAGTTGAGCATTGTTAATTGCTATGTTTAATGGTGCAGACAATTATTATTTCTGACATTGGCAATATGGGCAACCGCCCAGGGTGTTATTTTTTAGGGATGGCAGGAGAGCTCTGTGGATTGTGGCACAGAGATGAAAGCAAAACAGAATGAAGAAGAGTTTGAATTGTCACTGGTTAAATTTATTTCAGCTCTAAGTATTTAATATCTAGGTGTTTTTATGGGAAAGTGAATCTTTCAGATCAATTTGGGAAACAGTTTTGATGTGCACTTAATTTTATTGTCATGTAGCATGGGGTGCTGGTTTTGATTTGGTCTTGGGTTCGGTGGTCCAGACTACAACTCTGCTACGAGGCTCCTTGGTTCCATGTCCTCCTCTGCCAGTTGGATTTTTTCAAAATAAATGTGTGGCAAAAAAAGTGAAGTTCATGTTATGTTAGGACAGGAGACAAGATGTTTCCATCCCTGAAGTTCTGATGCATAGAATCACACATCTAAGTCTAAACTATGTTACAGAGTAAACTCAATAAAAACATGCCTTATCTGTGGCATTGTTCATTAAAATGGCACATTACTGATGTATTAAAATTAAATACGACCGGTACACTTAATGATATTAGTGACTAAGCAATTCATTCAGCGAGTACTTTTACTTTTAATACTTAAGTATTTTTAAAAGCCAGTACTTTTCTACTTTTACTTAAGTAAAATGTTAATGTGGTACTTTGACTTTCACTTAAGTACATTTTTGTCTGTGTATTTGTACTTTTACTTAAGTAAATTTTGTGTACTTTCTCCACCACTGGTCGGGACGGCATTTCTCATTTATGCATGCGCAGATCCAAACGTGTAGAGGCAACACCGAAGGTCACCACCTACGTCGTAGATTGTAATGCGAGCACCAGCAGCTGGGAGATGCACACGTGCCCTGCAGGGTACGAACCGTGAGTGTGTCTCCTTTTCAGGGAGTCATCGTCGTTGTGACAGGAATTTTTTGTGTTGTGACGATGTTTCTCATTTATTACTCAGCAGATCATGCACTGTCCCAGCTGTGTGTGATTTTCTAGACGACAACCGGGCTAGTGCTGATGAGTCGACTTCCTACTTTACATCATCCTCATGTGCTGAGCGGTAAGATGACGGTCGAGTAACTGTGACTTCTATAAGTATGTTAGGGTAATTTCACTTTTCCGTACCCTAATGTTTATGTTTTCTTTAAACACCTTTTTCTCCACCTCCCATTATTTTCGCTTTGCAGAAATGTCGAAAACAAGAAGTGCCTTGATATTGCTTACATAAACCAGATACAACAGACAAACAGTTGTAGCTCAAACAGCTTTACGCCAAAAGATTATCGTCTACCAGGCCAATTTACTTTAGACTACACCAATGGCATAGAGATAAGCTTTCAAAACATGGACAATTTATGGAAGGCGATGTTTATGAGCCCTTGGTCAGATCCCAACCACTGTCTGCTGACGGGGATGAAATCGAGAGGTAGAGATGTGTCGCCTACTATGGCGGGTGATCTTACAATCCACGCCCTTTCCGGCCCAAACTCAGATACCCGTCATCGGGCGTATCAAACATGATGGCACCCTCACCACAAACCGCATACCTTCAGAATACAAATATGAAAAAGAATAAAAACAAAAGGACGGCCCACGGGAGTAATCTGCACAATGGACGACCTCGAACGGAAACAACGAAGCAGGGACACAGCAGGAAAACAGGCCCAACAATTTGACGAGATGACACCGAAAGAGCGAATAAACAAAGGAGGGCAATTAGCCTTCCATCAAGAGAAAACGGCCAACAAGACGAAGACACCAAAGGTCGTCGCCACGCCCAAAGAGTGAGTGTGTTTCTCGCACATCATCGTAATACAAATCATTTGTGTCATGATGACGTTTCACATTTATGCTTTCGCAGATGCGAATGTGTAGAGGAAACAGCGAAGGTCACCCCATACGTCATCGACTTAATGCCAGCACAAGCAGCTGGGAGATGCACACATGCCCTGTAGGTTTTGAAAAGTGAGTGTTTCTCCTTCTCAGGGAGTCGTTGTCGTTGTGACAGGAATCGTCTGTGTTGTGACGACATTTCCTTAATGACCCAGCAGAACATGCCCCATCCCACTGTGTGTAATTTTTACGAAAACGGCCTAGTGCTGGCGAGTCGACCTCCTCCTTTACGTCATCCTTGTGTGCTACTGTAAGTCAACGATCAGTAACTGTGACTTCTATATGTAGTCAGGGTAATTCACTTTTCCGTACCCTAAGTTTATGTTTTCCTTACACACCTTTTTTCCCATCCATTCTTTGCGTTTTGCAGAAACGTAGAAAACAGACATGCTTTCTTACATAAACAGATACACAGACAGACAGTTGTAGCTGAATGGCTTTACGCAGAAAAATCAATGTCTACCGGCCATTAACTTTAGACACACCAATGGCATAGACACGATAAGCTTTCAAAACATGGACAATTTATGAAGACGATGTTTGAGCCCTTGGTCAGATTCCAACCACGTCTGCCGACCGGATGAAACCAAGAGGTAGAGGTGATGCCTACTATGGCGGTGATCTTACAAGCCACGTGATTTGGCAACACTCTGATACACGTCATCGGGCGTATCAAACATGTTGGCACCCTCACCACAACCGCATACCTTCAGAACACGATAAGATGAAAAATGGGGTAAAAAACCAAAAAGATGCCCACGTGAGTTTTCTAGCAACGTTCGACTGGAACTGAGACACCGAGCAGGAACACAGGGAAAAACGCCCGACAATCTGACAAGATGACACCGAAAGAGCAGGTGAACCAAGGAGGGGCAATCGCCTTACATCAAGAATGGCGGGACAAGATGAAAGCCACAAAGGTCACTGCCACGCCCAAGAGTGAGTGTGTTGCTCGCACATCATGGTGTGACACATATCGTTTGTGTGTGACGAATGTTTCCATTGTCATTCACAGATGCGAACGTGTAGAGGCAAACCGAGGTCACCACGTAATCGTCGCTGTAAGGCGGGCACAGCAACTGGGGCTGGACACGTCCGCTGCAGGGTTGAACGTGAGTGTGTCTCCTTTTCAGGGAGTGTCGTCATTGTCACAGGAATTTTTGTGTTGAGACGACGTTTCTCATTAAAGACCAGCAGATCTGCACCGTCCCAGCTGTGTGTGATTTTCTCGAACAAACCGGGCTGTGCTGATGAGTCGAACCTCCTACTTAGTCATCTCATGTGCTGAGCGGTAAGTCGACGGTCGATAACTATGTTCATGTAGTAATTCCATTTTCCGTACCCTAACGTTTATGTTCTTTACACACTTTTTTCTCCCCTCCATTCTTTTCTTTGCAGAAATGTCGAAAGAGAGTGCCTTGATATTGCTTACATAAACCAGATACACAGACAAACATTGTAGCTCAATGGCTTTACACCGAAAGATCATGTCTACCAGGCCAATTTACTTTAGACTACACAATGGCATAGACATAGTTTCAAAACATGGACAATTTATGGAAGCGATGTTTACGAACCTTAGTCAGATCCCAACCACTGTCTGCCAACCGGGATGAAACGAGAAGTAAGGCGAGTCGCCTACTATGGCGGGTGATCTTACAAGCCACTCCGTTTCCGGCCAAATCTCAGTTACCCCGTCATCGGGCGTATCAAACATGATGGCACCCTCACCACAAACCGCCTACTTTCAGAATACAGATAAGATGAAAAAGAAGGTAATAAACCAAATGATGGCCCACTGGAGTATTTTGCGCAATGGTCAACCTCAAACATATACAACGACGCGGGAACACAGCGGAAAAACGCCCAACAATCTGACGAGATACACGAAGAGCGAGTGAACTTGATGGCAATTAACTTCATTCAAGAGCACGACCGAGAGACATGATGAGTCTTGCACGGCCAAGATGGTGTGTTCTGACATATCTCACAATATTTGTGTCATGACGACGTTTCATATTTATGCTTTCGCAGATGCGAACATGTAGAGGAAACAGCGAAGGTCACCCCATACGTCATCGACTGTAATGCCAGCACAAGCAGCTGGGAGATGCACACGTGTCCTGCAGGTTTCGAACCGTGAGTGTGTCTCCTTTTCAGGGAGTCGTTGTTGTTGTGACAGGAATCGTCTGTGTTGTGACGAAGTTTGTCCTTAATGACACTGTAGATCATGCACCGTCCCCATTGTGTGTGATTTTCTCAACGAAAACTTGGCTAGTGCTGGCGAGTTGAGCTCCTACTTTACGTCATCCTCGTGTGCTGAGCAGTAAGTCGACAATCTAGTTAATGTGACTTCTATGTGTATGTCAGGGTAACTTCACTTTTCCACACCTTAACGTTTATGTTTTCTTTACACACCTTTTTCTCCCCCTCCCATTACATTCGTTTTGCAGAAATTTCGAAAAGAAGACGTGCCTTGATATTGCTTATTTAAACTAGATACATCAGACAAACAATTGCAGCACTAAAGGCTTCACACCGAAAGATCTATGTCTAACAGGCCAATTTACTTTATACTACACCAATGGCATAGAGACGATAAGCATTCAAAACATGGACAATTTATGGAAGACAATATTTACGAAGCCTTGGTCAGATCTCAACCACTGTCTTCACATTCCTTCATTGAATTTCTACAACATTCTGGTGTCTGAAGTGGGATCCAGCGTGTCAGGAGGCCGTGGGTGAGAGGAGATCAGATGCACTGACCAGCCTGAATCTTCAGCCCACCTCCAACTTAAATGAGTGGAATCTGAGGTCTCGTCCCCATGGCTTCTGGCCACCAGGATTCATAAGGACCTTAGTAAACTTCATCGGGTGAGAACTGTTTAAGGATTATTACTGGGTTTGACTCAGACAGCTGGGATCCAGTGAGAAAAGTGCAAAGGGGAGTTAGGTTCAACTCAAAGATAGTTTGGTTAATCTTTATGTCACAGGGTGATAAAAAGCGTGGTTCTTAGCACTTCTACACCTTAAGGAACAAAGGCCAGAGAGAGACGTCTCTCTGAAAAGGTTAAAATGGAATCTAGATCCTCAAAAGGTTCACAGCAGTCTGACTCATTACCAAGCAGTACCATTTATAATTTAATGAGAAAGAAATATGGGGAAGGATGTTTGAGTTGTGTGTTAATGTGGGAAACTAAATATGGTTTTCCTGAAGGGGGAAGTTTGAGTGTGAATCAGTTGGGACGACTGAAAGAAAATTTTGAAGTGGAGTGGGAGAAAGAGAAAAAGAAAAAGCAGGTTAAGAGAGACATTTTGGAAAGAAAGGATCTGCATGATGAATGTATGAAGGTGTGGATGGGAGAAGCGAGACGTAGAGAAAAGAAAATGATAAGTGTTAATATGGCAGGGGGGAAAGACTTAAGCGGAGCAGTAACAGGACGCAAAGATAATGCCAGTGTTCCTACTGCTCCACCACCATATAGGACAAGTGATACTTCACCTCCTCTCTCTCCTTATGCATCTTTGCAGACGGAGATTCAAGCCCTCCAGGTGGTGGATCTAGACCTGGACTCCAAGTGCCCAAGGTGATCCAGCTACCTCTTCCAAACTATTACCACCCACCCTCAGAGTCAAAGACAGCCCTGGTGCATCACTCCTGGTACCAGCGATGGACATTCCACAATCTCCTGTGGTGCTGATTCATCCAGCTCATGACCCTTTTGCAGTCCTGACTGAGCCTGTCCCTGTGCGGTCAACTGAAAAACCAGAAGATGTCTCTGATGGAGCAGTGAGTTCCACCAGTTACCATTCGGCAACAAGGTCAGATTCACATATTACCTACGGTGGATGTAGCGGGTTCAGATGGATCTCCCTTAGTACATCGTCCAGGGACTACTATTGATATCCACGCTGCAGCAAATTTGCTTCCAGAATCTCATTAGGACAGCAATAAATTTGCTATGGAACTTGAAGCTTTGTGCAAAGAGTACAGACCTACAGGTGCTGAGATTCCCCGCATTCTGGTTACCCGAATAAAACCTAGCGATATGACAGGATTGATCCTACCCGAATCAGTGATGCCTCAGTGCTTTTGCAATATGTAGATGACCTGTTAATCTGCAGTCCAAATGAGAAGCAATGTGGGGAGGATACTTTGAAATTGTTATATCACCTGAATGAAAAGGGTCATAAGGTCTCTCGTTCAAAATTGCAGTATGTGAGGGAACAGGTTATTTTTCTGGGTCATATTATTACTAAAAATAGTCATTCACTGTCTCCTCAGCGAGTTGAAGCTGTCCAGAAAATTCCCAAACCAAGAACAAAGAAACAAATGATGTCATTTTTGGGAATAACTTCCTACTGTAGAGATTTCATTCCTAACTACTCAAATCTTGAGGCTCCACTTTCTTCTCTGATTTATGGGTGTGGCCTCACAGCTCACAGCATCATTGCCTGGACACCGGAAGCTGAGGAAGCGTTTGAGGTGTTGAAAAGGACACTACTTAGTGCTCCTGCTTTGGCTCTGCCTGACCCTAACAAGCCATATGTGCAGATGGTGGATGAAAAGGGGGGATTCATGTCATCTGTTTTGTTGCAATCACACGGTGACAAGCTCCGTCCTGTGGCCTACTACTCTTCTAAGCTTGATCCAGTTGCAGCAGGACTTCCTGGCTGCCTCCGAGCTGTGGCTGCAGCAGAGAAATCTTCTACACCCTTTTAAACCTGGCCAGTGGGTTTTGGTGAAGGACAGACGCAGACAGCACTGGAAGTCCAGATGGTGGTTGGGGCCTTATATAGTCCTGCTGACTGACAAGCTGCCTGGATTCACTCCAGTCAGTGCAAACTGCTCACCACAGAACCACCTGCATCTGAGGTCCAGACAAAGAAGACGACAGAACCCCCTCCTAAGGAGGGGTTTCCAACAACTGCTCACCTGTCTTAGTAAAAGGGCGAAGCGCAGAGCCTCCCAGGAAGGGGAAGCAGGATTCCAGGATTTGTTTTTGTGGTGTTAAGAAAGAAGAAACACCTAACAAGTAAGATGCAGTTACATGGGAAATGGAAAATGTTGTTGATACTGATTGGGGTTTCCTTATTAGTAACCATTCCCATTTCAATTTGGGAAGCTGCATCCTGACGGCAAGTAGAAAATGAAACTTATGTTGCGACAACATCGCCTTTGGTTAGAATGAAGAGGAAAGCTAACCACATTACGGGCCAGAAGACAACGGCAATTGTGAAGACAATGACAAGGAGAGTGACGAATTCCAACTGTGTAGTTTGTTTTATAATTCCGCATTCTATTCCAACCAATTTGCTGTTGTTACCGGTCCCTGCAACATTGTCTGAGACTTCAGCAGTATTCCTAACTATTTCTTCAAGTATTGCTCAGGTCAGAAGTGTGTATCTGTGGACATCAAGTTGTGAGGATAGGTCCCATAAGGAAACCGGGACATTTTTCAACCCAAACTAATGATACCTGTGTAAAATCTGGGACAATTCATCAATTTTGGGGACAAGATCATCCTTATCTAACTCCAGAAATATGTATCTTCCAACCATATGACATGGGTGTTCCTTTAGGAATTTCCAAAGGCTGTAAAATTGTTTTGAAATTTTCCTGTTCAGGTATAAGGCCTTGTGATGACTTAAAGCCGTATGCAGCACGGGATGATCCTGGTATTCCTAACTTGGTTTTATTGAATTTTACTGCTTTTCCTAATGGTTCTAGGTTTAATGGAAATGATTCTGGTGAAATAATTACAACTGGTTGGGCTTCTATACCTAGCATGAATGGGTAAGGGTGTCCTAAGAACATGGTGTGGGTGTGTGGTTACCGTTCTTATTTATCTCTACCTGTAAATTGGTCTGGCATGTGTTATGTAGCTCATCTTGTCCTGCTATTTCATTCTTTAAGGATGCAGATGACATCCCTGGGAGTAACCTCTTACATCGTCTAAAACAGTGGTCCCCAAATTACGGCCTGCCTCCACTTTTAGTCCGGCCCCCTGAACAATACCAGAGAGAATTCAGATTTTTTTTCATATACCGTATTTTCCGGACGACAAGCTATGAATGTGGATATGTGGATTTTTCTTTAACCACCAAGGGGCTCTTTAGCAGAAAGTGAATCATTGGAAGTCTCGGTTACTTGCCACCAACATTGAGCCCACAAACAGCAAAATGAGTAAGAAACAGATCAGATGTCTTTGGAAAGTTTCTTTGCAAAGCGGAAAAGGCCCAGAGAAGAGACAGCAGAATGGATTTCTCCCGGAACAGTAGGCGAGTCTCACATTACAAACCGCTCTGCATAACATGCTGCGACCGGCTGCTAATGAGACAATGAAGCTTCAAACTGCTTTGCCACGTAGAGACCAAGCATGCTGTGGATAAAAGCAACACCTCGGGTGTTATTGTCATTATTTTCATGAAAGTAAAATGTTCGTTTTTGTGGCGCTTCTGTATATTATTTTGAAGGGATATATAAACGTTACCATAGCGACCAGAGTCAAAGCGTTTGGGCTGCGGTCAAGAGGAGAGGAGTAGAACTTTGAGTCTTAAGTCTGGTTTAGACGGAAAGATTTAAGAATTGTCGGTCGATTCTCCAAATCTCTGTGACCACAGAGCTAATAAAAGTCCAACAAGTTCGATCGGTTCGTGTTTCCAAGGCAGGAGCAACACGAACCGATTCCAATCACGAACATCCCGATTCCAGAGAATAATCAAGTAAAACCCCCAACATAGTGGGAATTTAGAACAACCAAACACGGATGACGATGTAGAAGCAATAGTGATAGTTTGTGGAGTCATTTTAAGAAATAAAAGACGTAACAAAAAGAAAAGGCGGTGCGTAAAAGACGACGAGCAGCCGCTCTATTTGCTGCACTATGATTTGGAGGTGACAATGTTTGCACATAGTTAACATTTTTAACTGAATAAACATAATAATGACCTTTTAGATTTAATAATAAACATTTCCACATATCATCTCCGATATCCACTGGCCTCAATTGCGAGATATTTCAACTGTTTGGGATTCCCCTCTGTTCTGACGTCACCGCGCTTTTGATTGGTTACCTGTCACTATAAGCAAGTTGTATTCTTGTTCCCAGTAAGGGAAAACCCCACAGGCTGCGATAACAGGGCCAAGACAACCCAAATAGGGCATATTCAGTATTTAGTGGGAACACCAACATGCAGAAGCCTTATCTGACTGTTCATGCCCCCTCCCCCTCTCCCGGGCCGCAACAAAATTTCCAAGTCTCAACAGTCCGCGGTAATAAACAGGTTGGGACCACTGGATTTAGCACATGCTGACACAAAGGATCAGCACTTTTACTGTTACAGTTACCGTTCGGAAACGACCGTAATCAGTTCTGTTAAATCTTGGCAACTTTTTCTTTTTCAACCATAATAAAGGTGATATTCAATTGATGTGTTATGACTCAAATTTTAGGTGTCCAGCCCCTCTGCTGCTACTGCATCGTTGTGGAAAACCTAGCGCGGAGGCTTAGATATATGGAAGTCCGTTTCTGCCACTCTGTTAAAAAATAAAATGAATTATCTCAAAATAATGAGATACTATCTCATTATACTTTTTGTTTTTAAAATGGTACACCTATGTTCGCCTCGACTTTTATAAACTAATGACTCTTATATGCATCATTTTTTGTCTTATTGGTACAAATATTAGGTGAACACGGTGCTTTGCCTGCTAGTAGTTTAAAATAATTTCAGTTTTAGAGGAGACGTGGTGTCGCTGAGTTCTGGGTGGAGATTTAATGACTTCCAGTGAAAAACAAGGCAGAGTTTTACCAGCAAGGAAACAAACACCAGCATACCCGACTGAAACCCTTTTAGTACTACAATTCTAAAGGTCCGCATGAGTATCTTTTTACATTTTTGGATGCTGCAGAGTCATTATTAGGAGCATTCCAATGTTCTTTACATCAATAAAATCCTTATAATCCCTATTTCCCAGGTTTGTATGCTATTAATCAATAATAACTGATTAAAATGCTTAAATGTGCAAAACAATCACAGAAACTCCATTCGTTTTATAGTTTTTTGACATATTATTGTAAATATGAAAAATTTCCTAACTTTATTTTGGAAACTTGTCAATACAAAAAAGTTCCACACAAGCCTTCTAAACCAAAACACAATTTATTTGGAGTTTTTTCAAAGCTTAGTTTCAAAGTTACAGCCAATTTTCTAAAAACAATAAAACGGGGGGGAAAAATCCTTTTATCAGTGCAATCAGAATGTGCATCAACAGTAAAATAAAAAAATTGAAATGAAAGTGTCAGTCACTGTATATTGTTCATTGTTTGCATAAATCACAATAACAAGTACTTGTATTATTGCTGTTTGTCCACATGACAAAATGTCATGAGAGCAAGGACTTACATTTAATCAGGTGTGACATCAGTCCAAATAAATTTTTTTCCACCAGCTAAGTTTTTTGCTGCATTTTTGTTGGTGTTTGCACAGAGTTTTTATGGCAGCCTGGTCAAAATATAATTTGAATAGTTCTGATGGAGAGGGAATGTCATCATTTGAGAGGGGCAGCTGAACACCTGGTTTCCTCTTTGGACGGAAATTGAGTGGGGGATGTAGCAAATGATCAGGCTCCTTCTCTGTTTTCCACCCGACTTGAGTATCGGCCCGAGTTTCTGACCTTTTGCGTTTCCTTTTATTTGCTGGACCCTCCCGACTTCTTTTTCTTCCTCTACTTGCACCCACCACCACACTCTTGTCCTCTTCATCATCCTCATTCAGCTCCTCGTCTTTCTCCTCCACGCCATTGTCAGTACTGCACACAGACGTAACATTACAGATTAGTTAGATTCTTCAATCACATGTTTTGTCTTATATATATATATATATATATATATATATATATATAGAGAGAGAGAGAGAGAGAGAGAGAGAGAGAGAGAGACCACTTACATCTCATGAAGTTGATCGATCCCTTCAATGAAGTCCTCTTCCTCGTCATTGTCCGCCGTATCAGGGTCTGAAGAATACCTCTCATCTTCATTCTCGCCATTGCGAGCGGTGACGAGCTCCAAGACTTCGGCCGCAGAGTAAAATCTTCTTACTCCTTGTCTTCCCATAATTTTTTTGTGTTCGCACCGTGTTTTCAAAAAGATGCTGCAAAAAATATCGAGCACGTGCTTGCTTGCTTGCAAAAGCCGAGCCGAATAGCGCAAACACCTGCAGGAAAAACCTCACGGGAACCGGAAATTGCGTCCGTTGAGATTGATGAAATGTCACGGTATTTCATGCTGTCAATGTCAGAACAAGATATCCAACACAGGAAGTGATTGGCCACACCCGAGCAGATCTACAAATATAAGGATGGATGCCACGTCATGTTTGCTTTGCATCTTTGGGCCCATCCTTATTACTATAAATCTGTGAACTCGTCTGCGCGCACACTGCAACTCGGGGGGATGTTTACGGTCGGAAAAGGAAGTGTAATTCTTACAGTTTTATATGCAAAAAATGTTTTTGCTTTATCTTACACGTCCGAGTTTATGCCTCAGTGACCATCCGAGCTGCATGCCGCTTCGCTCACTGGTACCCAGGGTGATCCATAATGTTCCTGATTTGATCTAAAGTTCCTCTGGACCATTATCTCCAGTAGCCCCACAGTCATCCCCAGAACAGAACCAGAACCAGCCTTTTTACCAGGGATCCAGACGGTCTCAAACTGGTTTTTCCCGTCTTTGGCTCCGTCTTGGTCTGATCTGACAAATTGTGTCCAGGCTGGTTTGAGACTTTATGGATTTAGTCCAAATGACCACAACATAACTCGTCTTTATCTTCACCTGCTCAGCAAACTGAATTTAATTAAAAGCAACATGATGAGAGATATTTAATAGATTAGATTTAATAGAGACTCTTTATGTTCACATGCTGACGTTTGCTGAGAAAACACCTGGAACCTGATAGCAGGAAATTATTACATTTGTCTTTTTAAAATACATATCTATGTTAATAACATTTAAAACATAAAAATACGTGTTTATTTGATGACTGCCAAGATGAACAATATGTGAAGAGAAGGAGACAAGATCTAGTTTTACTAGATCTGCAGCAACAAAAGGACAGGTAGCATCTGATTTACTAACTACATAAACCTTTGTCAAAAGTGCCAACATTGTGTAAAATGTGTTCAAATCCCAACTGAGCCATTAAAGACAGAGCAACGCTAGAGCATCACTGTCTGAGCCACACAAGAACCCTTTCAAAATAAAGGCCCAACAGCTTCAACCATCATCACACAGCAAAACTCACTGAAGCAGTGGCTGGTGAAGAGGAGAAACCAGACTAATGTCATCAAGTCAGAGACATCAATTCAGTCTCATCTCCAATGAGACGTCGTTAACTCTAACTGGTTACATTTTGGCATCTGGGGACAACATGGGACATTTTGGGGAGCCTTTAATTGTCCCCAGATTATCCAGCTGTGGCTCATTTGTCTGCCCCACTCAGGCACTGAGTAAAAACCAACTGACTTGAGTAAAGCTCACTAACAGCATGTGGATTAAGGATCACAGAGAAATGTTACTTTGGACAATAAATGTAAGCTTTTGCTTACATTTATTGTCTGTCCAAATCTCAACTTTATTATCAATCTTTTCTTCTTTTTTCTTTCGCCTACAATCTTGTGAATTTTATAAAACCATCTTCCTGTTTTCCTTCATCCCACCTTTTTTGCCTTTCTTTCATCAGTTTGTCTTTAACAAAACTCTTTCCCTGAGATTTACTTGTTTTAGCTGTAAAACTATAAGGATTTAGAATTTTCCTCATTGCCATTTTATCTACCCTCTCATTTCTTAAAATATGGGCTGGAACAACAAACATAACTATCAAACCTATATTTTGTATTCTGAATAATGTATGAAATATTTATAATAAAATGTCCATCCTACTGTCTGACTGATTATATTTTAAACATCATAATGCAGAGCTCTAATCTGAGCATATTATAGTTTTTAATGGTTTTCTGTGTTATGTCTATTGTAAAGCTAATAATGTTGCCAACAGTTCTCCTGTGTATACTGATTATCCATCTGTAGTTTGTTTTCCTATTTTTATATTAATTTCTGGTACTACACTCTAAAACGCAATACCTAATCTTAGATAAATTAGGTTTGTATGCTTTACTCAACTCTCAAAAAATTGTTTATTCAACTCAAGTAATATGAGTAATGAACATGTCTGGCCTGAGAAAAGTAAACTAGATTTTTTGTTACTGGAGCGAATGCTTCAGCTCAGCAGTGCACATGCGCAGTAAAGAGCTGGAAGCTTCCAGAATGTTTGTTGATGCTGGAATAAGCAGAGCTTCTTTAATAGTGAGTTATTCGTCTTTAGTATATTTTCATGTGTCATGTATGCCTTTACTACTCGCATATATGGTTACAGGTTGATTTTTCTTATAAATGATGAAGCATAAAAGTCTTCACAGGTTAATATGCTAATGTTAGCATGGGCTCATAGGTCCAACATTAGCTACAACTGCCATGCCTTTTACTTGAGAGCCTTTAATGTATTTGTCCATGATAAGAGATCTGACTAATAATACCCTGTCTTTCAATTGCAGCCCTTAGCATGATTGTTAGCATAAACCCAGCCTGCTAACGTTCATGTAGCATTAATTTCACTTGGCCATGCAGAGTGTAGTGTGTTCCGGAACAATCCGTTTCTTTTTAACGTCTCTATGCCGTGAATGGGAGGACTCAAGCCTCAGTGATAGCCGTTCTTTGTTTTGTTTTTGTTTTTTTTACTTTGCCTGCTTAATGTTCTGCATATGTATCGATCAAACCCTTTCCTGTAATGGTTCCATACACCTTAAAAGCTTCAATCGTGCATAAGCAGTGCTAAATGCAGGGATAAACATGCTATTTACCTTGTTCGGATGAGTTACACATTGTTTGTTGTAGCTCCACTGTAACATTCATTCATCAGGGCTGAGAAAGTGGAAGTACTTGACATTGTATTTACCTGAGAACAAGAACTTGAAAAACTCATCAGGGTCACTCACAATACCGGTTTGTGTCAGATCATTTTTTGTCCGAACTTCCCCCAGAAGCTATTAAGGGCTAACTTAGTGGTCTGTCTTTTAGCAGGATTAAATGCAATTTTTTCTGGATCCAGCTGGATACCTTGATGCAGTTTGTACTCTCTCACATACCTCTCTCTACACTCCTGATCAACTGCATCAGCTGGGTACCCTTATGCTTCCTGCTTACCCTTCAAAAAGGTGTGAATGTAGCCTTGAAAGATTGTGCTGCTTCTTCTCTCAAAATGCCTCACCTCTGTGATTTTCACTAGACGATAACCGGATTGTAATGCTTTCTGAAACTCTACAGTCACTTAGAAACCTGTGAGAGTCCTCTCCTGATCACTATAGTTGATCAGGAGAGGACCTATTCCTATAAACCCTATTCCTATAAAGCACCTTGCTTTGCCTTGTTGCCGAAAATGTGCTACATAAATGAAATTAGCTTTACCTTCTCTGACCTAAGAGCAGATCTGGTCCAGAAGGTCAGAGGTCAGAGGTCGCCAGATCTGAGCTGCTTCACAGCAGAAAGAAGAGAAGACAGAGACAGGGAGGCGAGGGTCACCAGGACTCCTTCAGTACCACCAGAACCCAGATCAGGGTCAGTTCAATGAAACACTTTACTCCATATTCCAGCCAAACCTGGTACTCTGAGGAAACAACAAGCAGGCATTTTATTCTACAACAGTCATATTTAAAGCGAGGGCGCTGCTTTAAATTTTGGAGTGAACGCTGGCGCGACTTGCTGCCGCTGCTCGCCGGTTAAATTAACTTAGTTTATGGTCTTGTGACCTAATGGACTATGCAATTGCACTAATCAGGCTGACTAACTTTTGTCTGTTCAGCTGAATCGCCGTTTTTTGACAACACTGCGTGTGTACATGGACTAGCTTCCACTCTCCTGCTCTCATCTACTACCTGAGTCTTACCTGTCGCTGCTCACCTGTCCAGGCTGCCGACTCCTCTTCTACAATGCCAACTAGCAGGATATATATCTGGGCTGTGCTTTTCTGGACTCTCCTGGCACTCTTTCAACAACCTGTTACAGGTCAGATCCAGTATTCTGCTGCTGAGCTCCTCCGGCTGCGGTTTCATCTACCTGCACTTCCCCCTGCTTCACTACTCATCTCGGATGCAACTTTTCTACCACGCCGGAAATACATCCACCGCGGGTCTCGTCGGAACTTCCAAGAGGACACGTCGAAACCCATAAAATCCATCTGGTCTACCTCTCGTCGTCTCCGGCGTGCTTCCAACCGGGTTGTTGACCGCAGCGTGCTAGCTTGCCTAGCCCGGTCAGCTAACACTCCTGCAAAGTCTGATAACTCCTCTGTAAACTTCGGTCTGCTTAACATCCGCTCACTCACGGGCAAGGGACATCTCATCCAGGATCTCCTCACTGACCGTAAGTTTGACTTTCTATGCTTGACTGAGACTTGGCAACAACCTGATGACTTTTCTCAGCTCAATGATTCTACTCCACCGGGGTTTGTTTACATCTGTCAACCCCGTGGCACCGGCCGGGAGGAGGTCTCGCGATAATTCACCGCGAGAAGTGGAAAGTCTCGCTGTTGTCTGCTCCACCTTCTCTTCGTTTGAATCAACTGTGTGTCAGCTCTCTGGACCTACCCCCACCATCATCACAACCATCTACCGCCCCCGAAAACTAACAGTGACTTTCTGAATGACTTTGCTGCTCTTCTCACTCACCTGTCAACCCTCTCACCAAACATGATAGTATTGGGTGATTTCAATATTCACATGGACGATGGCAATAGTTCTCTGACTAAAGACTTTTCATCCTGCCTCCAGAGCTTTGGTCTCCAGCAGTTCATCAATGTTCCCACTCATTCTAAGGGTCATGTCCTGGATCTAGTCTGTTGTTCTGGTGTTTCCCCTCTGATTGTACAGCAGATGAACTTGCCATAACTGACCATTTCCTCCTCTCATTTAATATTTGTCTCCCTCTCTCAATCACTAAGCTTTCCCGTCTTATCTCTTTCCGTAACATTAAGGATATTAATTTAAATTCTCTCTCCTTCGGCGTCAATTCTCTCATGGACAATATATACTCAACTCTAAATTCAACCACCCTTGATGACCTGGTCTCACATTACAACACTGGTCTTCACTCAATACTCAACTCTCTTGCTCCGTTAAAAACCAGATCTGTTTCTTTTGCTCGCCTGAACTTCGGCTCATGAAGCCAAAGGACGGCAACTTGAGAGGCTCCACCGGAAAACTGGACTAGTTGTTCATAAAGACATTTACAAAAATCACATATTGCATTATAAGGACTGTATCACTCAAATCCTTCTACTCCACTGGTTTAATCTGTTCAAATGAAGCTCCACCAAGTCAATATTCTCACTTTATAAGAACATCATTCAAGTTCCGGACTCTCTACCTTCATATCTGTGTTCAACTGATTTTTGTAATTCCCTCATGTCATTTTTTGACAGTAAAATTCTTAAGATCCACCAGCATCTCAGCTCACAACCCTCCCCCTGTCCTACTCTTGAACTTTCTCCTTCAGCCCACTCCTTCTCTTCCTTCCAGCTCCCAACAACATCAGAAATTACAACCCTTATACACAAATCCAAGTCGTCCACCTGTCTGCTTGACCCCCTTCCCACAGTCCTGGTTAAAGCCTGTGCCCCATCCATACTCCCTCTTATCTCTGTCATTATTCACTCCTCTCTCTCCACTGGAACAGTTCCTGCTTCATTTAAAATTGCTGCCATAACCCCTATCTTAAAAAAACCTGGTGCTGATCACTATAATCTGAATAATTTCCGTCCTATTTCCAACTTGCCTTTCATCTCCAAAATTCTTGAGAAGATAGTAGCATCCCAACTTCACACTTATTTATCCAACAATAACCTGTATGAACTATTTCAGTCTGGTTTCGTCCCCTCCACAGTACAGAAACAGCTCTCATAAAAATCACCAATGACCTCCTATGGCAGCTGACTCCGGCTTGCTGTCCATTCTCATCCTACTTGATTTGAGTGCAGCGTTGACACTATCTGCCATGCCACCCTACTCAACAGACTTTCCTCTATTGGTATCACCAGACTCCTCTAAACTGGTTTAAATCATATCTCTCTGGCCGCACTCAGTTCATTCGGATCAAAACCTTCTCTTCCCAGCCTTCCTCTGTCACATCAGGAGTTCCACAGGGATCTGTCTTAGGGCCCCTTCTCTTCATTATTTATCTCCTTCCCCTTGGCAATATTTTTCGCAAGTATGGCATTGATTTCCACTGTTATGCGGATGACACCCAGCTCTATGTTTCCAGTAAGCCCGCCTCCAACCTCCCACCGTCTTCGCTTACTGACTGCTTGACTGAAATAAAATCCTGGTTCTCCTCAAATCTGCTTCAGCTTAACAGTGATAAACAGAGGTTCTTCTCATTGGTACCAAATCTACTCTGGCCAAAATCAAAAGCTTCAGTCTTGTAATTGATAACTGTCCCGTTTTCCCTCCCCTCAGGTAAAGAGTCTGGGTGTCATCCTTGACAGCACCCTGTCTTTCCAGTCTCATATTAATAACATTACCCGCTCGGCTTATTTTCACCTACGCAACATCAACCGCCTCCGCCCCTCCCTTACTCCCCATTCCACTGCCATCCTTGTTCACTGTCTTGTGACATCACGCCTGGACTACTGCAACTCCCTTCTGTTTGGTCTCACCCAGAAATCTCTTCATAAGCTCCAACTGGTCCAGAATTCAGCTGCCCGTATCATTACCAAAACCCCATCCATGCACCACATCACTCCTGTCCTGCAAAGACTCCATGGCTGCCCACCAAGTTCCGCATAGAATACAAAATTCTTCTGTACACTTTCAAGGCCCTTTACAATCTCTCCCCACCATATCTTTCAAATCTTATTCATATTGCCATTCCCTCTCGCTCCCTCAGATCATCCTCCTCAATCCATTTCACTGTCCCCTCTGCCCGTCTCACCACCATGGGGAGCAGAGCTTTCAGTCGCTCTGCTCCCCAACTATGGAACTCATTACCACCATACCTTAGAAACATAAAGTCATTATCAAATTTTAAAACCGAACTCAAAACACACCTTTTTAGATCTGCCTTTTCCACATGACACAATTGGTTTGCCTGATTTTACATAGTCTTTATATAGATACATTTTTTGTTTTATTTATTTTTATCTACTTTTACTTGTTACATTTTATTTGTTTCTGTCACAGTTTTTTTTACTATTGTACGGTGTCCTTGAGTGCAGAAAGGCGCCTTTGAAATAAAATGTATTATTATTATTATTTATTATTATTATTATTATTATTATTATTATTATCATGAGTTAAAATTTTCACAAAATAAAATGTTCGTTTCTGTGGCGCATCTGTATCTTATTTTGAAGGGATATGTAACGTTACCATAGCGACCAGAGTCAGAGAGCGTTGAGTAGTGGTCATGAGGAGATGAGTAGAGCTTGTGAGTCTTAAGTCTGGTTTAGACGGCAAGATTTAAGAATTGTCGTCCGATTCTCCAAACCTCTGTGACCACAGAGTTGATAAAAGTCCAACAGGTTTGATCGGTCGATCGTGTCTCCAGCCACACGGCAGAGGCAACACACCACATGAACGATTCCAGTCACGGACATCGCGAATCCAGAAGAAATCCACAAAACTCCCAACATAGCATACGGGAATTTAGAGTAACCAAACACGGATGATGATGTAGAAGCAACAGTGATAGTTTGTGGATTCATTTTAAGAAATAAAGACGTAACAAAAGAAAAGGTGGTGGATAAAAGACGGAGCAGTCGCTCTATTTGCTGCACTATGATTCGGAGGTAACTGTTTTGTCATAGTTAACATTTTTAACTGAATAAACATAATAATGACCTTTAGATTTTATAATAAACATTTCCACATATCATCTCCGATATGCACCGGACTTTCAGTTGCGCGATATGTCAGCTGTTTGGGATTCCCCTTTGTTCTTACATCACCACGCTTCTGATTGGCTACCTGTCACATTCAACAGGTTGTATCCTCGTTCCCAGTCAGGGAAAACCCCACAGGCTGCAATAAAAGGGTCCCCCACCCCCCGGTCTGTGTCAAAATTTCCAAGTCCCGACCGGTCTGCGGTAATAAAAGGTTGGGACCACTGGTTTAAAGGGCTACTTTCAGTGCCGTTCCATCTTAACCTTAACATACATGAACATGCAGTAAATTAATCAATTTTAATCAGTTTTCTGCACCAAAGAGTTAATAATAAAAAACGTTTTATTATTATAAAACACAGCAAACTAATGGTGGTAGAGCTCTGTGGAGTCCTCCAGTATATCTTCAACACAAGAATGTGCCAACAGAGGGTCCCTGTGATGTGGAAAACATCTTGCATTGTTCCGGTACCAAAGACACAGCGTCCCTGTGACTCCAAGGACTACAGGCCTGTGGCGCTGACCTCATGATGTGTCATGAAGCCCCTGGAGAGACTCATCCTGGAGCAGCTCCGCACTCTGGTCCAACCACACACTTGGACCCCTTGCAGTTTGCCTACCAGCCCAAACTTGGAGTTGAGGATGCCATCATCTTCCTGCTGAACCACGCATACGCTCACCTGGACCAGCCAGCGAGCACTGTGAGATTACGTTCTTTAGTCAAAGAACTCAAGTGCCTTCAGCACCATCCATCAAGCTCTACTGCTGAGAAACTCATGGCGATACAGTGAATCCCCCTTGTGTCCTGGATTGTGGACTATCTAACTGGCAGACCACAGTTTGTGCGCCTGCGACACTGTGTGTCAGACAGTGTTGTCAGCAACACAGGAGCTCCACAAGGGATTGTCCTCTCTCCCTTCCTCTTCACACTCTATACATCTGACTTCAGCCATTGCACTGTTACCTGTCTTCTCCAGAAATTCTGAGATGACTCAGCTGTGGTTGGTTGCATCAGTGAGGGTGAGGAGCTTGAGTAGGGGTTTCTGTGGACAGTTTTGTCACATGGTGTGGACTGAACCACCTGCAGCTCAATGTGACAAAGACCAAAGAACAGGTGGTGCTGGATATAAGGAGGATCAGGACACCGGTGACCCCTGTTACCATCAAGGGGGTCAGTGTGGACATTGTGGAAAACTAGAAATATCTGGCTGTCCACGTTGATAAAAAACTGGACTGGGTCAAGAACACTGATGCTGTCTACAGGAAGGGCCAAAGTCGCCCCTACTTTCTGAGGTGGCTGAGGTCATTCAACATCTCCCGGACTTTGCTCAGGATGTTTATGACTCTGTGGTTGCTAGTGCCATCCTGGATGCTGTGGTGTGCTGGGGCAGCAGGCTGAAGGTGGAGGACACCAACAGACTGAACAAACTGATCTGGAAAGCCAGTAAAGTCATTGGAGTGAGCTGGACTCTCTGACAGTGGTGTCAGAAAGAAGGATCCTGTCCAACATGCAGGCCATCTTGGACAATGAGTCTCATCCAATCCATGACGTGCTCGCTGGACACAGGAGCCCCTTCAGCCAGAGACTCATTTTGCCAAAGTGCACCACAGAGTGACACAGTCATTTCTGCTGTTGCCATCAGTCTTTACAACGCCCAAGTCTGTGCTAATTGATTAAATTTTTTCTGTGCTCATTTATAGGTTATTTATTTATTATATATTCATGTGATTGCTTGTTATTTATTTGTTTATACACTATCACTCTTAAGTGATATTTCAAAATATGCATCCATCCATCCATCCATCCATCCATCCATTTTCTTGCACCCTTGTTCCTCAGTGGGGTCGGGAGGGGTGCTGGTGCCTATCTCCAGCCAACGTTTCGGGCGAGAGGCGGGGTCACCCTGGACAGGTCGCCAGTCGGTCGCAGGGCAACACAGAGACACACAGGACACACAACCATGCACACACACACTCACACCTAGGGGCAATTTGGAGAGGCCAATTAACCTGACAGTCATGTTTTTGGACTGTGGGAGGAAACCGGAGTACCCGGGGAAAACCCACCATGCACAGGGAGAACATGCAAACTCCATGCAGAAAGACCCCAGGCCGGGAATCGAACCCAGAACCTTCTTGCTGCAAGGCAACAGCTCTACCAACTGCGCCACTGTGCAATATTTTATTTATATATATTACAAACTTTGTATTTATTACCTAGCTTTCAACAAGCAATTTCCCCTTGGGGATCAATAAATTCTATTCTATTCTATTCTATTAAATTGAGCATAAACGTATATTAAGACTGCACAGTGGCGCAGTTGGTAGAGCTGTTGCCTTGCAGCAAGAAGGTTCTGGGTTCAATTCCTGGCCCGGGTCTTTCTGCATGGAGTCTCCATGTTCTCCCTGTGCATGGTGGGTTTTCTCCGGTTTCCTCCCACAGTCCAAAAACATGACAGTCAGGTTAATTGGTCTGTCTAAATTTTCCCTAGGTGTGAGTGTGTGTGTGCATGGTTGTGTATCTTGTCTGTCTCTGTGTTGCCCTGCAACAGACTGGCGACCTGTCCAGGTGACCCTGTCTATCACCTGAAGCTTTAGCTGGAGATGGGCACCAGCAACCCTCCCGACCCCACTAGATACAAGAGTTAGAGTAGACAATATCAAACATATATTGTTACTTTCCTCTTTTTGGGGGTGAGTTACGTCTATTGTGTAACACCAGCAAAACAAACGTGAGCAATGAAGGGAAAAGAGATGCACATTTTCTAGCTGATAGATGGATTTTTCATTGAATAATCAAGTTACTGTTTCACACTTTTACAAAGTAGCTATGGTAATAAATTAGCTACACTATATGTCATACAAATGTATATGTATTCATGTATTTACAACAGACACTACAATAATCAAGAATCAAGGATCAAGAATGTGAACTAACTAAAGAAAAAAAGTATGTTTTTTATCATACAGAATAAGATTTTTAACAACTAATTTGCAGCTGTACACATTATTATACATCTCAACTCTATTTACTGTAGCTAAAGTTTTCACTCATTTATTTCAAAGCCTCTCCTCAAACCCTCTCCTTTTCAATCATGATCCTTATAAGTAGTGTGAAAATAATGAAAATGCGCCTGTCTCTAATATTGGGGTGACACTCCCCCTCCCATCTCCCTCACCCCGCCCGGTTCCTATGCCTATGTTGTTGACCATGACATATAGAAACGACTGGAGAGTTGGGTTACATTAAAGACTTGATGTTGTTGTATATATTGGTTCAGGTCTACTCTGCATCCTCAGAACCAGAAGCAAACATGGAGAAGCCGCATTCAATTTCTATGCACCACAAATCTTAAACAAACTTACAGAAAACTGCAAAAATAGGCAACACTGATTGCCTTTAAATATAGAACAAAAACCCACCTTTTTATGGTTGTTTTTTTTTACATTGATGAACATTTTAATGTGTAATAATGGCACTTGGCAAAATATCATTTTTACTGGTTTTCTCAATTCTTGACTGTGAGGTGTCTTCTATGATTGTGTATTTTTGTGTTTTTAAAGCTCTTTGAACTGCATTGTTGAAGTGTCCTATACAAATAAACTTGATTTATTGACTAACCACAATTTATTATATTTAGTCAAATTTACTCATGTTTGCTTTCGATTTCTCACTTTTATTTGTATTTAGTCAGGTTTAGTTGCATTTAGTCATGTTTATTTACATTTAGTCACCTTTTGTCACTTGAAGTCACACCTAGTCAACTTTTTTAAAGGTTTCATCTGCCCTAAGGGCCTTTATTTGAGAGTAGTCGGACAGGAAAGTAGGTAATGAGAGAAGACGTAGCGAAGATCATCAGGCTGGGACTCGAACATGTGATGGTCACAATGAGGTAGAAGGCCTCAATGTGGCCTTATACCTCATTGTGGTATAATGAGGTATACCACATTATACCACAATGTTGCAGCATGGGTTGTTGCAACAACCTGTATGTGTTTTTGCAAGTTGTTACCCCTGCACAACCCATGTGGTGCAGGGTTAAAGCACATGTGTTGTGCTTTACCCCTGCACCACTGAAGTACCTGTGCTTAGTCATCTTTTGTCACATTTAGTCAAAATATAGCACAAACAATGTTTTTAAGTTGGTACTATGTGATAGATGAACATAAAGTAGTGTGTAAATGTGAAGTTGAAGAAAAATACATTGTTTTTAAAAATAAAGATTTGAACTGTGTAGTGTGCATAGCTGTTCTCTGAAGGTCTTAGAGGTTTTGTTTGAGAAAATTAGCAAACAAACAGGATCATAAACAGCAAAGAACACAGCTGACAGGTCAGTGAGAAAGTCCTGAGGAATTTTAGAACAGCATTATGAAGCAGTATTTCAAGCCTTGAATTTCTCATAAAGCACTGTTTAGTCCATTGTCTTATAATTGAAACAGCAGACCTGGAAAGCTAATAAAACATAGTCACCCAGCTAAACTTAAAATAGACAAACAAGATCATTAATCAAAGGATCTGTTGATAGCACAACCATTAGTAATGTGCTCCACATCTGAAGGTCTTAGATTTCTTCTTGTTACTTTGTCAGAGGTGAGTTACAAGAAGGAATTCATTAGAGGTCCTGCTCGCAAAAAGCCTTGAAAGTTTGTATCAAAATATATTTGCGTGTTAGAATGGACAAGTTAATGGTTTGTCTCATCTCAAACTGAGAATCTGTGGCATTACATAAAAATTGATGCTGACATGCCATAGAACTCTAATTGCACTTAAAGGTAAACTGAATAATTATTAATACAATGAACACTGCTCACTTTGTGTCTGTCTATCACATAAAACCCCAAAATAAGATGTCGATAATGTTCAAAAGGAATTATTACTTTGGGATTCCGCTTAAAGTAGGCGTTTTAATTGTGAAAGTGTCATTCATACATTTCCCTGCACCTGCGTCATTACCTTGTGAAGAAAGTCAAAATAATGTTTTTTTTGCTTTCGTTCCACGTCATAACTGAAGTAAAATCTTGCGCTTACAGTTTTAAGTGTTTTAATAGGCCTGAACTGGTTTAGCTGGCTCCACTTATGAATGTGATCATGATTTCTACCTTAAGCAGAAAATAGCTTAAAATGTATACTTTTCATCTTAACACATTTTCTTGATAATTGCACTTTTAAAATTTTATTTTTATTCATAAATTGTGTTACCATATTCAGCATCTGGCCACCAGATGGCAGCATACTAAAGGCTAACTTGCATAGCTATTTCCTGTTGCCTGTGGTGGAGTAATATGTATTCTTTGTAATTTGAACTATCACGTAGATTTAAAACAATGAAAACTAACTTATTTCACTAGCAGCTATAGTTTTAGGTTTTAATGATTATGTCAAAATCAAAGTTTTTTTACCTTTTCCAGGCATCAACGCCATTCCTATCCCAGCTGACATCAGCAAGTCGGACGACGTGCAGAGGATGGTTGACACCATCGTGTCAAAATGGGGAGCGATCCACATCGCCTGCAACAACGCTGGCATTAACAAGAACTCGGCCAGTGAAGACACCAGCTTAGAGGAGTGGGACCAGACCTTCAGCGTGAATCTGAGAGGGATGTTTATGTGCTGTCAGGTGTGTGGGAGACCAACCGAGTTAACCTTTGAGGTTGTATCATTTGATCTTGAGAGCAACATTTTAGCAATTGTTGAGTTAATCACTTGGTACTCAAAAATTAGATTAGTGACATAAAATGGCAGAAATGTTTGGGGTAAGATGTCAAAAAACTATAACAGAGAAGTTCTGATATTTAGATTCAATTGTGTTGGATGATAAATTGTACCTGAATTTATTCAGATAAACGACAATATTTGTTTTGAGACCATTTTCAAGTAATATAATAGTAATGGCAGAATAATGCCAGAACACATTAAGATCAATAAACTATAATTTCTGAATAACATTTTTAAATGACTTTTTAAATATTCCAAAATCTAGGTCAAAGACCTGAGTGAAATTGACCCCCACCTTCTTCAAATCTAATAAAATTGGTCTCAAACATTTGTGCTGGTTTGTGCAGCAAAACTGTTCATTTGTGCCGCTATCATTTTAAAGATATTAAAAAATGTTTCCAGAGGTCATGAAAAGTCAATCAGTTGTTCCCTCACCTTCTTCAAATCAGACAAAATTGGTGTCATTCAACTAGACTACATTTGTGCTGGTTTTGTGCAGCAAAAATGTTTGTTTGTGTTGCTTAGGCTTTGAAGATATTAATAACAGTTTAAAAGTCAAAAGGTCAACCAGCCCCCTCACTTTTACGAAATCAAACAAATTTGGTGTCAAACATTTGTGCTACGTTTGTGCAGAATTTTTTTTATTTGTGCAGCTATCATTTTAAAGACGTTACAAAACATTTCCAGAAGTCATGAAAAGTCAACCAGCCCCACCACTTTTACAAAATCAAACAAATTTGGTGTCTATATCAACGTGGCTAAATTTGTGCTGGTTTGTGCAGCTATCATTTTAAAGATATTAATAAAAATGCTCTCCAAGGGTCTTGAGAAATCCACCCTCCCTCAGCCTCCTGGTCACAATTGCAAAAATAAATACATTTGGTCTCAGTAAACTCGGCTAAGTTTGTGCTGGTTTGTGCAGTAAAAAGTTTTCATTTTAAAAGTATTTTAAAGATAATAAAAAAATCTCCACAGGTCATCAAAGGTCAATAAAAAATTGTTCATGTTGGAACTGTAAATTTCATTTAAAAATGCTTCGGTGATGACAAACCAGCACAAACTTAGCCAAGTTGATAGACACCAAATTTGTTTATTTTATTTGATGACCTCTGATGACCTCTTTTTATTATCATCTTTACAATGATACTGGCACAAACAAAAGATTTTGCTCCGCAAACTTAGTCAAGTTTATTGACACAAAATGTATTTATTTTTGCAAAGGTGAAGAGGGGTGGGGTTATTGGCCTCTTATGACCCGTGGAGAATGTTATCAATAATATCTTTAAAATGATAGCTGCACAAACAAAAATTTTGCTGCACAAACCTGCACAAATGTAGCCGAGTTGATTGACACCAAATTTGTTTGATTTTGTTTGGGGGTGGACAGAACCTGATCTCTTAAAACATTTCTTAATATCTTTTAAATGATAGTGACACAAATAAACATTTTTGCTTTACAAACCAGCACAAATGTTTGAGGCCAATTTCGTTAGATTTGAAGAAGGTGGGGGAGCCAACTTCGCTCAGGTCATTAAGTTTTTGGTTGAAAGGGAAATACAAGAAAAGCAAACAGTCACGCACGTGGAAATTATTGAGCTTGTTTTAGTTTATCATGTGATTTACTGATTCATTGGGAAAGGCTTAAATAGGAATAGGAATGAACCATCTAAAAACAATGTATTGGAACAACAAAAAGTAGTTTTCGTTTTCGAATGGATTGACGAGTTCAGAAAAAGTACAAATATAAGCCTGAAACTGTTTAAAAAGCAGCATATTGGGAAATCTGTTGTATAAGACGAGTGTTTCAAAGACAAAAATGCTATTGACGGCAATAAAAACGTAAAAATATTTGTACATTTAAGGATAAAAATGTAACATTTAAGTGTCATGTAACTTGGAAATAATTTAACTTTATCTGGTGTTTGAAGATTTAAGTGTTTATAAGTTGATGGGTATGAGAGGGACAGGGAAACATCAGATCTTGAATCTTTTATCTGCTCTTTTTCAAATTGAAAATGTTAAATTGCATGTCAATTGGGCATGATAATTTGTGCTACATAAAACAAGAAAAAAATTAAAAATGTTTTCACTTTTTGTCTGTTCGAAATAAATAAATAAATCTCCTTCCATAACAGGGTTAGGGTCATAACATATTAAACTTTAATTCAATATGTAGAGACTCACACAGAGAAAAGCAGCAGTTAGAACATTTTATTGGCCTGAAAGTCTTGGTGCTCGGACACTGGCAGAAGACATGCATGCTGAGAATCACCGTGAGTTTGGATGATTGGCTCGGGGCGAAGCTCAAGGTAGTTTTCCTTCCGGGCCCGGACACTGGTGATGGAGAAGAGCCTGGAGGAAGGAGTCTGGAGGGAGCCTGGAAGACTCACGGGAGGTTGAGGGTGGAGACGGGGAAGAAGTGGGTCAAAGCACGGCTGAAGCTGATGGATCCGTGGCTGTTTGGCCTATTGAAGTAGCTCTTGCATGGTGATTGGCTGGGGCAGAGCGGCATTTTGGCCGCTTGTATCCATGATCTCATTCTTTCGGTCACGACCCAAAGCTCATGACCATAGATGAGGGTGGGAACATAGATCGACCGGTAAATCGAGAGCTTCACTTTTTGACTCAGTTCTCTCTTCACCACGATGGACCGGTACAGCGCCCGCTTCACGGCAGATGCTGCGCCAATTAGCCTGTCGACCTCCCGCTCCCTTCTTCCTTCATTCGTGAACAAAATCCCCAGATACTTAAACTCCTCCACTTGAGGCAGGACGACCCCCCTGACCCGGAGAAGGCACTCTACCCTTTTCCGGCTCAAGACCATGGCCTCGGATTTGGAGGCACTGAGCCTCATCCCGGCCGCTTCACACTCGGCTGCGAACCGCTCCAGTGAGAGCTGCAGATCACGTTCCGATGAAGCCAACAGGACCACATCATCCGCAAAAAGCAGAGATGCGATCCTAAGGCCACCAAAATGGATCCCCTCAACACCTCGGCTGCACCTAGAAATTCTGTCCATGAAAGTAATGAACAGAATCGGTGACAAAGGGCAGCCTTGGCGGAGTCCAACTCTCACTGGAAACAAGCCCGACTTACTGCCGGCAATGCGGACCAGACTCTGACACTGGTCATACAGGAACCTGACAGCCTGTATCAAAGGGCCCAGCACCCCATATTCCTGGAGAACCCCTCTCGGGGCTCCCCAAGGGTGAACTCCCATGCACCCTCCAGGACCCTACTGAGGGTGTAGAACTACTCCAGTGTTCCATGACCAGAACGAAAAACACACTGCTTTTCCTGAATCCAAGGTTCAACTATCCAATGGACCCTCCTCTCCAGGACCCCTGAATAGACCTTACCAGGGAGGCTTAATAGTGTGACCCCCCTATATTTGGAGCACACCCTCCGGTCCCCCTTTTTGAACAGGGGGACCACACCCCAGTCTGCCAAGCCAGGTCCCCCAATGTCCATGCAATATTGCACAGTTGCGTGAGCCAACACAACCCTGCAACATCCAGAGCCTTAAGGAACTCCGGGCGGATCTCATCCACCCCTGGGGCCCTGCCACCGAGGAGCTTTTTGACCACCTCGGCGACTTCATCCCCAGGTTGGAGAGCCCGACCCACAGTCCCCAGGCTCAGCTTCCTCAACAGAAGGCATGTTGGTGGGATTGAGGAGGTCTTCGAAGTATTCTGCCCACCGGCCCACAACGTCCCAAATCAAGGTCAGCAGCACACCATTTCCACTATAAACAGTGTTGGTGCTGTACTGCTTCCTCCTCCTGAGACGCCGGATGGTGGACCAGAATCGCCTCGAAGCCGTGCAGAAGTCTTTCTAAATGGCCTCTCCAAACTCTTCCCAGTTTAGAGAAGAGTTTGGTTGCCTCAGCAACCACCCAAGCTGCATGCCGCTTCACCATCAGCTGCTTCTGGAGTCCCACAGGCCAAAAAGGCCCAATAGGACTCCTTCTTTAGCCTGACAGCATCCCTCACCAAAGGTGTCCACCAACCGGTTTGAGGGTTGCCGCCGCGACAGATACCGACAATCTTGCGGCCGCAACTCCGATAAGCCGCCTCGGCAATGGAGGCACGGAACATGGTCCACTCAGACTCAATGTCCTCCACCTCCCCCAGAACGTGTTCGAAGTTCTGCCAGAGATGGGAGTAAAGCTACGCCTCACAGGGTTCCAGACGTTCCCAGCAGACCCTCACAACACATTTTTGCCTGCTAGGTTTGGCTGGCATCCTCCCCCACCACCGTAGCCAACTCACCATCAGGAAGTGGTCGGTGGACAGCTCAGCACCTCTCTTCACCCGAGTGTCCAAGACATACGACCGCAGATCCGATGAAACTATGACAAAGTCATGAATAAAATGTATGAAAGAGAAATGGTAGATTAATAAGGGTAATAAATTCTGTCCAATTATTTTTAAATCAAGTCATATTTATTAAGCACTTAGTGTTGGTAACACACCAGTTTTCTGCTGTTAAAACTGTGGCCAGCTGCTCCATAAAAAAATAAATAAACCTTCCACCATGAAGACAATGTGGAGGTTCATCCTCAGAGCTGGTTGTTGATCTGGTGGAGCCAGAGCCTCGTTTGAAACAAGAAAGTCTTTAGGTTTCCTAACACCTGATTTCTCTGGTTTCCTCTTTCCTCTTCATTTGCTTAGACTGCAAAAATATGTTGAAGATAAAACAATAATTAACGATTTATAACAACAGCAGCCTCACTATATCAGTCTCTTTGTCATACGGAGCTTAATTAAAACCAGGTCAAGTTTATGAAGAAAAGTATATTAAGTTGCAACAAACAGCCTCCATGCAGTTATAACATGAAGGTGAATGATATAGTAATAATCATAAAAGTCATAATAAAATTGATAAAATATTTTTTTCTGAAACCAATATAAGTTTGCTTATATGTGTACTGTACTGTTTATAAATTAAAAAAAGATAATTAATAAGCAAACTTACCACCAGGTAGCAACACGTAGCAGCCTTCGTCCCTTCATGCTCCTTTTGTGACCCACATTTAATTTCCATCGGTTGTTGTCCAGTTGTGTTGTCGTCTAACTCGGACTAGGACGTCACCAGCTTTGATTTACCAAAACTACTATAATTAAGGCTCTCTACTTTAAATTCAATATTATGCGAGTAAAAATGGCGAATTTGAACAACGTCTGTTATCTTTGGCTTCAAAGCTGTCCTTTTTATGGCGCTTTTCAATAAAACTGAAAGTGTGCATTACTGCCACCATCTGGTCTGGAGTGTGAACTGGAGCTAATGCCGTTCACTAATAGATCTTACATCATACATCTGAAAATGGATTAGGTAAAGACAATTTTCGTGTTTTAGTTAAAAAACTGAAAAGAGATCATATTCAGAGAGATGTACAATGAACATGCCTGCTACATTTAGTGTTAAGGACAAGTATTGTTTTTGTTGTAGCACCTCTGTCACTAAAGTGTCAATGTTTGATATTTTGAGGTATGAACACATTATTTACTTTGTTAAACAACATTACACCAAGTTCCATTATAAGGACTGTTATTTTTTAAATTCTTTG
The DNA here is from genome assembly GCF_904066995.2 of Poecilia reticulata. Classification (NCBI taxonomy): domain Eukaryota; kingdom Metazoa; phylum Chordata; class Actinopteri; order Cyprinodontiformes; family Poeciliidae; genus Poecilia; species Poecilia reticulata. Next base: position 32,771,428 of record NC_088834.1, read on the forward strand.
CCATTTTAACAAAAATAGTAAGAGATTATTGAGGCACCTAAAAAGTTGTACGTTATTAGCCTAAAGTATGCACTGAGATGTAATTTAAAACCTACTGAAATTAATAATTTAAACTAAGCGTTAAGTGAATTTTAAAATATTTTGAGCATATATTTTAAAATATATGCTCAAAGAGATCTTTTAAATATCTTTAAAACACATATTTTAAAGATATTTAAAATGTCTTAAATATACACTTGAGTAAGTGTATATTTACACTTGAGAAAATACATATTTTGTTCACTTAAAGTATACTTTTTATTAATAGATTTCTTAAAAGTGTATTTTGGTACAATTATATTAAAATATATTTAAAGTTATAATGTCAAAATTGGTACAAGCATGCTTTTAGTATGCTTCTTGTATATTTATAGGTAGTACGCTTAATACTTAGTATACTTAAAATGTACTTGCACAAATATTTGAAATATACTAAAGTATATATTTTTTCACTAGGCCACAGTAGACATGGGCCAGTTATCAAGCTATATCGAGGTCAAAATCATTAAAAACATATAAGGTATAAACTGTCAGAGAAAGTGTTGACTGGAATTTTTTTAGACTGTTTGAAGCATAGAGTAATACACCGGTGCCCCTCAACGTGGAGTAAATATTCTTTTACTCCTGGTTATCACACATAGGACTGCACAACATCAGAATCTAAGATGAAAATGGAATGTGTCAGCATTAGGATTGAGCAATATGGAATTAGTTTTATCACAAATTTTGATAAAAATTTTTGATAAAATTTTTTTATCAGAAATTGTGCTAAGGATAAAAGTGACAGTACTCCTCTTTTCTTTTGTTTTTGTTTTTAGTTAACTGTGTAGCATGACAGTTCTAGCCTACAAACACAAATGCTGATCTTGAGAAATATTCCAATTTGTAATATGCATCTTTAGGATGCTAGCCACGTAAAAAGTGATTTGTATCACTAACAAGCATTAGAATTTTAAATTTATTGATATGTATTGATTACCTTGTATGTGATGGTGCTTTAGGTCTAGTGTAGAAAAAGAAGGAAGAATAAATTTCCATCAAAAAATGTAGATTAATCTCAAAAATCCTATAGAAAAAAATTTGGCAATTTCCAAAAGCCTGAAATTTTCGACTTTATGAGCTCCGAAAATTTCCACATTTTTTCTAGGAAATTTTCTAGAAAATGTAATATATAAATTTCTGAGTTTTTTTCTCACGAAGTTTCAACTTGAACCTCAGAATTTTTCTCACTTTTTTTTAGAAAATTTCTGAGAGTTTTGGCAAAAATGTACTCCTTTTTTCTTCTATCTACAGTGGCCCTACTTCCCTGTCGTACCTGTACCTATGGAAAAAAAGTGTGGAGAGAATAGCAAAAATAATTGACAAAAACACGTTTTGGGAAATTTTAAACCTTGTTAACTGGAATTTATTGTAATGGCGATAAATTAAAACACATTTATCACAATAAATGCCCAAGTCTAATAAACATGCACACATATTTCATCTTCACTTATAAACTTTTAGCTTTGAAAGGTAAAACCCACAGTTGCACATCTAAACACACAACTTCCAAATCTTCAGCTCCTCTTGGGCACATCCAATACGCTCCTATCTCCTGTGATAAACTACACGTTTTCCAGCCTCTCAGTGCAGCCTGTAGTAATAACGCGTCTCTTTCCTCTGAATCCTCACCTTAGGTGGCTGGTCGAGTGATGTTAAAGCAAGGATACGGAAAGATTATTAACACAGCCTCCATGGCCAGTATAATAGGTGAGTAATGATTGCATTCTTCTCTCTTTCTCTCTGGAGCTGCTCAATGTCAGCATTTAATCTCTTGATTTGGTGTGAGCCATTGGGCCAAGAAAAGGAGGGGAAAAGAGTGTACACTTCAAACTCAGTAGAAAGGAGGTATTTGTTGCGTTTCTTTTAGTGTAATTTACAAGGTTCTTGTCGCTAACAAGACTAGGCAGCTTTCACTTAAATTCAGTCGCTCCAACGAGATCCAAAGGCATCTGTCGCCGCTTCCAGCAAAAAGCACAAAGTGTCGTGATTGCATCTCTCCGAGGCACTTTTGCATCATAACAAACATCCCCTCTCTCCAGAGCCTTGCGGCGGATGAGGAAGACAATCTGAGGTCCAACTTGGGAGGGGAGGGCTCCTGTGCAGAGGCAAAAAAAAAAAGAAGAAACACCAACATGAGCCCTGCAGGCCTTGTTTGAGCAGCGTAAGATACTTTGAGAGTTTTGGTGAGGGCCTAGCAAAAGTCACGCCTGGTGCAAGCAGTTCATCGGCGGTTAAAGTTAAAGGTTTAAGGATTGGCCCAATAAAATGGTGTGCCATATGGGTCCCCCCTCTTTCACTTCCTCTACCAGTCCCGATTTGCAGGAGGCAAACTGTAATACATGAGTATGCTGGTAAATAGAGACTGCTTTAAGAAAATGATCAATTGCCCGCATTACGTCCAGCCCTTCAGGAATTCACTTTATCGCTCCAGACATCTGCTATAATATTGTCATAATGTGTAATCAGATGGGAGCCATATGAACCAAGTGGAAGCTGGAAATGCAGCTGTAAACGTCCAATTAAAATGCACAATGACAGCTTTTTGTCCATCTGCTTCATCAAAGGGTGTGTGCGTGTGTGTGTGCGTGTGTGTGTGCCCTGGTATCACCACACTTGCACACTTGCATCACAGCTTTATTCTTCCTTTCCTCAGACATGGCTGCAGTAGAAGTATCTAATGTGATGCACAATTATTTGCCCCTTTAAAGACTTCTGCTTTTCATATGCTTCAAAAAATGTTTTATTATCAAGCAAAGTAAAGGGGAAAATGTTTTTAGATAATAATTTCATACAATAAGAGGAAAAAAAAGACCATTCTTTCTTAAGCTTTGGGACAAACAGAGAGAGACACTTTATGAAAAACAAAACAGAACAGTGATAGATATTCTCATGGGTGTCTGGTATACAAAAATGACAGCATTGTTTGATGAGTCCAGGAGGTTACAAAAGAATGAAAGGTCTCATTTTCTGCATAAAAGGTCAGAGTTTATGATTGAGCAATACGATAGAGGAAATGGGCAAAAATATCAACCACTAATGACATCCACACTACTGTTGACCAACACAAACATAAAGGTCCATCTCACATTTACCAGAAAGAATCTTGGTGATACCCAAGAGTTGTGTGAAAAAATATTCTGTAGACTGTTGATTCAAAGGTAGAACTTTACATCATACTGCCAGTCAAACATGGTGCTGTAAGAGTGGTGGTGTGCATCTGACACGCTGCGTCGGGGCTTTAAAGATTTACTGTGATCAAATGAATGAGTGACTGATACAAAGCACAAAAGCAAGTCCTCTTCTGAAAAAAAACAACTAAATGTATTTTCTGGAATGGTCTCGTCAACGTCTTGACTTAGATTGGACTGCAATGGCTGCAGCGTTACTTCAAACGCTTAATGCACGCTTAATTCTTTTCCCCTAACGTGGCTGAATTCAGTTCACATCAGTTATTGCTACCAAGGGTAGAACAGCTAGTTTGAAGTGTCCATGCATCCTTAAGAAGCCTTAAATTCATGTATCTAAAATTACGGCCTTAAAATGTTACATACATATAAAAAACGTAAGTTGGCCTTAAATACATTGATCACATGTTCTTAATTTTAGGGCACGATTATTTCATTTCACCTACCATTTCCGTACACATCTTTGCATTCTGTGAGGCAGTTGAGGTTATCTGTAACTAGCTGCTAATATGCCTTTGCTAACTAGTTAACCAGCTTTGTTGAGCCCATTGTGGGTAAAGTGCAAATTTATCACCAGTTGGCTGGGCAATGTTCATTTTCACCATTCATTCACTATGCTGCCAACCCATACGAGACTAGATGCATTCTGAAAGTCTAAAAATACTTTTGCCTCTATATAGGTTTTAAATTTCTTTAAAAGTCTTAAATTAAACTGGTAAAACCTTCAGAATCCCTATAGTTAATGGGCTTGTTAGAAATCAGTTTTCCTCCATAGGACCTACACAGCAAATTCAAAAGTGTTAGATTTCCAGTGTTGTTGTATGTTAAAAATACAGTGTTAATTCAACAATAAGTTTGGTCTAATTCAACAACATGAGTGTTAGTTTCCCTAAAGAGTTGGTGTTATTCCAGTGTTAAATAAAAGCAATTCTGTCTGGTCTGTCTGATTTCTAAATTAACACTAACACCAATTCGGTCTAGTGTTGATTAGAAATCAATACCAGATAGCTCCTCCCACAATTGCAACGTATTTGTGACGTCAGGTGTTTGCGGAGGCAGCAGTATGTCGTCTTGTCTGGAGCTCATCATAACAAGGTAAGTTCCATGTTAAAATGATCGTGTTTTTGACTATTTTTTATGGATGCATTAATTTTCCGTTTGCACAAGAGTATCAATTCATATACATAGTTCACTTAACGTACGTTTATTTGTTTGGATATTACGTTATATATGACTGTTTATTATTTTGTTAGAAGCTAGAGCTAGCCAAGCAGGTGTAGCATGAGGTGTCGGGTGGTTAACCAAACATTGAAATTGTCAGAAAAATCTGAAGGCCATTTGAGTTAACATTATTTAGCTGCGGAGGTCGTTTTCTTTACGTTTTTGGCTGTAGACTGCATAATGGGGAGAGTGACTGTGCTGGACCGTTGGCTTGATCTCAGCCACAGGTGTCAAACTCCAGTCCTGGAGGGCCACTGTCCTGCAACATTTAGATGTGCCGCTGCTGCATCACACCCGAATACAGTTATTAGGTCATTAGCAGGACTCTGGAGAACTTCTCTACGCAATTAGGAGGCAATTGAGCCATTTGACTCTGATGTTTTGTACTTGTGGCACTTTTATTGCTGTCCACAATGTTTCTGTAAGCTAATTTCTATAATACTTAATGATAATGTAACACTTAATGTCTGAGTTGTGTTCATGATCATTATTTTTGACTTTGTTATGCTTTATGCTTTATCTTGTAGGTGGTGAAATGCTCTCCAGGCTAAAGGGGGACAGAGTATTTTGAATGAATATGTGAATATGATGGTGACACCCAGATGGGTCTGATTAGTTTTGCTCACACTTATTTTAAAAATATTTATTTATTATCCTAATGTGTGTGCTACTTTTCTTGTTTTCCTTCCAGGCAGGGAAAAACAGGCATTCTTCTGTTGGTTCACCTGCTTCATCCTATGTCCAAAGGCCACAAGAAAAATGCCAAAGCAGCTCACGTCAAACTGTGGACCATGTTGTCAGATATGTGGAGGTATGTGGTTGCTGTAATGATCCTACTTCCAACATGTACATGGAGGAAGGGCTGTTCTGGTTCCACAACAAGGAGAAAGCTACTGGCTCCCATGTTTGACAAAATGCTAAGATGACAAATAATAAAAAAATATTAATAATATATAGCACAGCTACATTCAAATAGTAAACAAAGCCAATGAGAAAGTGATTCTACAAAGTGAAAATAAGAGCAGCACCAAAGACACTTCACCTTCAGTGATCACAAGACCATCCCTGTCCCTCCATGGCCGCTTTCGATGAACTTTCAAAGCACACTTCACCTGCAAAGTACCATGAATGTGTCACCGTTGTTGTATATTGCTGTCAGTGCTGTTTGATGTTTTTGTTTTGAAATAAAAAGTATATACTGCAACTTATAATGGTATGAATTTGGGGATTATTGACTGCCAGTGGTATTTTCTGGGGGAAAAAAATGTTTTATTGCCTCTAGTGTCCATTATTTGATTGAAAATTGACAGAAAAGTGGGTAATGGGAGAAGGGGAAGAAGGCGTGCAGTAAAAGCCAGGAAGCGAACCTGCAACAGCCACATTGAGAATTATGGCCCCCATATATGGTTTGTGCTTAACCTCTGCACCACCACAGCACACCCTACCAGTAGTATTTGAAAACTCTAACCATCCATCCATTTTCTTTACACCCTTGTCCCTTAGTGGGGTTGGGAGGGGTTATTTGAAAACTCAGATTTCTATATTGTTCTATATTTAACACTTCTAGGTTAAATTAACACATTTCTAGTGTTAACCTTTGACAATATACACTAGTGTAGGTAAATCAACACTGATGTGTGTTAAATTTCAACTACTGAGTGTGTTAGGTTCTGTTTTCTGTGTTAGTTTGAGGTTTTCTGTCTCCTGTTTTCCCCTGTGAGTCTCTGTGTCGTCCTGATTGTTCCCAGCTGTGTCTCGTTTCTGTGATTACCCTCCCTGTGTCCACCTGTCGTCTTTGTTGTTGGATCCTCGTCGTGTAACGTATTGCTGCCTGTTGTTCCGTTCTGTGGTTTATTCATTTAGTCTTCATCATCATCATCATCCTCATCCTGGGTCCCTCACCACTCAACCTCACAAGTCATGACAGAGTGTTGATTCAACTCTTTCACAAATAACACTTTCAAGTGTCATTTTAACACAATCAAGAGTGGATCAGTATAGATCCTTTCAAAGTTGAATTTACACTTCCAAATTTCCTACATTATTTGTTTTCAATATTAAAATTAGTTTGAGCTCAAAACATTCATGCAACAAAAAAGCAAAAAAAAAAAATCTTAATCGTTTTAAATTTCTAAAAAATTCAGGCGGTGTGTTGATCTTGATGATGGATTTGTGGCTCGCTAACTCTGACCTGCACAAATCGCCTCCATGGTGATACGCTCTGCAACAGCAGCTTCATTCTGGGAAGATGAGTACATCATTTGAACTTCTTATCTGCTCGGAAGTATTCAGAATGTAAGCGTGCGCGATAAAGAGCATGTTTTCACCCAGAAACGGAGCAGTAAGTAGCTGGGTGAATGTTAAAGAGGGCTTTGGAGAACGCGCTGCCTTCAGCCTCCTTTTTCCTTCTTCGGGGGATTACTGTTCTTTAAGTCGGCGAAAAACATCAATGCACGTTTATTTAAAGGATGAAGGCATTTTCTGAATGATATTTTGGAGCCGTATCATCGGGTCTTGAGCTAGGATTAGTGCTGTTAGGCATTGCGAGCTCTCTTTCCTGTCCTGATAAGTTGGATTTCACCTTCAATATGCGTGTAAGCTGCGGGCTCTGCTCCTCTCAGGTCCTAGCCCGGCCTCATCCGGCACAACCCAAACCCGCTGCTAGTATTCCCTTTGACATTCCACATGCAATTATCTATTTTTTTCATCATCCTTTCGTTTATTTCTTCATCGCTTCAAAATGTTTTAACTTCTAGCATGCACATTTTTTGACTGAATAATATAAGCTGAATGCTCCCAGCCATTTATTTCCCAAGACGGGTTTCTTTTTTACCTCTCCACAGCTGGCCGGTATTCATCATCCCGGTCTCACACTGAAACCATTTGGCAGTCAGATCAGTGGGTGATGAGGTTAACTACTAAAGTTGTATGTAACTTGGAGCCTTCCTTGTGATGATTAATCAACCAGCAGAAAATGAGCCCCTGTCCCGGCGTCCCATGCAGTGTGCAGCATCTGTGATGGTCAGGGCAAACAAATGGCTCCCCACTTTTGTTGCTGAGGACATAGCATAACTGGGCATTATGAGCAATTAATTTTACATGACTTCATCCACAGAGTTACCAGCAGCAAATGAAATAACTTTTCATGTAATGCCCAGAAGCACCAGCATGCTGTAATATACAGCAAAATGCTGTTGACTCTCTTTAGGAAAATATTTTAAGTCTACAAAAGATTTGAAAATCAACTGTTTTTGTGTTTTAATCTAATGATTCTAAATCTGAAAGTGTGTCATGAAGTGTGTCATGGGTATTTTCAAAATTAACATGAAAATGATGAAACTCAGTCCAGACTCATTAAAAAAACCTGTGAAGCTAGTTTAGCGCTAGATGAAAGCTATTATGAGTTAACATTGTTAACAAGTTGGATGAAAAAATTATACACAAATCAAGAGAAATATTAATTTTGTACAACAAAATGTCAGCAAATGGTCACTTACAGTTGTTAACTCCATATGGCAACAATATTTGACATGGGGCATTTATATTTTATAATGTATACATTCATATGTGTAGTAGAAACAAGAAGCTAATATCTAGTTTTCTCTCAAGTTGGCCAAATCTCAGGCATTGGTAACAATTTAATTTCCTTACTGAAGTAAGGTGTACTTGTTGCTTAAGTGAAAATTTATTTCACCCACATATTTGGCACTGACACCATCTTTGAATAAATGCTGGGATCAAACAAATCTTCCACTTTGTCTGGTTTCCAAATTTCAATTTACCATAGTCGAACACAGCTGTGGCGATTAGCATACCTATCAATGGGGGAATGTGCTAACATTAGGACATTAGTGCAACATTAGGATCCCATTCTCTATAAAAAATATATTAAGTTGCCTTGGTGTTTGTTGTGTTGGATTAGAGCTAAAGATTATGCTGAACAAAGTGTTCTCTTAGCAGTTGAATAAGACTTTTTCAATGGTGTACTTAAGAACAGAAAATAATGGAGGACCTGGTTAAACAACTCCAGATTTTTTCACTTTAACCCCCCCCCAAAAAAAAAACCCAAAAAAACAATGCTTTGAGTGATTCCAAATAAACTAACCAAGTTGCGCCAGAAAGTGGCAACAATATTTTTCTTTTGTACTGCAAAAGGGGCTAAGCTTGGTCCTGGCTTCAAGCCGGATTGAGCATTTATGCATTGGCTTGGTCCCATCCTGGAACATCAAGAGCTGTGGTTCCAATCAGGATGGTCAGACAGGGATGATTTGGAGTCAGCTGTTGATTGGTTGATTGTTGATTGGTGCGTTGCCTGTGGGGGCAGGACAGAGACGAGTCTTGAATCTCTAGGTCAGAAGAGCACTAGACTTTCTCGATGTCCTGTCATATTCTTATCCATAAGTTTCTAAATGATAATGACATATTAATTTGCATTTTGTTTTCTTTTCAGTTAAAATAATATTAAACAAGCTGAACAGAGGATCCTCATTGTGCCATCACACATCAAGCAGATAAATATATGTGAAACAAAACATGCCCTGCCTGTGGCCCCGTTAACTGCATATAAATAATAAAAATATTTATTATAATTGCACCTAAATTAGAAATATTCATCTTCGCTAAACTGAATATATATATGTCAATATGATTTATCATTATGAGGCTGATAAATCTGCACTCTGTGCTACACTGGGATTAAAGCGCCACTTCAACTGAGCCGATCAGAAGTCGGCAACACTCTGAACGAGGTCTTGTTTCTGCATCTGCATCCCACAAGCCGCAGCGTAGTTCAGCAGGACCAAACATGAGTCCAGCTCAGAGAGAACACTCGGATGAGGTTTTTTTTTAGTTAAACGTAAAGGTGAGGTGCATGTTTCCTTTAGCTTCCTCACTGAGAAGAGCATGCAAAATGAGCTAGACGTGACAACCAAGAGTGAAAATATTCTACGTTCTTGGGGAGATCTCCTCGACAGGTTTAGCAGGAAGTTGACTAACATGACGGTCCGGTCCACCTTCATAGTCATACTCCACTCAGTGCAAAACAACCAGTGCTGGAGTGCAGGGCCGAAGGGAGCTGGGCTGGGCCAGGCCAGGACCTGCAGTGCAAAAAGACCTAAAATCAACATTTTCAACAGAAAAAGATACAATAGCATGGAAACCTGTGCCAGTTTAAAAAGTATCCTTGGATGAGCTTCCTCTGATTTTACATCTTGTTTCCTCCAGCAAGTGACCACTTAATTCATCTTAGTTAGGAAAAAGCAAAACGGTTGTATAAAAAAAGAAGACAGAAGAATCCCTCTATTCTTACTGTGGTTTTTAGCACAGGAAACTGTCATGATGTGGAATGTTTGATGGTGAGAAAAATGATCATAGACTCCACAGAACTAAAGCACAAGGAACAGAACAGGCAGGTAAGACAGATGAAGACAACTGACGTTCTTCGTATGACGAGGACCCGGCAAGAGACAAAGACAACAGGTGGACTTAAATACGCAGGGAGGATAATCAGGGAATGAGACACATGGGAAGCAGTCAACAGGGAAGACAGGACAGGAACAGGACTAAACACAGAAAACACAGAACACAACAGAAACTTTATTTGCCACTACAAATAAGGCAGAGAGGGGCTTTGTTTGATAGTTTTTAATATCCTGGGATAGCGAGTCCATATTTATATATTTTTAAAAAATGATGGAGAGGAGTGTGTTGGACTTAGGAGAAAATACTTGTTTTGCAGTAAATTAGAATTGACACTAGCATTTTATCCCTGAAAATATGAGCTTTGATGATTTCATGGCCCAGAATTGAACAGACATAAACATCCAACAAAAGGTATGACTTAGTCAGGGGATGCTGTGTGCAACCTGTAAGAAGATACCTGATGTAGTTAAGGGGGTCTGTGCAAGTTATTTAGAGATTTTAATGTGATATAAACAGATTTCTGATTCTATAAAATGCTAAGTGACCAAAATAAACAAAACCTGTTTTAGTCATCAAGTTATTCAAGTTTTATTATAACCTTTGATTAGAAATTTATTGGGTTTGATGGCTAGAAATAGCTATAAATTAACTCATTCAACATTTTTTTCCAAGTCTTTCCTTGCAAAGACACGTAATTTTATAAACATTTCTTTCCTCTGCAGTGCCCCATCCTCAGAAGCAGATTTCCTATAACACATCCAAAGCTGGAGTCGTCAAACTGACCCAGACTTTGGGAACTGAATGGATTGACAGAGGAGTTCGTGTCAACTGCATCTCACCGTGAGTGTCTGCCGCTCTTCACCTCTCATCTCGTTCAGCTTGTTTGATTGTCGTGAAGAATTAGGTGGTTAAAGAAAAGCTGTGATTAGCGTATTTGCTATCTGAGGACGAGCTCTGCTTTGAGAGCGATGCGCTAATTTACGCCCGCGAACATTTCGCCGCTTAATTAGACGAGGTCTTGAGGGATGAGTCGACTGAGAGCTTGCTCTAATTTTTCTGCTCAAAGCAGCTGCAACAATGGAGCCTTGTTTGAATAAAAAAAACTGCAGAACACAGTTTTCTGACTTCTTCATCTGCGTGTTCAAATATGAGAGAGGAAGCAGGAGTTGACGCTAACCGGAGCATCCTCAGCCCAGATCCGTCCGGCCGCTCTGGGCAAAGCAGGCCCAGAACACTTGGCTTTATTTATCATGGGCTTGTTTGCACATTTTAATTTGCAGAGAACCAACTCTGTCTGTCTCTCTAATCCAATTCTCCCCACGCTCTCCACCCTTTTGCGAATAGCATGTCTCAATGGTCCGCTGATTTCTTTGAAGTGATGGTTGGTAAATATGCATAAAAAAGGAAGGAGTGTGAGGGGCAATTAGTGTTCGTGAGGCAGACTGGAGCCCGATTCTATTGTCAACTTCTTTAGCCGCAGCGGTGATAAGCTGCATTATCTAGAAAATTGGCTGAGGGAAAACAGCACCTCTGATTGCCAGGACAGGTTCCAGATAACAGGGCGGTTGAAGAGAAATAGAATTGAGGTGGAATATGTTAACCAGGGGTGTCACACATGCTAATTTAACCAAATGTTTGAATTCTATATCCAAGGGTTGAAACAATGATTCAGTCATTGTCACGCTAATTGTGCCGGTTGACGTGTTTTTTCAGATGGAAGCTAACAACACACATTTTCTGGTTAAGGTGAACCTAGTTTCAGTTTCAAACTGAGAAATGTATGAATAGCATAAATAAAAATGGATGTGAGCAAATTACTCCAGACGTCTCATCTTACCTGTGGGCTCCAGTCAATAAAGCCCCCCCTCTCCCCCCCCCTATACCTGCGGTAAATATCAATGGTGCCATGTCACCACATATTCTTTGTGGGATAATTGGTTTTATTTATATCACCAAAGTGATGCCTCTGAAACAACACTGTCACTCCTGGCTTTGTGCTGTGATGCCTTCTGATTTCATTGTAGGTTTTTTTTTCTTTCCTTCCTCTCTCTCTCTCTCTCTCTCTCTTTCTTTGGCTTTCTCTGTTTTTCAGGGGGATTGTTGACACCCCTCTCATCCACTCGGAGGATCTAAGGCCTCTGGTGCAGCGCTGGCTGTCAGATATTCCTGCTGGAAGACTGGCTCAAGTGACAGATCTGCAAGCCGCAGTGGTCTACTTGGCATCTGACGCCTCCGACTACATGACAGGGCATAACTTAGTCATAGAGGGTGGGCAAAGTCTGTGGTAGAGGCAGTACATGAAACTTTTTCCTCACTCCTGACTCTTTTAGAATTAAACTTGATATTTGGAGTTTTACAAGATTCTGTTTGCTGTCTTAAATGGTACAACTGAACTTTTAAGAGATGAAAACTGTTAGCACATTTTGTTACACTATAATCAAATCCTTGTATTTCATTTTGACAAAAAAAAAACTGGTGTACAAAAAGGAGGAGACACATCAGGCAATTAGGAGTAATTAGGAGTCATCAATTAAGTGGAAACAATGGTGGTGGCAGCATTATACTGTGGGGTATAGTCTTAGCTTAAATAGTTTAAAATAGGTTAGGTTTTAAAAATGCACCCAAGCTTCAACATCTTCATTCAACATCTGAAAATGTAAACATAATGGTACAAGGAGAGCTTCAGAATACCCAAGGTCAGCTCTGGAGGAGCAGCAGAAATGTTCTACTCTGGTGGGAGAATTTGTTGACAGCACATGAGAAAATCTATTGTTATTATCTATTAAAAAATAAAAATAAATAAAAGGAGGCACTTTTCACACTAAAATCTGTAAATAAAAGCTATATGTTTTCTGTATAGTTTCATATAGTCTGCGACAGCATGAGAAGTAAGTTGTTGCTGACAATTTAGTTAATAGTTTAAATTTGAACCAGAATGTTTCTGTGGCCAGTTTCCATGTCAACCCCACTGCTCTCCTTGGGTCATGTGTCTTGTGCGGTTTGAGCGTTTCTCCCTCTGACTCTTTCTTGCTACCCCTCACTCTGCAGGAAGTGGTGCTGTCGTTCACCGTCTTAATTGGTCCATTAACTGTTTGTGAGCTGGGAGAGAAAAAACATCACTCAAAGGCGGGGTCAGGCGTGGACGCGACCCAGGCTGCTGCAATTATATGAAAAGTAGCAGCCAATTAGCGCTCTTTGCGTTGTTGACACCGTTGGTGTTTATGCACGTGACTTCAGGTTCCGGCTGGTAGTGACCACTCTGATTTACATAATTGGGGGATTGGTCATTAATGGGAATAGCGTGTGAGAGGATCCCATTAAGATATGGAGTGTGATCTAATCTCACTCCAGATCTCTTTGCTATTTATCTCTGGTTGGACTCGCAACGCTGGCAATTATTAGGATGCTTATCATTTTTTTCTTTTCTTTTTTTTTCTTCTTCATTAAAACACCTAACTTTGTCACAGCAAGACTTTACAGAATTGGTTCTCAGGAACAATTTGTCAAATTTGTGCTGTTTTGTTGTTTCGCCACTGAGCGGCAGCAGTAAGTTAGGCAGCTGCAGCACAGAATGACAAAGTTATTAGAGGTGATCACATTATTTTCCCTCATATATACGGTAATCTACTTATCTATCTGGATAGATAAGTAGATTACCACAATATTGGGCAAATAAATATTAATATGAGGTTTCAAAATTCAGCTACATACAAAAAATATACGGAAGACAATAAACAGGGAAATTTGGGGCGGGGGGTTGGCAAAGTTACAGTGAAATATAATTTAAAATATCTTTTAAAATGTTAATATGTTCAAGTTGCAGGACCAAAAATAACTAGTAAGTGATGATGCACATCAAATGTGTGTTTTTTCTTTGGGGCTGCTGAGCCCTAAAGAAGTCAAACTAAAATTCAGATTTTGCTAAGATATAAGTTTGGTTTAGTGTCACTGATCTAATCTCTGCTACACCTTTACAAAAACTTGAGGCTCTAAATAAAAAAAAGCTCTCATAAATAATTCCACTTGATAAAATTAATCTTAAATATGGATTTATTGTAGTGGCTTTCAATACATTTTATGTGTTATTTAAATTATAACTGGCTAAGTTGCATTATTCCTAAACCTTTTCTGGTTTTTTCATGTCCAAGATTGGGGGGAGGATTGGGACCCCCGCGACCAACCCAGGATTTCCACCCATGCATGAAGTATAAACAATTGACTGTTGTGTAAACTAAATTATTGAAGACTTATAAAGGTATGAAAAATGTTTATTTATTGGGTTTTAAAATCAGATTTGTTTTTGTTTTCTTTCAGGTCATCAAACTGTTTTATATCAGTCAAATATAACTTCAATAAGCACAAAATGCAGTTTTCAATTTTGTATATTTATAAAGGGGGGTAAACATCGTATGTGAAAAAGTAATCGCAACTAAATGTAAAATCTGCTTATGCCACTTTGGGCAGTAACTGCTACCGTCAAGCAAAGCCAAATCATTGTAGAGGAATTTTGGTTGAATTTGCTTTAACTCAACCAGGCATCATCACAAACTGATGTGTATTGGTAGATACAAAACTATTTTGTTTTGTTTACATTTTCTGATATCAAAATTAGTGGGATGATCTTAAACTTTATGGCAACAAAGCAAAATCAGAAGACTTGTTTATTCAAAACGTCCCAGTTAAACGACGTTTAACTAAAGTTCTATGGGGTTTAGAGTCCCAGTTGACGGAGTTTCAACTAAAAACCTAGAGGTTGGAGTCCTTGTCAAACGGTGTTTTTGACTAAAGTCCCTGAGGGTTAGAATCCCAGTTAAACGATGTTTAACTGAAGTCTTGAAAGGGGTTTTAATGTTTTTATCTTTTAAAAAAAATCTCTCTTTCTCACTGTTTATTTAATGTCACATGCTGTTTTTATTTTAATTATCTAAAGCACTTTGAAATGTCTTGCTGCTGAAATGTGCTATACAAATAAATTTGATTGATTGATTGATTCACAGCAATATATTGAAATAGGAACCAAATTTTATGGAAAATCACATTTTCTAAGAAGACGGGCCCAGAGGCTTCATTAATGCAAACACATTACGTCATTAGCCTCCCATCAAAACAAATGCAAAGCAGCCCCAAACTTTCAGATTACAATTATGTTTTTCACCCAGTTATTTTTTCAAGGTGTCTAAACTGTCGTTTTGACGCCATGTTTTGCACCACATTAGGCCATTTTATGGCTCTATCTGAGAGATCCTGTTTTGCTTTCTGACTGCCGCCTAAAGAGCCAGGTTTGTCATTTGAACAGCAGCACACAATCTCTTGAATACAGTAACCCGCTCCATGAGGTTTAAGTGATCTTCAATCCATTATTTATCACCTCCTTTTGATGCCATTATGCTGAAGAGTGGGGACCCTGTTGTAAAATACTGTTGTGCTAAACAGATCAGCAGCAGCAACAAAAAAAGGCCCTGGCTCTTCAGCTCAATTTGATTAATGTTCTGCTCTGCCCTGGCACAAAATGTTTTACAACGACGGCTGCAACAAGGTAGACCTGGGTTGATGGCATACAACATCACAGGGCCATATGTGTCCAGGTGACCCAAGGGTTTATGGATGACATATTAACATTTGACAATACCAAGAGTTTATAGATGGATTAGCGCATTCTTTTTATGAACCCACTCAGTAACTGTTTAAAGATGAAATGTTATCCTCTTATAAATTGAGCTGCACCGTGCTGATGCTATCATTGGTGGTAAAACTGTGGTACAGCAAAAAGAGAAGAAAAAATGTCAACATTTATCGTTGAAGGAGGGTACAGAATGGAGTGAAACTCCAATTTTATGATGTAGGAGAGTGTAATTTGACTAAGAAATATGATTTAAAAACATTTTTATTTAATTTTAAAACATTTTCTTTGAGAGTATCACCAAATTATTCTTATTTTTAAGTTGATAGCACTATTTAAAAACATGGAAATGAACTTCTATCATTTCCTAAATTTTGGATGATTGGGTCCTGTGAAACCGATCTTATCTTTCTCTGCAAAAGTCTAAAAATTAGCCACTGTCCTCTTTTCTTCTCTCTTGAGACAGATCATGTCTGCTGTCAACTTATCTTTTTATTTAGCAATTTTTCAGACTTGAAGGCCAAAATTGGTATCAGTAAGTCAGGTTTTTTAAAGATTACTGGTCAGCAAGAAAAATGTAATTGGTGCATACCTAATTTTTCAAATGTTTCATGTTAAATCCAAAACTTTAATGTGATTTATTGGGATTTGTTTGTAACAGTACAACAAAGAGTAGCAAATGAACATGTGGTGAGATGCTTTTCTTCAACAGATGGTTAGAGCTGATGGGAAGATGGAGCCAAGTTCTGGACAACCATAGGGTTAGAACACCCAAAGCTGTCCTGTTGTTCTTCAAGAGAAGAATAACAATAAGCATAATCCAAATGAGAATCTAAGATGTTTAGCACTGCATCACCTTTTGCAAGATGATTACAATGCTAAACATCATTGCAATCACCTGTGGGCAAAGCTAATTTAACAACAGAGTATTTAAAATGAACTGCTGTAAAATAATCAGAGATTTGAGTTTATTTTTAGGCGCCACAACCCCCCAGATGCACGTTGTTTTTTAATGACTAATCGTGTGAACAAACTTATTCATGTTTGTAGTGACTATTTGTCCAAAAATAAAAAAAACTTAAGACTTCAAGGTGATCAAAGCAAAAGTGAATTAAATTCAAATAGCCACTTGATGCACCGTCGGTTTCTGGCTTACGCAGTTACAAAAATACCAAAAGTCAAAAATGCACTTCTTTGTTGCTTTATTCCATATACAGGCAAATAAGTTACAGTCTCTCCTGTCCTGATTCCTGGTAAAGTGACTGATTGACTAGCTGGGTAGACTGACTGGTAAAACAAAAGGAAAAAACATGTGACCACCCACATGCATAATGAGCTACCTAAAACCTATGTTGCATCCTAGAAGTATTTTATTTAAATTATCACTATTTGAACTGAAGAAGGACTCCTGTCTGTTTCATGAGTGCAAAATAAATTTGGTGTTTCCGCCCGGTTGGATTGTTCTTCTCGTTGTGAATCTAACGGAAACTAGAACATGATTGACTCTCTGTTAGCATGGAATGCGGATACACCAAGCAAGACAACGTATCACGGAAAGAATAGACTGTATTCACGATGCCCGGTGCTAAGACAATGTCCCCTACTTGGGAAAGTGCTAGTGCATGGTAATAGAGGAAAAGTTACTGACGCTGTCCGGACCAGATTTAAACGACGCCTGTGCTACACTTGGAGTTACTGTTAGTGAGACTGACAACAACATACCCTGCAAACGGTCTGTTTTGTGAGTGTAACAGACCGTTTGCACAGTAAACAGGTAGGAACCTGTTTATACTGTGAAACACCCATGACCCAAACTGTAATTAATTTAATAATTAAGTGTATTACTAGCCAAAAACTTATTCTAAATAACTACAATTAAACAAAAAATTCTAATTATAAATCAACCAGAAAATAAGCAACTAAAAATAAACTAAATAATTTAAATTCTGACATTTCACTAAAAATAGAGAAATAGCTCCTACTATGTGTGAATTTGAATTTCTTATATAATGGAAATGGAGCAATTGCAAAATTGTGTTTTTCTGAAAGTTTTGCGCATGTTTTTAATGGAAACGCAGTTAATATATTTCTCTTTTTTTTCCCGTTCAGACTCCATACCAACACATT
The DNA here is from genome assembly GCF_904066995.2 of Poecilia reticulata. Lineage (NCBI taxonomy): Eukaryota > Metazoa > Chordata > Actinopteri > Cyprinodontiformes > Poeciliidae > Poecilia > Poecilia reticulata. The sequence continues at coordinate 32,789,083 of NC_088834.1, forward strand.
CTCTATTTCAGGGTGGACAGTAATATGTGTGACTGATTTAAAAAGAGAAAAGAAATGTTAGAAGTACAAAATCAGGTTGATTGTGCAAAAGGCAGCCACATTGGATGATGAAGTGGGGTCCCTAAGCATCGGTAGTGATGGATAAAAATGTATTTACTTTGTGACGTCAGAGCATCTGGCAGATCAGAAAATTTGTTACACTGGTTGAAGTCTACGTACATCCATACATTGTCTTTGTTTTGTCTTATAGGAAACTGTGTAAACCTTGTACAAAACACAGTAATGAAGTATTAACTCCCGTTAAATTTTATCAAGCAAGTTGTATGAAGTTTGATTAGTCCTTTATCCTTTGTGCTCTCCTGTTATTATGCATGTGAACATGTGTTGCGCTTGAGTCACTGATGGCTCTAGATTGTCGGCTACCAATGTTTGATAGCTCATGTGTTATTCATTGAAAAACTGTTTTGCTGTTGGCTCTTGAAACGCTACCTGCTGACTTCACATGGGGCCAGTTCAACTGTACTCAGGTTTGAGCTCAGGAGGCAATTTGTAGGATCTGGATTCAGGGCCGGCCCAAGCAAAATTTGCTTTTGGGGCCCTGAGGTTCTGCTAATAATGTGGACCGGCTGCAATCAGAATATTAGATCATTCACACTTACTGCATTTCTGACAACGATGTTTACATTATATCTTATATGCACTTGTATACAGTATACATTTATTGGCCGATTTATCGGCATCAATTTTTTTAACATTGGGGGACTGGTGATTGGCCAATACTTAAATGAAGACAATTTTATCCTCTGATCTTATCTTTGTCAGCAAATGTTTAAAAATCAGCCTCTGTCCTCTTCTGCTCCACAGTGAAAAGTTTGATTGACAGACTGCCCAACCAGGTCATGTCTGCATCTTTGCAGTTAACAATATTCACCCCATTGTTGCCAACTTTCTGGTGACTTTCTTGCTACATTTAGCAACATTTCAGTCAAAACAAAATTGGTGTCGGACAAAATCAGAATCGGCAGATCAGGCTTTTTAAAGATCGGTGACAGGCAAATGGCCAGAAAACTGCAGCCGGTGCAGTCCAACTTAAGGTGGAATACATGCACACATATTCATGACATTCTTTGATTAAATCAATTTCTCTTAGGTGTAATTACAATAGATAACAATGTAATTTATACCAGGTGAGTCTTTCTCACTTAAGAATGTGGACCGGTACTGGAACTGGGCTGATTCTGAGGCTTCAAACTATTTTATTTGGAGAAGATTCACATAACTTAGAAGCTGATGTAAAAATACTGATTGTTTTAGATGCATAAATGATCAGCAGCAAACAACATATTTACAACTACAGCTTAGAGCAGCTCATTGATATATTAATGCAGTAGCCATAAAGCCTGATGGAAAAACATTTTGCTAGACAATGTCAAACATTGAGAAGTTTTAATTATTGTTGTCAAACTTTATCAAACATGTTTTGAAGGAAAAAAAACTCAGAAATATACAGAGCCAACCACGGGACTCAACTCATTTAAAGTTAAAACTGAGCTTCACACAAATACAAACATTGTAGCATAAATGTTTTGCTGTTGAACTGGACCTTTCAAAGTCGCTATCAAACTAATTTTTTCTACTATCTCCACAAATCTTTCTGATAAACATTGGACTACCAAGACACATTAAAACATACCTTTATCTTGACTTTTTCTCTATTCTTCCTCTTTCTTTTCTACCTTCTTGAAGGATAAATGATTTTTTGTGACATTGTTTTGATCGGGCATCTGGTAAGGATGCCTCCTGGACGCCTCCCTGGTGAGGTGTTCCTGGCACGTCCCACCGGGAGGAGGCCTCGGGGAAGACCCAGGACACGCTGGAGGGATTACATCTCTCGGCTGGCCTGGGAACGCCTTGGGATTCCTGGAGGAGCTGGAAGAAGTGGCTGGGGAGAGGGAAGTCTGGGCCTCCCTTCTGAAGCTGCTGCCCCCGCGACCCGACCCCGGATAAGCGGAAGAAAATGGATGGATGGATGTTTTGATAACTTATCTTCTACCAATGCTTTGGAGGTTTGAATGCGCTCTGCACAGCAGCTCATATTACAGTCCAGTCCTACCGCAGCCACCAGGGGGCCCCTAAGAGCAATTTATTTATTTATTTTTCTTTTGCCCTTAAGATTTCTACATACATTATCAAATATATATATATATATATATATATATATATATAATTCTAAAAGAAGATCACAACTTCACAATGAATTTATATGTTTTTGATAATATAATCACAAAAATCATCCATCCATCCATCCATTTTCTTTGCTTATTCCTTTGGCCGGCCCTGTCTGGGTTTATTGAAACCTTTCGCCCCCATTTTTTTTTTCTTGTGTTCTTTGTGAGATTTTTGGCATCAACTCGTTGATATTTTCATAATTAAATCAAATATTTCACAATCAAAGTCTGTTTTATCATTTGCCTCGACTGGAATAGGTACCGGCATTCCTGATGCTTTCAATGCGGTTACATTTTGAATGGTGCAATGAAAAAGAAATTGTCCCCTTACAGACAAATATCAGAATCTCAGATCAGCAAATAAATGCAAACTAAGAATAAAAAAGCTATCAAAGCCAACTTTCCCTAATGAAAAAACTTAATCATTGTCAAGTTTTTTTTTTTTTTTCGGTTTGGTTTACTGTGTGATCCCCACTTGAAAGGGATCGTTTCCACTGTGATCTTTGAACTGGATTTCACTCAGAGACTTTAATTTCATTGACTCATCTTTATTTTCATGATGGTCCACATAGCTCAAATCTCAATAGCTCAATAGCCCATAGGTGAAAAACCTCAAAAGAAACAGAAACACATATTACTTTCTGAATTTAACAAGGTAAATACACTGTGAAATCAAACTTCTACCCTTTCAAACCAATTATATCAAAAGAATAATAAATAGAAAATATTTTATAGTAAATTCAGCAGCAATAAATAAATTAGCATTTTTATCAATATTTGTTAAATACCCTCACAAACATTACAACCAACATTTCCTTTTTCTTTCTACTTTAACCAATAAACACCAAGTGTATTTTCCTTCTTTTTATTTTTTTTCTTTTCAACCTAGTAACTTGACCTCAACAAGACTAAACAACTTAATACAACAAACAATTCAGCATGAGCAGCAGCATTGAGCCTCACCAGCTGTCTCTCACAGCTTGTTGAAACTTTCACACAGTTCTGAGCTTAAATGCTCCAGCACTGTTTGCATCTCATGCTCTCGAACCAGGACTGACAAGTCAGTCACACCAAGAGTAGCTGCACTCTGATTGCTAGGAGATTGAAGATTGAGTCCACCTGGTTCTCCTTACCGACAGGCAGAAAGGAGCTGCAGAAAGTTGCAGGGGAGACAGAGGGGAGTGGTTACCTAGCAGTTCACCAAAACAATCATTGTAACAACTAGTTGATACATTATTGGCAGCAGAATTTGTAGCAACTAACAATTACGCACCACGCACACAGAAATTATCAAAAAGTGTATCCATAAAGAGTTTTTGTTGATTTGGTCGTTTAGATCCAGGATTTTGGGAGACCATATTGATAATTTTTGAAATCCAGAGTCCCAGAGTGAATACATTTCAAAAAATCTTCATTTCTATCGCCAGGGATTCTTAAAAATCCACAAATTCATGTATCTAAAATTAAGGTACTAAAATATCTTAAATCTATGTGAAATTGTAAGTTGACCAACTTACTAGATTTAACTTATATTTAAATAAAATCTGTTAATCCATCCATCCATTTTCTTCCGCTTATCCGGGGTCGGGTCGCGGGGGCAGCAGCTTCAGAAGGGAGGCCCAGACTTCCCTCTGCCCAGCCACTTCTTCCAGCTCCTCCGGGGGAATCCCAAGGCGTTCCCAGGCCAGCCGAGAGACGTAATCCCTCCAGCGTGTCCTGGGTCTTCCCCGAGGCCTCCTCCTGGTGGGACGTGCCCGGAACTCCTCACCAGGGAGGCGTCCAGGAGTCATCCTTACCAGATGCCCGAGCCTCAACTGGCTAATCTCGACGTACAGGAGCAGCAGCTCTACTCTGAGTCCCTCCCGGATGACCGAGATTCTCACCCTATCTCTAAGGGAGAGCCCAGCCACGCTGTGGAGGAAGCCCATTTTGGCCGCTTGTACCCGTGATCTCGTTCTTTCGGTCATGACCCAAAGCTCATGACCATAGATGAGGGTGGGAACGTAGATCGACCGGTAAATTGAGAGCTTCGCTTTTTGGCTCAGCTCTCTCTTCACCACGACGGACCGGTACAGCGCCCGCTTCCTTGCAGACGCTGCTCCAATCCACCTGTCGATCTCCTGCTCCCTTCTTCCCCCATTCGTGAACAAGATCCCCAGATACTTAAACTCCTCCACTTGAGGCAGGACGACCCCCCTGACCCGGAGAAGGCACTCTACCCTTTTCCGGCTCAAGACCATGGCCTCGGATTTGGAGGCACTGAGCCTCATCCCGGCCGCTTCACACTCGGCTGCGAACCGCTCCAGTGAGAGCTGCAGATCACGTTCCGATGAAGCCAACAGGACCACATCATCCGCAAAAAGCAGAGATGCAATCCTAAGGCCACCAAAACGGATCCCCTCAACACCTCGGCTGCGCCTAGAAATTCTGTCCATAAAAGTAATGAACAGAATCGGTGACAAAGGGCAGCCTTGGCGGAGTCCAACTCTCACCGGAAACGAGCCCGACTTACTGCCAGCAATGCGGACCAAACTCTGACACCGGTCATACAGGGACCTGACAGCCCGTATCAAAGGGCCCGGTACCCCATACTCCCGGAGTACCCCCCACAGAGCCCCTTGAGGGACACGGTCGAACGCCTTCTCCAAGTCCACAAAACACATGTAGACTGGTTGGGCGAACTCCCATGCACCCTCCAGGACCCCGCTGAGGGTGCAGAGCTGGTCCAGTGTTCCACGACCAGGACGAAAACCACACTGCTCTTCCTGAATCCGAGGTTCGACTCTCTTCCACCTCCTGAGACGCCGGATGGTGGACCAGAATCGCCTCGAAGCCGTACGGAAGTCTGTCTCCATGGCCTCTCCAAACTCCTCCCACGCCCGAGTTTTTGCCTCAGCCGCATGCCGTTTCGCCCGTCGTTTGGATTGTCCCTAATACTGTCCATGTCACAGGGTGTTTCAGTTGTAGGAATAATCTGAGAGTCCTTAGAAATTTCACTCAACTCAACAGGCTGTAATGGAGTTTTCAACAAACTGACGATTTCGTCTCAGAACTTGTCCATCTTCAGTTTTCACTTCAAATGAACGTGGAGCTACTTCCTGCAGAATAGTTGCTTTAGTATTCCATCCCTCATCATCCTGAATCCTTACTGGGTCCTTGTATGACAGTGGGGATAGAATCTTAGGCTGATCTGTCATAATATGACTTTGTTTTACTTTCTGCTTTCGTAACTTGTTCTCCAACTTTGATGATTTCTTTGCACCTTGTTCATTGCTATCATAACTTGGCAAAGTTGTACGAATCTTCCAATTCATCAAGAGTTCAGCAGGTGAAAATCCACAATGGAATGGTGGATTTTTACCATTCCATTGACCCGTATTTAGCTTTATTAAAGCTAAATACGGGTCAAAGTTACTATCTGCAGCTTTCTTCAGAAGTTGCTTAAGAATATGAACTCCTTTCTCTGCTTTTCCATTCGACTGCGCATAATGTGGACCTGATGTTACATGTTTAAAATCATAATGTTCTGTAAACTCTTGCCATTCTCTGCTACTAAAACATGGTCCATTGTCACTCACCATAATACATGGAATGCCATGCCTTGAAAAGATTGATTTAGCATGTGTTATGACACAGTTTGATGACATATTAGCTAACAGAGCCATCTCAGGATAGTTTGAATAGTAATCAGTGATCACTAAATGGTTTTTTCCTTTAAAATGAAACAAATCCATTCCTACTTTCTTACATGGTGATGTTGGAATGTCAGTTATTATGATAGGCTCTTTGCTCTGTTTGTTTCTAATTGTCTGAAATGTTTCACATTTACTTATTAGCGTCTCAATGTCCTTATTCAGTCCAGGCCAGAAAACAGATTCTCTAGCTCTTTTACATTTTTCAATGCCTAGGTGACCCTCGCGTATCCGCTGTAGAATATTCTGTCTTAATACTTGTGGAATCACAATTCTGTTGTTTTTCAGTAACAGTCCATGCACAACACTCAGGTCAGCTTTAAATTTGAAAAACTGAACATGAGCCTATTGGCCATCCTTCATCCATATTCTTCATGACTCTGTATCTTTTGCTGTTGCCTCAATATTTGCTTCAACTTGCTGTCTGACACAGGCAACACAGTGGACACCATGTTCACATGACGCTGAATATTCTCTTGAGTTGAACTCACACCATTGTCTGTAGCAGCTCTGGGCAGAGCATCAGCAAGAATCAGATGTTTTCCTGGAGTCTAGATCAGCGTAAAATGATACCTCTGCATCTTCATCATAAGCCTCTGAATCCTTGGTGACATCTCATTCAGATATTTTTTGATGATGGCAACCAAGGGTCGGTGATCTGTTTCAACTACAAAAGATGGTAGATCATACACATAGTTATGAAACCATTCCAGTCCAGCCCCAAGCATTCTTTTTCTATTTGAGCATATTTCCATTCATGGCTCTGGACGCATAAGCCACAGGCTTCCATTGTTCATCTTCAGCTTGAAGAAGAACTGCTCCAAGTCCATCTTTGAGGCATCTGTAAACAGTTTAATTTTTTTAGTTGGATCGTAAAAGGTAAGTACTGGTTCTGTAGAAATATTTTTTCAGTTCCTTCCACTCTTGCTCAAGAACTTCTGTCCACTGGAATTGACTATTGTTATACAAGAGTCTGTGAATGTTTGTCATCTTTGCACTCAAATTGGGAATAAATTTTCCTATAAAATTGATCATGCCCATGATGCACAAGACACTCGTTTTGTGGACAGGCTGTTTCATCTTCAAGATGGCTTTCATTTTATCTTCATCTGGTTTGAACACCTTGGGCAGATAGTTTGTCTCAGAGAAACAGAATTTCTTTCACACCAAACTCACATTTATTGTTATTGAGCTTCAGTCCATTTTTCCGTATCTGCTCCATGACGCGTCTCAATCTGTCATTGTGTTCTGGAGCTGTTGATACCCAGATGATGATGTCATCAATGTAGACTCTCACTCCTTCCAAGACTTTGATGATTCGCTCCATCGCTCTATGGAATATTTATGGAGCCTATTTTATCCCAAAAGGAAGTCTTAGAAAACAGAATCTTCCAAAAGGTGTGTTAAAAGTACAGTACTTGGTACTGCTCTCATCCTGCTTTACTTGCCAAAACCCTTGTGCTGCATTCAACTTTGTGAAATAACTTGCTGGGGCCATCTTGTTGATTATTTCCTCTCGAGTGGGTATTTGATAATGTTCTCTCCTGGTGTTCTCATTTAGCTCTTTTGGATCCATGCATATTCTTATTATTCTCCATTCTTCTTCGTCATAATCACTATGGAATTAACCCAATCAGTGAGCTCTTCCACTTTCTGACTCCCAACCTGGTCATTCTGTCCAACTCATTTTTCAACCCCTCTCGCAGTGGTGCTGGAATGCGACATGCCGCATGCACAACAGGTTAAGCGCCCTCTCTCAGCTGAATCTTGTATGTGCAGGGTACAACACCTAAGACGTTCTCATAATCTTGAAGCATTGCATCAACAGGGTTATTAGGTTCATTCAATTCAGTGTTTATGTAATACAGTGATTCCCAAACCCCGGTCCGTGGGCCAATTGGTACCCGGCCGCGCAAGAAATAATTAAATATTTCCGTTTTGTGTATTATTTCAGTCTAGAGGATCTTTTATTATGAAAATCCTTTAACCGGATTCTCTCGGTTACTTGCACGCCAACATTGAGCCCACAAGCAGCAAAATGAGTAAGAAACAGATCAGATGTCTTTGGAAAGTTTCTTTGCAAAGGGGAAAAGGCCCAGAAAAGAGACAGGAGAATGGATTTATCCCGGACCGGTAGGTGAGTCCCACATTACAACCCCGCTCTGCGTAACATGCGGCGACCGGCTGCTAATGAGGCAATGAAGCTTCAAACTGCTTCACCACGTAGAGACCAAGCAGGCTGTGCATATAAGCAACACCTTGGGTGTCATCGTCTCCCATCACTCCCAGATGGAACCGTCTCGTTGCAGAGAAACAAGCTCAGGGCTCCCATTAGTCAGTATCGTGAGTTAAAATTTTCACGAAAGTAAAATGTTCATTTTTGTGGTGCATCTGTATCTTATTTTGAAGGGATATGTAAATGTTACCATAGTGACCAGAGTCAGAGGATTTAGGCAGTGGTCGAAAGGAGATGAGTAGAGCTTGTGAGTCTTAAGTCTGGTTTAGACGGAAAGATTTAAGAATTGTTGACCGATTCTCCAAACCTCTGTGACCACAGAGCTGATAAAAGTACAACAGGTTGGATCGGTTCCCGATTCCAGAAGAAAATCCACAAAACTCCCAACATAGCATATGGGAATTTAGAATAACCAAACAAGGATGACGATGTAGAAGCAGTAGTGATAGTTTGTGGAGTCATTTTAAGAGATAAAAGACGTAACAAAAAGAAAAGGCGGTGGATGAAAGACAACGGGAGCAGTCGCTCTATTTGCTGCACTATGATTTGGAGGTGAGTTATGTTTTTTCATAGTTAACATTTTTAATTGAATAAACATATATTATAATGACCTTACATATAATAATAAACATTTCCACATATCTCCGATATTCATCAGACTCTCAGTTGCTCATATGTCAGCTGTTTGGGATTCCCCTCTGTTCTTTCGTCACCGCGTTTTCTGATTGGCTACCTGTCACATTCAGCAAGTTGTATTCTCGTTCCCAGTCAGGAAAAACTCCTCAGGCTGCAATAAAAAGGCCAAGACAACCCAAATTGGGTATATTCAGGATTTAGCAGGAACACCAACACACAGAAGCCTTATCTGACGGTTCACGCCCCCAGCCCCGAGCCCGCAGCAAAATTTCCAAATCTTGACTGGTCCACGATAATAAAAAGGTTGAGGGCCACTGATGTAATAGACTCTTTTCACTAGTCCAAGTTCTTCACAGGATTTATCTCCTAAAAGTGACTCACGATCCAGCTTTACAACTGAGAAGAACACAAGATGTTTTGTTCCTTTAACTGTCACACTCAGCTGACATGTACCAATGCACTCAATTGATTGTCCATTATAGTCTTAGGCCCGACTTTCCTTCTTTTATGTGAGGTTTTACTTGCATTTCTTTTATATCAGACATCCTTATGAGATTAGCCTTAGCACCTGTGTCCAATCTGAACTTAACTGTGGTTCCATTTATGAACAAAGGAATTGTCCACTTCTCTCTGTCAACACACTGCACTTTTTCTGACTCATTTTCACAGTTCACAATACCAATAAAGAATGTGTCACTTAAGTTAGTTTCATCTACTAAGTTGACATGAGTCCTCTTCTTTTCTTCTTTCCTCTTCATAAAGCATTGTTTTGCAAAATGATTCTTTCCACGGCAATTTAAACACTGCTTACCATAAGCAGGACATCATCTCACTTTATGCCGTGACCCACACCGCTTACAGCTGATAATGGCTTCTTCTTGCAGCTGCCTCGTCTGCATGGCATTTCTTCTGGGAGGACATCGCTCCCACTGCCACTGCTCCGTCACTGAACTGTGACGTACTTCCTGTATTCACTTGCTGAAGCGACAGTTTGCTTGCCCGACATCTTTACAGCTGTTTCCAGTGTCAGTTCCACTTCTCTCAGCAGTCTCTCTCTGAGCTTCCCATCATGTACACCAAAGACGATCTGATCTCTGATCATCGAGTCCTTCAGCAGGCCAAAATTGCATAACTGCGCTTTCACTTTCAAATCTGTTAGAAAGTTATCGAAGGGTCTGCATTCGGGAACGAAACACATATCTCTCATAACATTCATTCTTCATGGGTGAACAGTGAGCATCAAATTTACTCAGCACAACATCCAACTTTTCTTTGTCTTCTGATTCATGAAACACAAATACAGTATGTTCCAGATTTCCAAAGCCTGCACTCCCGCTATGGTCAGCAACATGGCTACCTTTCTTGGCTCCGGCTTTGTCTCCAAACCCATTGTGGCAACATATAGTTGAAAGCGTTGTTTGAAGGAACGCCAATTCTCATCCACGTTTCCCATCAGCTTCAAACTCTCTGGTGGTTTCAGCTGCATGGTCGGCCTTTTAATTAACTCCTGACACGTTATTATTCGTGTTTGATATGATCCATGCGTCTTGTAGTGCTCAGACACTTTTATTAAAGTATTTTTCCATTGAGTTGCTCACAGGTATGTCATGCAGACCGTCTTCTTCTGTACTATTCTTTACATTTATGCATTCACATAAACTTATGCTCGCCACCTAGTGGACATAAACATAATTCATTCAATCATCACAGGCGTGGCCCATGAAACCAAACTGTTGTGATCTGTGTTCTTCTGTGTAGTTATTTGGAGATTTTCTGTCTTTAGTCCTGTTTCCCTGTGAGTCTCTGTCCTGTCCTCCCTGTTGATTGTGTCTAGTTTCCTGATTACCCTCCTCGTGTATTTAAGTCCACCTGTTTTCTTTGTCTCTTGTCGGGTCCTCGTCTAACGTCATTCATTCGTCGTCTGTTTGCTCCCAGTGCTTGCTGTCATTTTGAGTTTGTTTTCCTGGTTGTTTATTAAATCATAATTTTTATCATTACTATCTGGGTTCACCGGTGTCTCCTTCCCACCACTCACAACCACACAACATGACACAAACCAAAAAAGTGTGTAAGATACTTTTTTCTTATATTACACACAAGTACAACAATGTGTACTTTTTCACATTGTTGGTTGGTTCAGTTTTTTCTTCTTTTAAATGAAGTGTTTATTTACTCAGGTTGTCTTTTTTCTCACAGTATTGCATCATCGTAATATTTCACAGTTCAGTTGCGTTGATGCATTTGCATGACATGATCGTAGCTTTATTTTTTCCAGTAATGACTCAAGCTGTCTATAAAAAGAATTCAAAGATCCACATCCTTTCTCCTTGTAAATATATCAGGCTTTTATTCAACATTAACACAGAGCTGGGGAAACATTGCACTCCAAGTTCTCTAATTACAATGCAACTAATGTATTATTTCATCCCCATGTGGGATTACTTTCATCTTTCCCATTAAGATGCACATTTTGTTTGGATACTCAAATTACAAACCCCATATTAAATCTGACTGCGCAAAAGACATTGATCATATCCCCGATAGCTGCACTCCAACTTTGATTTAATTTGCACTTCCATTAATATCTATGAGACGTCCAATTGTCGTCTTGGGCATATTGATGGTATTGTAAGCCTTGCCTTCATATAATGTTCCCCAGCGGCAATGCGGAAATGTTACAGAGAATTAGGCCGAGGAGCAGGCTCAGTGGAACTGGCACTGCAGTTGAAAATTCATTATCCTAATAAATAGAAGGGGAGAGGAAAAAGAGGAAGATTCTTAAGAGAAATTTCTTTCTCCTTTTTCCTCTCTTAAAAACACCAAAAAGCCTCTTGCTTTGGCTCCAGTGCAAATGACTGAATCTTAGCAGTGTCATGAGGCGGTGGTAGGTTGCGGTGAGGAGATGACGCTGAGACCCAGGTTATGATGAAAAACGATGAATTTAATGACAATGAACTACAACAAGGAACAGCGGGGAAACAGCACGAGGAAAACTGGCAGCACGGAGACAGGTGACATCAATTGACAAGGACCCGACGAAGAACACAGACAACAGGGGAGACTAAATACACACGGGGCAATCACGGGAACGAGACACACCTGGGAGACAATCAACGGGGAAAGACGCAGCGACAGGACTAACAGGGAACAGGATCACACAGAAACTAGAAAATAAACACATAGAAACACGGATCATGACAGTACCCCCTCCTCAAGGGGCGACTACCAGGCGCCCAACAGAAAAAGTCCAACGAAAAAAAACAAAAAACAACCCAACAGGGTGGGCGGAGGGGCGACGGCAGGAGGGCCAGAGTCCAGAAAACAAAACCAGATCCCAACAGGGTGGGCGGAGGGGCGACGGTAGGAGGGCCAGAGTCCAGAAAACAAAACCCAGGTCCAAACAGGAATCCAAACACAAAAAACCCTTCCGGGGGCCGTCCACGGCACAGGAGGTAGACCTCTCGTGGGAGGTCCGGCGGGCGGCGACGCAGGAGGCGGAGCTTGAGCCGCGGTGGGCGGCGACGCAGGAGGCGGAGCTTGAGCCGCGGTGGGCGGCGACGCAGGAGGCGGAGCTTGAGCCGCGGTGGGCGGCGACGCTGGAGGCGGAGCTTGAGCCGCGGTGGGCCGGTCGGAGCGCCGGCTGCTGCAGGCGCTGGAGACTGGGGTTCGGGCGGAGCAGAGGCCGTGGGCTCGGGCGGAGCAGAGGCCGGGGAACCGGCAGGACGGCCGGGCGGAGCAGAGGCCGGGGAACCGGCAGGACGGCCGGGCGGAGCAGAGGCCGGGAAACCGGCAGGACGGCCGGGCGGAGCAGAGGCCGGGAAACCGGCAGGACGGCCGGGCGGAGCAGAGGCCGGGAAACCGGCAGGACGGCCGGGCGGAGTCTCGGGCGGAGCGCCGGGGAGCTGCGCACCGGCAGCGGACTCGGGGAGCTCTGGCGGAGCGCCGGCTGCTGCAGGCGCTGGGAGCTCGGGCGGAGCGCCGGCTGCTGCAGGCGCTGGAGACTGGGGCTCGGGCGGAGCCGAGGCCGTGGAACCGGCAGGAAGGCCGGCTGGAGTCTCGGGAGGTGCACCGGGGAGCTGCGCACCGGCAGCGGACTCGGGGAGCTCTGGCGGAGCGCCGGCTGCTGCGGGAGCCGGGAGCTCTGGCGGAGCGCCGGCTGCTGCGGGAGCCGGGAGCTCGGGCGGAGCGCCGGCTGCTGCGGGAGCCGGGAGCTCTGGCGGAGCGCCGGCTGCTGCGGGAGCCGGGAGCTCTGGCGGAGCGCCGGCTGCTGCGGGAGCCGGGAGCTCGGGCGGAGCGCCGGCTGCTGCGGGAGCTGGGGACTCTGGAGGGACACTAGGGGACTCTGGAGGGACACTAGGGGACTCTGGAGGGACACTAGGGGACTCTGGAGGGACACTAGGGGACTCTGGAGGGACACTAGGGGACTCTGGAGGGACACTAGGGGACTCTGGAGGGACACTAGGGGACTCTGGAGGGACACTAGGGGACTCTGGAGGGACACTAGGGGACTCTGGAGGGACACTAGGGGACTCTGGAGGGACACTAGGGGACTCTGGAGGGACACTAGGGGACTCTGGAGGGACAGGCGGCTGCACGCCGGCAGCGGGTGCAGGAAGCTCGGGGAGCTGCACGCCGGCAGCGGGTGCAGGAAGCTCGGGGAGCTGCACGCCGGCAGCGGGTGCAGGAAGCTCGGGGAGCTGCACGCCGGCAGCGGGTGCAGGAAGCTCGGGGAGCTGCACGCCGGCAGCGGGTGCAGGAAGCTCGGGGAGCTGCACGCCGGCAGCGGGGGCAGGAAGCCGGGGGCAGCGGGGCGCAGGAGACTCGGGGAGCTGCACGCCGGCAGCGGGCGCAGGAGACTCGGGGAGCGGCACGCCGGCAGCGGGCGCAGGAGACTCGGGGAGCTGCACGCCGGCAGCGGGCGCAGGAGACTCGGGGAGCTGCACGCCGGCAGCGGGCGCAGGAGACTCGGGGAGCTGCACGCCGGCAGCGGGCGCAGGAGACTCGGGGAGCTGCACGCCGGCAGCGGGCGCAGGAGACTCGGGGAGCTGCACGCCGGCAGCGGGCGCAGGAGACTCGGGGAGCTGCACGCCGGCAGCGGGCGCAGGAGACTCGGGGCGCTGCACGCCGGCAGCGGGCGCGGGAAAGACCGGAGGCCAGGCTGCGGCGGCTGGAGACGTGCAGGCTGTGGCAGTTGGAGGAGCTGGGTGGGCTGGCTTGGATCTTGCAGCCAGCACCGCCTTTGCTGTCTGCAGCTCCAATTCTACCTCCTTGAAAAAATCCTCCAAGCCCAACCGAGGAAGGAGCGAGGTCCACCTGTCCAGCTGGATCGCCATACGTGTGGCGGCGTTGAGGCGGCTGAACGGTGAATACGGTTTCGCTAACTCCACGTCGTATCTCCTGATCTCCCTCAACAGGGAACGACGGTCTGCTGGGTCCATGATGTGATGGTAGCGTTCCTCACCGTTACTGGTCGGGTCCTTCTGTCATGAGGCGGTGGTAGGTTGCGGTGAGGAGATGACGCTGAGACCCAGGTTATGATGAAAAACGATGAATTTAATGACAATGAACTACAACAAGGAACAGCGGGGAAACAGCACGAGGAAAACTGGCAGCACGGAGACAGGTGACATCAATTGACAAGGACCCGACGAAGAACACAGACAACAGGGGAGACTAAATACACACGGGGCAATCACGGGAACGAGACACACCTGGGAGACAATCAACGGGGAAAGACGCAGCGACAGGACTAACAGGGAACAGGATCACACAGAAACTAGAAATAAACACATAGAAACACGGATCATGACAAGCAGCTGCTTAGGCTCTTTCTGACACTCTGAGAAGTCTTTAAAATATTCTTGATGTTTCAATTAAAAAACTCTCCTGCTGCAGATTTAAACCCATGCACAGGCCAGTCGGAAATTTACATACATTCCTTGCTGGCATGTATTGCATAATGATTTTCTGGGGAAAGATAAACTGGCTGTATGAGTTAAAACTTTTAGTTCTAAACCACTCTACCAAAAATTAAGCAAAATAATGATTCTTGGGCTTTTAGGACTTTTAGTTTGCTGGTCTCCAACCACCGAGCTTAGCTTAAAGCCCAGTGAGGAGGAGCAAATTGGGGAAACGCAAGTTTAAAAGCCAAATGTGACAACTGCAGTATGGGAGCATTTAGATTCAAACACTGAATGATCGTGGTGAACCACCGAACCCGTGGAGCCACTATGTTGTAAAAAAAGTAGCAATTAAACAATGCAACCAATACATCTGCACCTAAAATGCACCGATGCAGGTTTGCTTGCTTGTTTACTATCCTATTAACAATAAATCAATCAAATTTTATTTTGTGCATCACATTTCAGCAGCAAGGCATTTCAAGATGCTTTACATAATTAAAGACAAAAATAAAAAGAGAGATTTTGAAAAAAAAGGATAAAAACATACTTTTGTTACGGAATGTAAGCGTCTGTCGTCGCTCCGCCGTCCGTTTAACACGGGTATTATCCAGGCAGCACCAGGTTCCGTCCACCTGTCACGCGAATTTTTGCGCTAGGACTTTGCCGTCCTACACGGAGAATCACTGAGGTTCAGTGACATTTCTGATATGGGCAACATCTTTTAGGGGTGGCCCCCTCTCCCACCTGCCATCAACTGGAGGATCTGAATGTGAACAGTGCCTAATGTAACCGACCTCCCCAATGCCGTTTCCAATTTTTTATATTTTAAATGTTTTCCAGTTCCAGTGCTAAATGTTCTTTCAAAATTAGTTTATTGACGCCAGAGAGGACGTATTTGCATTGTTAGACATTTTTTATGCTATTAACAATGGTCTCAAAATGACAATATTATTGTTTATCACAATAATTTCTGGGACAATTAATCACCTAGCAAAATGTGTTATTGTGACAGGCTTAGTCATGTACAGTAAAAGTAAATTACTACCACTTAGTAAATGGAAAGTCAAAAATCCAAGAAATAATACAGACTGGATGTTCAAGCGGTGGACCAGGAAGACAGGATCCCGTAGCTGGGCAGAAAGGCTAAAGAAGCCATGACGGTGATAAAAGTACAGCATGAGAACATCCTGGTGATTGACAGCATAGTGAAAACACAACGTTCAGATAAAATGTCAGACAACAGTGAGAAAGTTATGAACATGGACAAATAATGACTGAATTTGTAGATGTTTTCACATGTGTTAGCTGTCTGGAAGGCGAGTACAACATTGAAAGAGATAAAAGTGTGCCACCAGTAACTCTACCCAAATGCAGAGTGCTTGTTGCTATGATGATTCCGATCAAAGAGATACTTAATTAGAAGGCAAAGAAATCATAGCATCTGTATAAGCAACATGGTGTCAGTGACAAAAAACAAAGCACTGAAATTGAGCCATTTTCTTCTATCCACCATTGATTACAACCTGTGGCTAGATGGACTCTGAAAATTCAAGGTATTCACTGCTTTTGAAGTAAAACATGAATCGTGATGTGTCAAATTAGATAAAAACCACGTTTGCAACCCCAGTTGAACGATACCGTTGGCTCAGGATGCTGACACATAAAAGCCCAGCTCCCGAACTTTTAAAAAGGAAACCTATGCAAGCACTAGAGAGTTTACCAGGGATAGATGTCATAGAATACAATAGACTTTATTGATCCTTTGTGACTCCATGTAAGGCAGTGTTTCTCAACCTTTCTTGGACCAGCGCCCCCTATCCAATATGTAGGTGCCTTACCGCCCCCATCATAGAAGATTTAGGCTAGTTGCACCAAATATTATTTTATGATCGATATTACTATCATTATTGTTGCCATCTTGATTTTTATTGTTTCTGTATTTATAATCAAAAATCCTTAAAAGAGAAACACATTACTGAATTATTAGTTTCCAAACAAAAAGGCCATGTCAATAGAAATCATTTTTAAAGGTGTCTAAGAAAAATGCAATAGACATTCAACTTATAATCAGTAGGCTCATCAGCAGCCAATATGAGTGGAAAAAAAAATCTTGTTCTGTGTCATTTTTTGATGTTAGTTAAGTCTTGCACAAAAATACCAGATCAAAGATGTTCAACATGCCAGTTTAAACTATGAACAATTTGCAAAACGACTGAGCTGCAGCATTAAAACATGGATAGAACTGTAACTACATTAATCATAACTCTTCTTCTCTTCAGTGTTTGTCAGTTTCTGGTGGTGCAGCTCTGTGCTGCCTTCAGGAGAATGGGACATCAGAGTATCAGCCATAAAACTTCACCCACATGGCATTTATTGTGCAAACCAGAGCTTTAAGAACAAATGTCCCAGAACCTTTTAATGCCATACAAATGAGACAGAAACATGGATTATATCTTTATATAGATCTGTCTATTGATTTATAAATTAATAGTTTTACTGGACAGAAATGACAAAGAACAAATCTGGTTCTTAATTATATCCTAGAAAGTGAAACTGAAAGTGTCATGGAGTCACTTAATAGTATCATGACATTAACACTGACATGTACAATAATATTGAAGAAATAAATATATAAAATCAAATCAAATGAAAAACATAAATAAGTGAGTTTTGTTATGGTTTGTAAAATGTATTTCTTCTTATGTGGTCTCAACAAACCCATGGCATTTCAACAATAATGTGTTATATGAAAATAGTCTCCGTTTGTTCTTGCCATATAATCTCTGTATTAATTATTGCTCGAAAGGCCTTGCCATTTAGGTTTATTCCTCTGTATTTACTTTAGTTCTTTAGTTTATTCTTGCATTTTGTTCTTCATGCATATTCATTTAGTTTATTTTTTTCCAACTTTTTTTATTGAATTTTACAGCTTCACATACAGCAATCATCATTACCATGAAAACACAGTAATCACACATAACAGAGAGAAAGAAGTTAGAGCAGAGTTCTCCCAAAACCCCACGCACCCCGAACACACCCCTGTCTAGGTCGAAACACAAGACAAACATTTAGCAGAGATCAATCTCCGCAACAACTTTTAGCAACATGACATACACACACACACACACACACACACCTACACACACACACACACACACACACACACACACACACACACACACACACACACACACACACACACACACACACACACACACACCCACACACACGCACACACACACACTCATTCCACAGAAGGCAGAGAAATAAATAAATGAAAACAAAACATCAAATAAATAAAGAATAGAAAAAAAAAATGTATAATACACAGAATATATATTGGGTAAAAACCAAAAAAAACTGGATATAGATGAGAGGGCGTACAGATAATTTACTTTTCTTCTGAATCAGGTAACAAAGTCATGGTACCTACTACAGATAGGAAACGTCTCCAAGTCTCCATAAATTTACTGGTGGAACCGTTAAGTGCAAATCTGAGCTTTTCCACCTTGAGGTTGTATAGAACGTCTCTAACCCAGTGGTCATAAGACGGCGGGACACTCAGTTTCCACTTGAGTAGGATAAATCTCCGAGCCAGCAGGGGAGTGAAGGCCAGGGCCTGCCTCAAAGAACGCGAAAGGCCCAGGTCTGGAGGGATGCCAAATATTGCCGATAATGGATTGGGGAGAATTGTCTGATTATTTGCTTCACTTAGTATCCTAAAAATGTTACCCCAATACCCGATTAGCTTTGGGCACGGCCAAAACATGTGGGTGTGGTTAGCTGGTGATTGTCCACACCTATTGCAAGCATCGCTGACTGATGAATAAATTTTTGCTAATTTTGCATTAGTGTAATGCACTTTATAGAATATTTTGCACTGTATTAAAACATGCCGGACACAAATTGAAGACTTATGAATTAGATTCCTGGCAGCCTCCCATTGCTCCTCCTCCCACGCTGTTTTAACAAGAGCTGTAAATCTTGAGGTGTTGTTATTACTAATAGAATTATATAAAAATGAAATTAATTTTTTGCGTTGAGGATCTAATTGCAGGAGAGTATCCAAAAGTGGTTCAGGTTGGGAAAGTGCGGAAACTTCAGGCCAGGGATTTTTAACATAATCTCTGGCCTGAAAGAACCGAAAGAGATGAGAATTTGGTTCATTTAGTTTCTTTTGATTAGTATTATCCTTTTTTGGTTTATTGTTACATCCTCTTTAGCTTCTCTCCTGTTATTAGTTTGCTTCCCATTTTTATTGACGCTCTTCACTCACAATGCCATTCTCCTGCTGCACCGCCTAATCATCATGTGTTTCACCTGATCTGCCCTCACTGTTCAGGGGAATCAGCATCGGGTTCTCTGTTTTCATGTCCTGATTCACACCTAGTTTGTTGCTTCGTTCTATGTCCCAGTTCTCCTGTTTCTGAGGTTTGTGCATCGTGGGCGTCGTTTCTTTGTTTGTTTGTTTTTTAACCCCGAACAGTCAGGGCAATGCAGAGACCACTAAAGGGGCAGGTGCTCAAAAAAAAAGAAAAAAAAAGAGCCCATCTAACTGCATTTTAGGACAGAATATTAAAGTCACACATCTTTCAGAGTTTAATAAACAATGATAAATACAACTGGATTTAATACATCTTAACATAAAAACATAACAGCTGCCTTGTAATATTAAATATATTGTTCAGTAACAAAAAAAATCTGTTGATCATAGTCAGAAGCTTTATTTTCTTTATGTTCTTACCTGCAGTACTCGTTCTGACCCAGTTGGTCAACAATCCACTACCTTTGGCTGCTTCTGGCAGATCCTTTCTTTTTTGTTTCTGACGTCTTTCTTTATGTGGCATCTCAACTGAAAAAAGCAAAACATGTCCAACAAGGATATTCATTTAGAATTAAAAATAACTCACCCTGAATTACTATGATAGATATAAAAGTGTTTAATTAATGAAGGGGAAAAAACTCAACCCAGACTTTAAGTTTAGGTTCTGGTTCACAGAGTATGAAGTTAAATTTGTTTCCCCAATTATTCAATGGGGGGAAAAACTAACCTCAGTTAAGTAAAATAAAATTGTAATCAAAACTTTTGGATTTATTTAAAAAAAAAATTGTTTGTTTAAAAACCTTTTTAATTAAATAACTAATTTTTGTCTTGTCAACATAAAAAGTTATTTGCCAAACATAAACTTTTATTTGCACACATCAGAAATCTTTTATTGAGATTTTGGGCCCTGCCCACGACTCATGTGAGAATCACAAACAAAACTTTGAGTCACAAACAAAACCTTAGATCAGGGGTCCCCAAACGTTTTCCTGTGAGGGCCACATAACTTTTCTCTTCTCTGCTGGGGGCCGGAGTTAGTTTGTAACAGAAAAAGTGTGACGATTGCAGGAGTTTGTAAATGTAAAAATGTATTGTTTCCCAGAAAGCGCAATCAAATAACATTCTCTGGGGTATTCACAGAACAAAAGTCAGGAAATAAATAATAACACTATTAATGAAATAAATAACCAAATAAACCTCTCTGGGTTCTTCGCAGAAAAAAAACAGGAAGAATTATGGTCCGTATTTTCCTAACTATGAGCCGCACTGGACTATAAACCACAACCCCCAATTTTTTTTTTTAACCAGTAAACATACACATATAAGCCGCAGATATCTCTGCCGCTCCAGGTTTTCCACAGCGATGCAGCAGCAGCAAAGGGGGGCGGACATCCAAAATTTGAGTCATAACAGGTCAATAGAATATCACATTTATTATGGTTGAAAAAGAAAAGTTGCCAAGTTTAGATTTTACTGAACTGATTACGGTAGTTTCCAAACGGTAACTGTAACAGTAAAAGTGCTGATCCTTCGTGTTGCTACTAGCATGTGCTAAATGAAAACGGATGCTTTGTTCTTCTTCTTCTTTAGATTTCAACACCAGCTTGCGTCCATTATTGTTGCACTACTGCCATCTACTGGATCCTAATATCTATACCTCAAATTCTCATAATGATCCCAGTATTATTTAAAAAACTGTTAAATAGCATTTCCCCTCAATGCTATTTAACTGATCAACAACATTCTCAAATTTCAATTCCCTATTAAAACCTAATTCCGTTTTAATGGGCGCTTTCTTCTTTGATTTCCAATTTTGACTTCCAATGTTTCACTCTGTAATGGTCTCACTATGGTGTCTTGTACCAAAACTAACCATCAGCCAAACTCCTTTCACACGAGTCAGGATTAATTAGTTCTTCCTTTATTTCCATGTAAAATGGAGTCAAACTGTCAAAACACAAACTCAGGATGAGCTCAGAGCAGCTTACAGAAGTGTTTTACATTCAGTTACATACATTAGAAGTACAACGGATACAACAGCTACCTCTGAATGCTATGAGCCGTAGTTTGGGGACCCCTGCTATAGAGCCTCTGATTGATCATCCGATATGTCACAGGTGTGACTCTATTGATATTATTGCTCGAACAGCGCAAGCACGAAGGGAACATTCAGTGCTTTCAGCACCGCCCCCTTGCGGTCTGTAGGAATGAAATAGAACTGGTGTTATGTCTCTATCTTTCTGGTTTTAGTGAGAACATCAGCTGATCCAGAATCCAGCATTCTGGATCAGCTGCGGCTGTTTGATTTGTTGGACAGACCTGTGAAGACGCTGTTGCAGTAATCAATGGGACTAAAGATAAACATGGATGAGTTTCTCTAGATCGTGCTGAGACATCAGTCCTATAATCCTGGAGATGTTCTTTGGGTGATAGAAGGCCGACTTTGTGACTGTTTTTATGTGGCTCTGAAGGTTCAGGTCAGAGTCCATCACTTCTTGCAGGTTTCAGGCTGATCGCTGGTTTTTAGTTGTAATAACTGAAGCTGTGCATTGATTCTAGTTTGCTCCTCTTTAGGTCCAAAGATAATAACTTCAGTTTTGTTTCTGTTGAGCTGGAGAAAGTTTTGGCACATCCACACATTGATCTGTTCTCAGCATCTATTCAGTGATTGGATGGGTTCAGAGTCACCTGGTGACATCATGATGTAGAGCTGTGTATCATCCGCATAATTGTGGTAGCTAATCCCATTTCCTGTTATAACCTTAGCCAGTGGGAGCATATAAATATTGAAAAGAAGGGGTCCTAGGATTGAACCTTGGGTTACCCCACATGTGACCTTTGACCTCTCTGATGAGAAGTTTCCGATTGAAACAAAGAAATCTCTGTTCTTTATGTAAGATTCAAACCAGTTGAGCACTGGACCGGAGAGTCCGGTCCAGTGCTCAATGTAAAATGTATCGACTCTCCAGTCGATACAGTAAAATGTCGTGGTCAACAGTGTCGAAAGCTGGACTGAGGTCCAACAGAACCAGCACTGTGGTTCTCCCACAGTCTGTGTTTATATGGATATTATTGAACACTTTGACTAGGCCAGTCTCTGTGCTGTGGTGAGCATGAAGACCAGACTGGAAGGAGTCAAAGCGATTGGTTATTGTTAGGAAGTTATTTAATGTGTGATGTACTATGAATAAATAAATAACAAGCATGCACATAATAATAATAATAATAATAATAATAATAATAATAATAATAATAATAATAATAATAATATGTTACTCTATAAATGAGTGCTAATAAAATTAGACATAAGTTACTCAAACTTGGGTATAGTAAAGTCTAATGGCTACAGTCATTGTTGGTTACAGGTGAGGGAGACACACAGGAGGAAACAGACAAGGATAGTAACAAAAATCTGATGTTTTTTTTATGAGGTACAGACAAAGAAACATTAGACTTAATGATGGCAAGCTTAAGCTGAGAACAGAGCCTGTGCCCCCATATTGGGAAACAGCAGAAGGGCTACGCATTGACAAATGACAAATGTTGCAGTTTTAATTCTCCCTGAACCAAGACTGCCAAACTATAACCGTTGGTCACTCTAAATCCAAATAAGCTGCTACTACCCCCCCCAACTCAATGTTTCCACTCACACTGGAAATGGCTGAAAACAGATTCACAATTATACAACCGGACAGCATTGAAGTGGAGCATCCTGCAAAACCAACAAGAATGCAGCAAGTGGTTTGTATGTATGTATGTAAGTCAACCATACAGACAAAACACTTGTCTTTCCCAGCAGACATTGTACATTGTAAAACCACCTGACCAAATGTGTTGGAGTACCGATTTAGTTGCTAGACTGAGCTTTGTTGGAGTTTCTAGGTGAGGGGCACTGCCTGCTAATTGGTGATTATTTGTGATACTTGTGACTATTCCCAATCTATTTGTTGACACAAATTAGAAGCAGCTTTTAGAAGCAGTAGAAACCCAAGTTTATACATGGTGCAAAATCTGTAAGTTATGATGAATATGTTCACTTATTTAAGTTTACCTTTACTTTACACCTCAAACAGGGTATTATGGACAACTCCAATATCATTCATGGTAACACTTTATTTGAAGGGGTGTGAATAAGACTGACATGACGCTGTCATAAATATGACATAACGTCTGTCATGAACATCAATAAGTCTTCATGAATATTTATGACTGTTTTCATAAAGTGTCATTCGGTAAATCATGACACTTTTAATACAAAGTTGACATTATTCAAAATGTCTTTGTTACGACAACTTGACATTAACCAAGAAATCATGATCTGTTATGACAGATCATGATTTCTTGGTTATAAAAGTATTTGTTATAATACTTTTTTGTTATAAAAGTATTACAGATTAAACTTTACAAATTAGCTTTAAGTAGTAATATTATATTGCTCTGCCATGTTGTCCAGTCTTAATTTTCTTAATTTATACGATCCTAAAGTTTTACAACAAGATGTCTACAAAGCACTTATGAACTTAGCATTTGAAACATTATTTAAGGCTGTTTTAACCCTTGTGCGAGGACTGAGGCAAACGTAGAGGACTGTTGCAAGTGATACAAGTTTTACGTGTGTAGGGTCGATTGGACCCTATTTCTAAACACAAGGGTTAAGTAGTGCAATACACCATCTCCGCCAGTGAGAGGCAGCAGTGCACAAACAGGAGTACAATGTGTTGGTGAAGAAGAAATCTTTCACCTTGTGAGGCCTAACCATAGACATAATATAAGAGTAGACCCAGCATTGGCTGCTCCGGCACAGGAAATACGGCAGCCATCTTGGAGCGGTCGTCCCTTCATCCATCCATCCATCCATCCCTTGTCCCTCAGTGGGGTCGGGAGGGTTGCTGGTGCCCATCTCCAGCTAACGTTTCGGGCGAGAGGCGGGGTCACCTGGACAGGTCGCCAGTTTGTCGCAGGGCAACACAGAGACACACAGGACACACAACCATGCACACACACACTCACACCTAGGGGCAATTTGGAGAGGCCAATTAACCTGACTGTCATGTTTTTAGACTGTGGGAGGAAATCGTAGTACCTGGAGAAAACCCACGCATGCACAGGGAGAACATACAAACTCCATGCCCTGACCGGGGCCGGGAATCGAACCCAGAACCTTCTTGCTGCAAGGCAACTGCTCTACCAACTGTTCCACTGTGCAGCCCGGTCGTCCCTCCTACTTTGCTCAATCAAAACAGCAGAAGATGCCTCAACATTGAGGGATATTGTTGTTCTGATCGATGGACTATTGATGTGAGGCTCCACAGACAACATTTCACAAGTAATATGGACGTATTATTGTGTATATATTGTGATTATAATATTACTTTACTGTATTTATGTCCACCGGCGAGATACCAGCTAATATTAGCTACAGTGCTTGGTGTAATACGGGTTCAGCCGCTATGAAGGATAACTGAGATTCTGTAAATCTAAAAAAATTAATTATTCTCTAAACATGACTTAGATTATCTGACACAAGAGCCTATATTAGAAATGAGACAATGTAACATATATTATAAAACTTATATTATGTGTTATAACGTTCACCAGCAAAGTTTACACAGGCGGTAAAGACTATTATTTATATGTAATTCTTTCACTAGTAAGATACATCCTAAATCTTCCATTTTTGTTTTGAAAGTTTCTTAAAGATGTGAGGAAGAAGAGGGAGAATCTATAAAGAGAGACGGATTCACTGCAGCACGGATGAATCTCACATCGGATTTTGGACTCAATCTCAGCTGCTGAATCTCTGAAGATAGAACTCGTCGGCTGAAAAATGTATAGGCTATATATATATATATATATATATATATATATATATATATATATATATATATATATATATATACATACATACATGTATCCAATATATAATATTCAGTATTAATCATTATTTATTTGTGTTTGTATAGTTATAAATATGTATTGATATTACTAAATAATTTATTAAATAAATTATGAACGGCTGTGGGCTTTGTAATCTGCTCATCATACATCAATATCAGAATATCCCATTCCTATTCTACTGTTACAGCCACTAAGCATATTTAAATATGCTGAACTATGTATTAAAAACATACTTAAAAAATACAATTATTCGTAAATGTAGCTTTGATAGATGTTTGAATATGGTTTCCAGTAACAAAAAAGCGTGTTATGATTGATTAAATGCGCTGATACGTCATTGTGCTGCTAAACACATAACGCTGAGTGGAGTGGTGGACCGCTCCAAGATGGCCGCCCGCTCCAAGATGGCCGCCCTAAATCTCGTCAGCGACAATAGGCGAGAGCGGCCATGAGGGTCTATCCTTATATTATGTCTATGGGCCTAACGGCCAGACCTGTTTATAAAGAAGCCAAAGTTTGACATCTAATACATATGAGGTATGTGACTTACTAACTTTACATTTTCTTTGAGAAAATAGTATTGTTCTATTTCTTTGTAAAATTAGCTATGCGCAATTCAAGCCAATCCTACCTTGCTGTAAGTTAATGTTAGCTAAACTCCATTACTGTAACGTTAGCCCTTAATATTAAACATATTTTAAAGACAGGCAAATTGTTTTTTTGGTGTTATGTCATGTTTATGACAGTGTCATTATTCACACCCCTTCAAATAAAGTGTTACCTAGTTCAGTTTTTAAAATGGAGCTTAGTTAAAATCTTCTCCACCATTCTGCATGAGAAAAAACAGGATTAATTTAGAGTGAACACAATCCAACTTTAGCCATAGGCTCTGTTAGATAAGCGTTTTTCTATGTGTTTTTCCTTCTTGATTTATATTTTATGTTGATTAATGAAGTGTCCGCTGAGTACTGCTCCCTCCCTTTGTTGAGACCTTGCCATGCTGTTATCTACAGGGAAAACACCAAGAGCCAAGAGATGTGCATTATGGTGTAATTAATGCAATCATGAAAATGGAGGGTGAAAAAACTGTTGTGTGCAACGTGACGAAGACATTGACGGGTTGCATGGAGCAAGGAGCTAGAGGATGCATTGTCCTTTGACAAACCCAGTCTCCCACTTCTCCCCTCAACAGTGGACGTTTCAGGAAGCAGCGGCTGTGAAACAATTCTGTTTTTTACCACAACTCCTTTCCTATTTAAGCTTTTCCACGGCGGATGGCACAATTTTCCACTCTGTTTGCAAAGGGGTGGGCTTCGCATCTCCTTCAAGTCTGCCAGAGTGATTCATTTGGAGGTCATTAAAAAACTCATCTTTTGAAAGCGCTTTGCCTGTTCAGGTGGCAAAGCCTGAACAGGAAGGGGGAGATGTGTCGTAAATAAAGGCAGCTACGTTTCATATGCCATAAATAGGGGACACCTAAGGACCTTGCATGATTGCAGACATCTAATCATTTAATTTATGCGCGTCTAAAGGGGGCCCTCATTAACATTCAAGTAGCACTCATCTGTCTAGTGAGGATCATTTGGAAGCTGCATTGCTCTCAGATGGAACACATCTATTTGGGCAACACAGCATGGCTACGCACTCGGCAAGCGCCTTCTCTCTTTCTCCTTCAGTGTCACAAGAGACACATCATGTGACTCTCGTAGCTTACAGAGTGTGATTTGTGATCCGGTGGTTTGTGTTGCTTTTAATGAGGGGAGTCTTTGAGAAAGTTAAAACAATATTTTTGAGGTCAGAATGCAGAGTTGTGAGTGATGGTCCTGATGGTGGAGCAAAAAACATTTAGACAACTTTTTTTCCCCAAGTCAACAGGGCAAAGAAAAAGCTTATTTTTTATTTATATATGATCGACAACTTTTTAATTGATGACATTAAGGGAGCATTCACACCCTTAATGTTCACTCCCAAAGCCAACTCAGTGATTTTGTCGCTACATTTAGCAATTTTTCAAAAAATAACAATCACTGTTCAGCTAGAAAACTGCAATGAGTGCACCCCTAGAATGTATAGAAAAGCATAAAATAAATATTTCTTATATTCAGAACATCAGCATCATCTTTGG
This sequence comes from Poecilia reticulata, assembly GCF_904066995.2. NCBI lineage: Eukaryota > Metazoa > Chordata > Actinopteri > Cyprinodontiformes > Poeciliidae > Poecilia > Poecilia reticulata. The sequence goes on from NC_088834.1 coordinate 32,816,125, forward strand.
AATTCTCCCTTTGAAGATTCTTTGAAGATCCTTGTTAGTGTGTATAACTGAGAGTTTGTACAAAAGGCAGGAGTGGCTGCCATTCCATCACAAAGCATGCACAGGAAGAACAAGCGATAGAGGAATTGAAGTAAATTGTTTACCTAACAATTTTGTTTATGGAGTGTAGAAGAAAACCTGTCATAATAAGCAATAATTAAATTAATTGCATAATAAATGAAAAGGAGCTCGATCATTTCTATTCTGATTTTGTTTACAGAGACATCATAATCCATTTAATTTATGGTTTTGGTTGTGTGGGGTTTTAGTTCCATTTTATTTATTGTTTTTGGTCATTGTGCTTATTTCTGCAGTCATTTCTGCCTGTTGCCATTAGTCTTTTAAATGCCCAAGTTTGTGGTAATTGATTCAAATTTTTTCTGCACTCATATATACGTTATTTATTGATTAATATATTGCATGTGATTGCTTGTTATTTATTTATTTGTTTATATTTAGTCATTTTGAACTCACCACTCTTAGGTATATATATATTTTACAAACTTTGTATTTATTACCTAAGATGGTGTAGCTCTCAACAAATAAGCATGTTTGTTATTTATTGATTCCCCTTGGGGATCAATAAAGTCTATTATATTCTATTTTATTTTTGTATATTTAAGATATCTTCCAGTTGCACTGTTAAGTGTTTTAAAAAAAAAAAGAATTAAAGTTTATTGATCTTTGAGAGGCAGCGCTTGCATTACTATTCATTATAAGTATGTTACCTAAAAATGGTCTCAAAACAACGTTATTGCTTATCGTGATAAATTTTGGAATAATTAATTTGCTTAGTGAAATTTCTTATTGCTATGAATATATAATTTTGTGTCTTTCCTCTATCTCTTTTATCTGCATTCAAGCACGTACATTTTAAGAAAATTACTTCACAGTGGAAGTAATTTTAGGGCATAGCTTAGGCATAAAAAGGGAATAGAATCATGTTGTTCGGTGCCACTTTGCATTTGTCCCTTAAGGACTCATGGTAGTGGTCTGGCAGTGAAACAGTAAACTATTTTTCTTTTGTTATTACATATTTTTAAATTGGACTGATGATTTTAACTGTTTTCTTGGTTATTTAAGATGATGCCTCCCAAAGAGTCCAGGAGTACATTACTGTGACAACCTTGTGTGGAAGGAAGTACCCCTGTATGTGTAAACTGATGCAGGACCTTCTTTATACAAAACAACAGCACTAATGCATCCCTATGACTTTTAGGATTATTATTTTAGATAACAGGAAAATATAATTTTATGGGCTGGAATATCAGCTGCACTGTTCTGCTCGTCAGATTTGGCGAAAAGTTCATATACTGGGGTTAGGTTCTAAGTTTACTCCTCATTCTGGGAGAACTGCATCAACCTCATTCTTTAAGGTTAGGTGACAAAAGGTTTTTTAATGACCTCGTTCTCCCTGATGCACAAGGAGCGAAGCAAGGCCTGCTCCTCTCTCCACAGGCAGGATCCAACAGCATTTTGATGTCTCTAACAAGAACACAATAAATTGTTCCTCATTATTCAGTAATTAAATCCAAAGCGCTGGATCCCCATCCCCCTGTGCCACACTCTAAATCACCACCCTCCTCTCTATTTCTCCTCCTGCTGCACAGGTCTTTAATTTCCTCTTTGCTGGTGGGGGGCTTGGAGGAGTAAGAGAACGTGGACAGGGGTGGTAGAAAGAGTAGCTTCATGCTCTCCATCATTCCCTTTTGCTGCTATCCCTGCTATGCCCTCCTCTTCATTCCATCTAAAGGGCACCACCTGGTTAAAGAAGGGAGGGATTGCCGCCTGCGTAGAAATAACAAGGATCCAGTCACATTTGTCATTTGTAAAAAAAATAAAATCGTGATTGGTGTCTTTTGGTGGGAGGCAAAGGGGGTTTACTTCTTCCTCTGCTCTTAATTGTTTAAATGAGGTCATTAATTGAAGACAGACTCAAATCACCTGTCATTTCAGCTGGGAATCACCCGCTGATTGAAAGGCATCATAAAAACAAGCCCAGGGCCCTGGCTGGTTTTTTTTCCACCTCACCCGCTGGGAGTTTCCTTTGTGCCTTCACAATTTCTGCCCATGCGCCTGCAGCTCTTTTAATTTTTCTCATGGTGGAGCTTAGGTGGGTAGCGCCGGGTGACACAAATCCACATGCGTGGCCCAAATATAGACACAAGGCAGTCAGGGTTGTTGAACATAATGGCCCATGTTACTAGCATGCCCCTGACCTAATTGAAAAATATGCTCATGTATGCCACTGTCTATACATGAGAGCGAGGTCAGGTCATTGTAATTGTGAAATTGGTATGCAAACTAGGACAATAGAAGAAATGATAAAAAAACTTAGGACAGATGACAAATTTCTTGACAGAAGTTGAATAATTTTAGATGCATCCTGCTTCATTCTTTCAATGAATATTTAATATATATTCTCACCCTCTGCGGGTGGTCTCTCTCTCTCTCTCTCTCTCTCTCGCTCTCTCTCTCTCTCGCTCTCTCTCTCTCTCGCTCTCTCTCTCTCTCGCTCTCTCTCTCTCTCTCTCTCTCTCTCTCTCTCTCTCTCTCTCTCTCTCTCTCTCTCTCTCTCGCTCTCTCTCTCTCTCGCTCTCTCTCTCTCTCTCTCTCTCGCTCTCTCTCTCTCTCGCTCTCTCGCTCTCTCTCTCGCTCTCTCGCTCTCTCTCTCGCTCTCTCTCTCTCTCTCGCTCTCTCTCTCTCTCTCTCTCTCTCTCTCTCTCTCTCTCTCTCTCTCTCTCTCTCGCTCTCTCTCTCTCTCGCTCTCTCTCTCTCTCTCTCTCTCTCTCTCTCTCTCTCTCTCTCTCTCTCTCTCTCTCTCTCTCTCTCTCTCTCTCTCTCTCTCTCTCTCTCTCTCTCTCTCTCTCTCTCTCTCTCTCTCTCTCTCTCTCTCTCTCTCTCTCTCTCTCGCTCTCTCTCTCTCTCGTATTGTAGCGCATCATTATTATCATTTTACTTCAATGTATTTCACTGGGAACTTATGTGGTAGATCAAATAGCTTATGTACAGACTAGTCAGAACGTGCCGTAAAAGACAATGAACTCATATATATCCCGCAAGTGCTAGACTTGCGTTTGTTTTGGTTGTATTTATCCATAAGGTCCTGCAATATATTCCTGCTTTTGGAGCAGCCTCTGGTCAGCTTGGCATTCACATACAAATTCAAACTGTGACAGAGTTCACTTCAACCAACAAACCAAAACCTTTGAGCAGCCTGTTCCCCCACTCACTTGCGGTGGCACTGCACTAAGAGCGACTGAAGGAAATGACACAGAAACATCTGAAGAAGACTTATATATATATATATATATATATATATACATACAGTATATGTATATGCTCATTAGATAACTTAAGAAATTGGTTTTAATGAATTTTATGGAGGTATACCAAAGTATAATGAAGGTGCACACCGCTTTTTCAGATTTGTATCAAATCAGTGTAAAGATGTTCCATTTCTTTGATGTTTGCTAATCTTACGAAATGTTAACACAGAAACAGCATAGATTTTTTTCTCAAAGGAATAATGCAGCACAAATCCCAGAGAGCCCGCTTCTCACACAGCCTTTATCTTGAAACACGACATGAGACGCTGACAAACCTTCCATTTGAAATGGGAGGAGGGAAAAGCCTCTAAACACATGCAGTTAATATTTAATGGTGTAGCTTCCTCGGGAGGCCACTTTGAGCTGCGGCACTGTGTCTGAAGGGAGACGGTATTAGTGCCTTGTGCTCAGGAGGAAGAGCAGCTTCACACTAATGAAACAAAAAGGGCCTGAACTTTGTGAACAAAGCTCACATCCGATTAGCGTGCGGAGATGCATGTAAATACAGCGAAGCAACTTGCTTGTCTTGCTTCTCCTAATGTGTACATTATGTCACAACAGGCGAAGCGGCAAATGTGGTGTTTCAATTGTTTAGTTTAAGAAAAAAAAGGCGTTCTTTTTGAAGAAACTGTGGCCCTTCAAGTATCTTGAATTAACCCTGGAACCAGAGGAGCAGAACGCAAGCAAATGGGTTATCACGAGCCTCTGAGCAGCTATTAAGGCGTGTGCAGGTGTTGTGCCGCAGTGGTGAAAGCCATCTAACCTTGTCCATCTCCGTTTGGCAAGGACAGGATAGGATTTGAACCGGGCCAGTAAAGAAAATAAAAAGTAATACAGGCCATTTGGATGTTTCTGAGTTCTTCTAGCCTATGCTGTTCCCAAAAGCCACAAGATAATTTGAAAGAGATCCAGCAGGTTTAAGATGTGCAGATGTTTTCACTTTCACATTGGCATCTGTTTAGGCACACACGCTTTATGTTTGATGGAGAAAAATTCACACACAGAGGACCTCCAATGGGTTTTATGGAGCAGTATCAGCTAGAGCACTCAGCTCTGTAATTGTGCTGTAACAGGTAATGAGAAAATTGGTCACAAGCAGAGCTCCCTGCAGATGGAACATGCACCATACAATTTTTCACAGCGTGAGCAGGATGTACCGATATTTGTTTGACTTGAGCTGCCGGAGCCACAGTGCAACTTTCACAGGGGCACACATGCACGGTTAAGAGTCGGCCTCTTATTAGAAAATTGTTGTGTGTGCAGATTTACAAGTCCACAAAGCAGTCTATAGTCCATCCATCCATCTTCTTTCGCTTATCCGGAATTGGGTCACAGGGGTAGCAGTCCAAGTAAGGAGGCCCAAGACTTTCCTCTCGTCAGCCACTTGGACCAGCTCCTCCTGGGGAACCACAGGCTATGTTTCAGGCCAGCCAAGAAACATAGCCCCTCCTGTGCATAATGGGCATTTCCCTGGGTCTTCTCCAGGTGGGACATGCCCAGAACATAGCACCAGGGAAGCGTGCAGGAGATATCCCAACTAGATCCCCAAGCCTCCTCAAATGGCTCCTTTAGACATGAAGGAGCAGTTTCTCTGCTGAGTCCCTCTTGGATGCCTGAGCTTCTCACTCTATCTCTAAGGGAGAGCCCAGACACCCCATGGATAAAACTCATTTCGGTCACTTGTTCTTGACCCAAAGCTCACGGCCATAGATGAGTGTAGGAACGTAGATCAACAAGATCTTTGCTTTTTGACTCAGCTCCCTTCTCACCACAAAAGACCAGGTGAGTGCCCGCTTCACTGCAGACATTGAACCAATCCACTTGTTGATCTCCTGCTCAATTTTTCCCTCATTTGTGAACAATATCCCAAGATTCTTAAACTTCTCCATTTGGGACAGGACATCCCCCCCAATCCAGAGAAGGCACTCTAACCTTTTCCAACTCGAGACCATGGCCTGATCCTCATCCAGCCCACTTCACACTTGGCTGCGAACCGCTCCAGTGAAACCTGTAGATCACGACCTGATGAAGCCAGTAGGACAACATCATCTGCAAAAATCAGAGATGCGATCTTAAGGCCACAAAAATAGATCCTCTCAACACCTCGGCTGCACCTAGAAATTCTGTCCATGAAAGTAATGAACAGAATCGGTGACAAAGGGTAGCCTTGGTGGAGTCCAACTCTCACCGAAAACGAGCCCGACTTACTGCTGGCAATGTAGACCAGACTCCGACACCGGTGATACAGGGACCTAACAGCCCTTATCAAGGGGCCGGTACTTTAACCACCTCAGCGACCTCATCCCCAGAGATTGGAGAGCTCACCAGGCTTCGCTTCCTCATTGCAAGGCATGTTGGTGGGATTTAGGAAGTCTTCAAAGTATTCTACCCACTGGCCCACAACGCCCGAGTCGAGGTCACCATCCCCACTATAAACAGCCTCAGTGCTGTGCTGCTTCCCCCTCCTCACACACCAGCTCAGGCTCCTTCCCCACCAGAGAGGTGACATTCCACATCCTGAGAGCCAGTTTCTGCAGCCAAAGATCAGATTGCCAAGGCCCCTGCCCTCGGCTACCACCCATCCCACACTGGACCCAACTCCTTTGACCCCTCCCACAGGTGGTAAGGGCATGGGAAGGGGGACCCATGTCTTCTTTTCAGGCTGTGCTGGGCTTCACCAGACCAGGGCCGGCCCAAGGCAGAAGCAAACTAAACCACCGCTTAGGGCCCCAGGGTTGTTAGGGGGTCCCGTAAGTGGAATTTTTTCCCCCCTTTTTTTGTAATGATTTCGATGTGATTATATTAACAAAAGCACATAACGTCATTATAAAGTTGTGATTTAAAAAAAAAATTTTTTACAATAATATATCTCATGGGCTCCCTTGTGACTGCGGTTGGTAACCCATTGCAAGATAATAGGAGCTGCTGTGCAGTGCGCATCCAAACCTCCAAAGCACCAGTGGAAGGTAAGTTTTCAAAACAATGTTGCAAAAAAGGATTTATGCATCACAGACAGAGAAAAAGAGCAAAATTAGAAAAAAACCTAGATAAAGGCACGTTTTAATGTGTCTTGGTAACTTAATGTTTATCAGAAAGATTTACAAAGCTGTTAATAGAAATATAGCCTGATAGCGACCTTGACCAGTCCAGTTCAACAGCCAAACATTTATGCTACAATGTTTGTATTTGTGTGAAACTGAGTTTTAACTTTAAATTAATTTATTAAAATTGTTTGAAGGCACAAAATCAGTCCGATACCGGTACACATCCTCATGGGAGAAAGACTCACCTGGTGTAAATTTATTTTTTAGCTATTGGAGGTACACTTAAGATAAATTAATTTAATCAAAGTATGTCATGAATATGTGTGTATGTATGTGAAGTTGGGCTACACCGATTGTAGTTTTCTGGCAGATTACCAATCTTTAAAGCCTGACCTGCCGATTTTGATTTTGGCAGATACCAATATTTTTGTCTGAAATGTTGCTAAAGGTAGCAAGAAAGTCGCTGTGTTAGCAACAGTGGGGTAAATATTGTTAACTGCAGACATGACCTGGTGGACCGTTCTGTAAATCAAACCTCTCACTGCAGAGCAGAAGAGGACAGAGGCTGATTTGTAAACCTTTGCTGAGATAGATAAGATCAGTGGACAAGACTGGCTTCACATGTAAATATTGGAACGGTTTACTGGAGATCAGCAGGAGCAAAGGAGGCACTCGGGCAACCAGTGGGTAACAATCCACGGCGTCATGAGGGGAGGAAACATCCAGAAAGCCAGGTCTCAGGCTTCACAGGGTAATTTCCAAGGCATAACAAGAAAACACCTGAGAGAGAGGCAACAAGGATACATTACTAGAAGACATTTCAGAAGTAACACAGAGAGCTTAACCTCTTAGCTCAACCCCCTTAGCACTCTGCGCTCGGAGGGGCACAGTGTGCAGCCTCTAGTCACCATCTAGTGGATGAAGTTTGAAGCAGCAGGCAAACAGTGAAAAACCCACAAAGAAACCAAAAACCCCAGTTCCCAACACCATCCTATTGCTTGGATGTGCATTGGGCTGCACAGTGGCGCAGTTGGTAGAGCTGTTGCCTTGCAGCAAGAAGGTTCTAGGTTCGATTCCTGGCCCGGGGTCTTTCTGCATGGAGTTTGCATCTTCTCTCTGTGCATGTGTGGGTTCTCTCCTGGTACTCCAGCTTCCTCCCACAGTCTGAAAACATGACTGTCAGGTTAATTGGCCTCTCCAAATTGCCCCTAGGTGTGAGTGTGTGTGTGCATGGTTGTTTGTCCTGTCTGTCTCGGTGTTGCCCTGCGACAGACTGGCGACCTGTCCAGGGTGTACTCCGCCTCTCGCCCGGAATGTTAGCTAGAGATAGGCACACCAGCAACCCTCCCGACCCCACTGAGGGACAAGGGTTTACAGAAAATGGGTGTGGATTGCTTTGTTTTTTATGCTAACATATTCAGAGAATACGTTCGTATTCAGAGAATTCCATGGGACTTAAGCATGGTTCACACATTATGATTTTTGACCATTAGATTAAATCTATATTTGTGACCAAATCATAAGAAAAGTTTTGATTGCTTTGATAGCTAAAGGTATTTAAAGTTAAATTCTGTTCTGTTTGGACAGAGCCATCACTGTAGCACCTAGCATATATCATCTACCGAAGAGGCATTGCAGTGTACATAAATGCCGTCCGTATGACAGACGCCGTATACGAGGACATAAACAATAGCTGAAAATTATATTTTGAACTTATAAGAGAAGTCTGTCAGTGAAATGCATCACATCACAATCAGACCACTCATAGTGCTAACTACACATCCAAACACACTTCACTACAGAAATTGTAGTCAGTGTGCCACAAAAAGCCATTGCTGTTAATTGTGTGTTCTTCTATTAGCTGTTATGATCTCGTGACAATACTGTCGGCTCCCCTTGTTTAATAAACAAATCGATCCATAAACCATCCCATCCATTATTCCTTTCGTAAGCAATTCACTGCTATGTGATGTCATTGTTTTAATGTTACACAATGTTGCTTTAGGGATGTAAATCCCATTGCAGGCAGGTTTAATTAGTGGTACTAAAGCTGAAATAAATTCTATCTCAGCTTTTATGAGTATTCTTAACTTGGTGTAGCAACGTTGGTCAGATTGTAGTTTAGCCATAGATACACAGTTACAATTAAGAATACTTTTAAATCAAAATAATATTAAGTGTAAAGTATACAACACCAGGAACTAGTTTATGGTGTTATGGATTGGCCCTTCACTAAATTAGTTTAAAGATCTAGACATTGATCCCAAATTAATATGCAAAATACCAGCCTGGAGAAAACTTAAGTGGATATGCATTCCTAGATTGAATATGAAGCTCCTACATAATGGTTTTCTATCTACCATTTGTCTAACTGACAGAGCAGTGTCTATTTCCTGTAGTTTTACAAGGGCATATTTCAGAATGAAGTGATCTAAACAGCGATCTCGCACTTGAGAGAATTGTCTTTGAGGACGAGGGTTGAGGGCAGTGACAAAGACAAGTGTCCTACAAATTCCACATCTAACAACTTGCGAGTTTTCAGTGGCGCTTGAACTGAAATTGGCCCACACAAAAGGGGACAGGCTTCAAGATTTTTTCAGCACTTTACAAAGACTATCATGCTGAAGCTGAAGTGCTTGTTGGTGTCTCATTGTATCAACAGAACAGCAGCGGAATGTGCAGGCCAACAGGTTACTGGTTGTAGATACACACTGTAATAAACCAGAGAGCTGGGAAAAGTGCTTTCCCATCACAGATTTCTTCTGTTTCTGCTTTCTTCACACCTGAATCATTGAACAAATTTTGACATCAAAGATAACCTGACTAAATATAAAATGCAGTTTTCAAATGATGGTTTGATAAAATAATAAAAAATATAAAAAGATTTGCGACTCAACTGGCCATGAGTCTTCTACATCACTTAAATTTTGCTCCATAAGTGTTGCAATGGAACAGATCAAGAATCACTCATGAAAATGCTGGATACTTGAAATTGAAACTGGTATCTTGCATTAATTTCTGATTAACTTGGCTACCTAACCATTGAGAATTGAAAAGTAATTCTCAGACATTTAGTTCGTTGTTAAATATTTAAAAAACCCAGCAAAAGTAACTCACCCTATCTTGCTGTTGCAGAACACTGTGATGTCCACATCCTTGGTTCCAGTATACTCACCCTATTTAGAATAGAAGCGCACCAGAAGACATAATTCAAAGACCCACATGGTATGTGATTTCAGTATGTGGCAAGACGAGAAACAATGTGACAGAGATTAGAAATGACTTCAGCAAAGTTTGATGTATCAAATTGCAAGTACCTTAAAAAAGCAGGTAAGATAATTCAGTAGCATTAATCGGGAACATTTTCCATAAATGTGTATTAAAAGGCTTGTCTATTACAACTAAATTGTGTGCACATTTGATCACATCATAACAAAACACAATGATAGTAGGTAGTTTATTAAAGAAGTTTAATACAATCCCATCTGAGCACACATACATAGATCTATGTAAACATCAAACTTCCCCTTATTATTCCCTGATCCTTTTAGTCCTGAGACGTTGCTCTTTCTCACAGACTTCAGGGTTCCCCCTAATGGTAGCATATTTCAGAAACCTCCATAGCCAGTTCCAGACAGTCGCTCGCATCGTGGCAGTTCCCAAACAAACCACAATCTAGTTCCACACAAGAGTCATCGTCGTCACTGTGCAAAGACTCTCCAGTGTGGTCGACATGCCTGTAGCTTGGCCAACAATGATTGGTGAGTCCCTGGCAGCAATCAGGCAGGATGGGGATCATGTCGTGGAACCGGCAGAAGAGGCAGTTCAGGACAATGTCAGCACAGTCAACTGAGGGACACAAACAGAGAAAAACTGCTCATTAAACCTTGGTTTGTTCTAGTTTGTCTTGTTTTCTAGCTGTTTTCCCTGGTGTTTCTTCCATCCAGAGTATTTCCATGTATTCATAGCCTGAGAAATGAGGTTAGTCAGGGTGACATGATTTTCCATTCTGAAATTTGAACTTATATTTTTCCTGTTTGTACGTCGGAGTTCTAGGACCACACAAGAAGAAAGTAAAAAATAAATACAATTATGAGAACAAAATCATAAAATTACAAAAATAAACATATTATGAGCATAAAATCACAGTAGTATGAGAATAAAGTCGAAATAATGTAAAAAAAAAAAAAAGCTGTAGTTCATGAGAATAATCAAAATTCTGAGAATGAAGTCAAAATAATGAGAGTAAAGTCGTAGTCTAGGGGATTACAGTTATAATTGTATTACTACTAATAATGACTCGTGTTTTTCAGATTTTTCTTTTTACAATATTTGAAACGCACATTGCTTTCTACAACAGAGCTTTTATTCAAAGCATAAAAGCACTTCGAGTTTTTAACGTGCTCTTCGTAAAACCTCAAAGAGCACAAACACTCGCTATGCACTGTAAATCATCTCAGCCCCCAGCTGCTGGTCTTTGCTCATGTCTTATAACAGTTAAAAGCTTCTTTTCCTCCCGTTCCAATGCATAATTTAGGAAATCATGCCTTCCTCTTTTATACAGAGAAGGGCAAGAAAGCTGCTCAGAGACATCATCAATTACCAGAAGTCTGTTGTACACTTTGTCAGGAGTTTTTTCAATGTACCTTGTGCTTGAACTGAAACAAAGCTTTCGAGCCTCCTTTGCCAGAGGAAAAAGCTTTAAAGCTTCCCCCCTGGGAGCTATAAAGTGTGAGATCATCAAACGCTGACCATGAGGAACCAGTGACTCACAGAAGACAATGTCACAGGAAAATCCTCCCAACTTGTGCTGCAGAGCTTTTAGAGAGGCCTCACCTCTAAGCTGATGGTTTATTGTCTTTCTAATTGAGCTGGCTTTTAAGAACTGATTACAATCAAATTACATTTTGCAGACAATGCCTAGGCAATGTGCAGTGTTGTGCAAAAGTATGCTGCAATTTGCTGTTACAGCAACAATGTGTTTAATTGAGACTTCATGCTAAAGATAAGCAGAGCAGAGCGTGATTGGAAAGTGTAAGGAAGATGATACATGGCTTCCATTTTTTTGGTAAATAAAAATATGAAAAACATGGCATGCTTTTGCATTGGGTTCTTCTTGAGTTGAGACCTTGTGGAAGTTGCACTTACTGCTGGAGACCTTTTGGGATGTGTCTCTATCAGCATCCAATAGACAGAAATTTTGTTTTACATTTTTTTCCAATAATGGTTAAGCTCAGGAAGAATCCTGACCAGACAGGACTGTGTCCACAAAATGACCGGCATAGCAGGACCTTCCCTTTAGTGTGTCTGCCTTTATGAATATATAAAACGTATGCTGATGATCAGAGAATTAAACCTGAACCAGATTACAGGTGCTGTTTTTGCGTTTGTATTTTGCACGTTTGAAAAGCAGGTGGAAACTGGAACACTAATTTACAGAGTTTAGTTAAATGCAACTGTTTAGAGCCTTATTTTTGATGCATTTTTTCAATGTTCTTGTGTCACTTTGAGATACTCATTTAAATTAAATGTATTATTATACCTCCAAATCCATGCCTTCCATACCTGTCAAGTTTTGGATTTTAAAATGAGGGACATTTTCCACTGGCCAATATGAGCCATCCCACCAGCCCAACCTTTGTCCAGTATCCCTGGACAGGTGTACAAGAAGTCTAAAATTGCTACATGTCCACCACTTACAAACTATAGTCACGTGTTCAGAATCTGATAGGCCTACCTTTGTTGACAGTGAAATTCTGTCATTCTTATTATAGAGCCTAGATGAAAACACACAAGTGATTACAAGCACATTTATTTACATATTCTTCAAACATATCTATGATAATCATATCCCTTTGAGTGAAAAAGTCATTTCAGGCAGAAATTACATTTCATTGGGCAGCAAAGGATACACAAGATGATTTTTTGTTGCAACCTTGGACATAAAACTATATATGCTATTGGTGTTAACATAATTTGTCTAAAAGAACTAAACAATGGAGAAAGTCGTTCGAAACCATTCATCAAGACACTCAATCAGAATGCGCTCCTCGGCCACGCACAATCTCACTTGATAAGTTTTTGACAGACCATCACTTTTTGGCACAACACCTGGTTTGTTACCACTGTTAGCAGCTGCAGCAGCTGACAGCAAGGTTACCATGAGGAACAGAATTCAGTTTGGAGAGGCACTTAAATACACTGCTCAAAAAAATAAAGGGAACACTTAAACAACACAATATAACTCCAAGTAAATCAAACTTCTGTGAACTCAAACTGTCCACTTAGGAAGCAACACTGATTGACCCAACGAGGGTCCATGTTGTCAATCAGTGTTGCTTCCTAAGTGGACAGTTTGATTTCACAGAAGTTTGATTTACTTGGCGTTATATTGTGTTGTTTAAGTGTTCCCTTTATTTTTTTGAGCAGTGTACATATTACAATTGTAATATGATATGGGAAAATACTAATCATAGAGGACAGTGGGAAAGAGATGAAAACATGAGTTTCCCGGCCAAAACATGGGACTTGACAGATATGATGCCTTCAAAACTTTTTTAGGGCCTCTTCGGTCTCTGACACTCTCCATGAGGAAAGAGCCTCGTGGAGCATGTAAAATCCTCATTTAAATAGGAAGGTCTGCACCACTTTTGGACATGCAATCAATTGTGCTCACAATCTTAGTAGATCACGTGTAACACGTCCTTCCTGCGAGTTATTTCAAGTGAGGATTAACGCAAAGATTTCCATTAATACTTATGTAATGTTTTAGGGGCCTAAGAACGCCCTCCTACCAGTTGGTTCCTATTAGGTTATCATAACCCCATTTGCTGGGCTGGTGTTTTAGAATAAAATGTTTGTAGTTTTTTTAGAATTTGGATGGATTTACTTAAAACTTTTCCCCATTTTGTCATGTCACAACCAGAAACGTTTATTGGTATTTTATGTGTGAGATCTTGAAAAATTCAAAATAGTGAAATATATTGAAGCATTTTCACAGCATCGAGGGATTAACAATATATGTTATTCACTTTGCAGAAATATTAGAGTCCAGATTAACAACAGTTTATTACATTAAAGCAGAGCACTTGCTATAGAAATGTGAGTCTGTCTATCCAGAGGTTTATAAAACAAAGTCTAAGTGGAGTACAGAATGCTCTGCTTGCTGCCTTCACTCACCTCCCATGCTGCTCTTAGGAGGGGAAGTCAGATCATTTGTTGTGCCAGATGAAGGAGACAAAGATTTCCTTTGGCTCTCGTTTAGAGGGAAAAGGTTATCACCTCGCAGCTTAGGATCTCCACTGGTTTCCCCGTGTTTGTCTTCTGCAGAGGCATTCACATTTTGGAATCTTTCTGCCAAAAAAATTGGGACATTTTTTTTGTGTGTTGTTTCTGGTCAGAAGTTCAGAACTCACTCCATTTACATTAGTTGTGTATGCACAGCAGAACTTAAATAACTTGCATAACTCATTGTAGGCTGAAAAAAAAACCTTAACATGTTTTATGTGAAATACATGGTATAATTACACTTTTTCATGAAATGAAGGAAAATATTTGGTTCTCATTATTCTTTACAAATAAGTGTAGCAGCATTTTACCCAGCCCCTTTTACTTTGGAACTGCTAAATAAAATCCAATTGTCTTAATATATCCACTAATTCAGGGGTGTCCAAAGTGTGGCCCACAGGCCACTGGTGGCTCTTGGTGGCCACAAATACAAATAGTGCCCCATGTGTGAGGCACTATGATCTGAAATTCTGTGACAATTTCAATGACAAATTTAATTATTTAATGGAAAGTTATAGGCAAATATTTGTTCTTTTTTATTGTAAGTAGAATTATAAACATCCTGCAACATCCATTTATTAACCCTTGTGCGTGCGAGGACTGTGGCAAATGATACAAGTTTTGAGTGTGGGATCGGTTGGACCCTATTTGTAGACACAAGGGTTAAACTTATTTAATATAAGAAGATTTTGTTTTACAAAGAAAATTGTTGTTCTTGTTATTAGGAATAGACAAAAAGATTTTCTAGATTAAAAAAACAGTTTCCAAACTTTTTAGGTAATTTTATTCTCTCTGCCTTTTGACAAAAATAAAAATGCCACTTTGTTTCATTAAGAAATATTGCACATTGAATATACTGCTGAGCAGATGAAAATAGGATCCCAAGAAAATTATTTTCAAGTTAGAAAAATAGAATGTCCCCTTAGTACTTTCATCTTTGAGATTCTGGCCTCTTTTGCAAAAAGTGTAAACATCACTCATCTAATTAGATCCTTGGTGTGTAATTTAGTGTATATAAAGTTGTCCTTTGAAGGCCTTTGAGATTTGTTAGACAACATTAGTGAACAAAGAGCATCTTGAATGCTAAGGAAAACACAAAACATATGACTGAAAAATAATGTACATCACCCTATGTGCAGCATTTGACAGGGAAAATGGTGGTGGCAGCATCATGCTGTGGGGACAAAAAAATACGGACGAAAGGTATATGCTGCAAAAAAAGAAACTGTGCTATATTGGCCCAGTCCAAGTCCAGAATCAAATCCAATTGAGAATTTACCGCGAGATTTTAAATTGATCTTCTGTCCAGTCTGACTGACTTGCACCTATTTTGCAGGTACAAACCAGAAAAGACATGAAGCTCCAACTATAAGCAATTAATCAATTGATTGAAAAATGAGATTAACAATTTTTATTCCGATTATCAATGTTTTAACTAATTTTGCTTCTTAAACTATTTTATTTATTCTTTCAGTAGTGCGTGTTTGTTTTTTTATTTCTGTTAGATTCTGTACAGAACACTTGGCACTGGAACTGGAAGACGTTTAAATATCCAAATTAAACACACCAACCATAAACAACAAACATAAGTTTATGAAGCTTTAAGAGGATAAACTCCCAAATATCAAAAAAGTAATATATTACCATTAGCAATGTATTACTTGAAAATGGTCTCGAAACAACAATATTATCACTTAAGATCATGATAACATGACTTTAATAAAGGAATGTGACACTAACTCTAGCTACCGTAATAAACATCTACAGGCAACACTCAGATATTTTTTACACCCTCAGACATGATTCTTACCTTCTCTAGCCCACGCAGGGTTGTCCTCCTTCATGTTCGCTACTCCTTTGTCTTTCATTGCAGCTTTCAGAGTGGTTTCAGCTGCCATCTGCTCCATTGCATCACATTAAAAAAAACGCACCAGGTCTGACAAACCTGATTTTCTCAAGAAATATAAATGCAGCTACTCACAACTGGAGGTCAAAGTGACTTAATGTCTACAAAAAAATTATAATAAAAATTTTTAAAAAGTACAGTTCCTACGTGGAGTCAGGGTGTAAACATTGTATTCTCGTCCTGGGTGTGGGAGCAGTTTGCTTTCTTCGTCAGAAGCGAGCCTCTAGGAAAAATTATCCTTTGCGTTGCGAAAGGGTCCATTTGGCCCACTGCCCGCTGGTACTGTGAGCGCTTCTCTAATGTTCCAATGATGTTGGGGGAAAAAGGAATACTTCACATCCATTCCTATCCGAACATCACGTCAGCTGCGTTTTATTAGTTTGAGTGATTTCCTACAGCGAAGTGATGATGAAGCCAAAGGCAAAAGCAAAGTAGCTCTAAATGGAAGGAAATGGTGTATTCTGCCTCTAATTCCCTTTTCAAATGCATTATTGAGCAGTCGGGACGAACCATCAAGAGACTTGATTATGTTTTAGTAACACTGCGGAAGCCAGAGAACACCAATTGGCATCAAAGACGAGTTTATCAGCAGAATTGAGAGCCATCTCTTTTGGCCACTGTGTGTATGTGAATGATAAAAAGTGAGATGCTTGGATTATTTGCATGAGCAAAGGAACAGAGAGCACACACCAAAAAGCCATCTAATTTTCTCTAATTAGGTTCATCACTTGAGTTGCATTTTAATAGACGCCCCGCTGTGCTTGCATATGCTGCAAGAACAAGAGCCATGCTAATTGAAAAATGAAGATATGAGAATATTTGTTGACTGAAAACCCGTTATGCTGCAATCAGTGCAAGTAGAACTTTGAAGGATAAGTCGCTACTCTTAGTTTTATATTGTGTTACAGCGCAATACACTAATTACATTATTTTCTGCACTGTTTGTGCTTTTTTCTTTCAGTTTTGATAAAAAATCGAAAGAAGATGTGGGATGTTTTGCACTTTATTCAGAAAATGTTTCTTTAGCAGGGTGGTTAAAGAAGATGGATGATAGAAGAGAACCAGGTGAATGGCCCAATATTCCACACAATAATAATTATTAATAATGGTGAAAAAGTACAAGTTCTACTGGCAGATTATTTCACTTATAACGAGACATTCCCTCATGTTAAAGGTGAAATAATCTGCCAGTGGAACTACAACTCTTTAAATATATATTAAGGAGTTATTGACTTAAAACAAGCTCCTACGTGTTGCTGAAAAGTTACTTGCAAGTAAATTTTATCTTATTTCAAGTGTACTTAGATATTTATACTAGAAACTAGAGAAAGGAAACACATGCAGCTGTGACTGAAACACAAAGAGGCTTTACAAAGTATTGACTCTGGGGAGCTGAATATGAAGGCACACTGTGTTTTTTCTTTACTTTTAAATATTGAAAACCATTTATTGGTTTCTTATTTTTTCACACAATTCACTAGTTTGTGTTGGTCTATCACATAAAACAGAAAGAAAATATAGTTATTCCATCATATTTCTTAGGGAGATTCAAAGCATATAAATGCTAGTGCATTAGGGCTCAGTAGCTCTGCATTCTGCTCATCCAGGAGTCAGCCCACAGGGCCAATGTAATGTGCTGCTAAAGATAAATTAGGAGTTTTAATTACAGTTGAACTTAAATGTGCTGAAAAAGATAACCTTAACTTTTAGACAGCCATATGCAGAATATTATTTTATTACAAAAGATGCACAAATAATGACAGGTTTAATTGTTGCATGATTGCTTACTGTGAAAATAACCAATTTAAGCCACTTCACTTCATTAGAATTGTTACTCATTTTTCCTTATTGTATTGTGATAATAAAGTTTGTATTCATCTCCTGTTGATTTAGTACCCTCTTGTAGCAGTTTGGTTTTGTTTTAGTTAAAAGTCAGTCTGTCCAGCGTGGTTGCCTACATCGTTGTTTGAGCCTTGACATGTCTTTGTCCGTAAACTGACATATGTTATTGTTTGAAGGAAACATAATTAATCAAATGAATTGCCTTTTTGGAGGCCAACATATTAAAAAACCCCACCAAACTACACTAATATGTCAGCTGACTATTTCAGGAAAGGGTCAGGAAATAGCTGACAGAAAATAGCTATTTCAACTATTTCCTGTCTGGAAATGGCTGACTATTTCCAAACAGGAAATAGCTGACTTCTAAAGAGGAAGTCAGCTATTTTGGATTGAAGTTCTGATTTTCACGGCATTTTGGCCGTTTACAACTTCCATATTTGATCAAACTCCTCCTAGGGATTTGGATTGATCGGGTTCAAACTTGGTCAGTTTGTTCATAAGGCATGGCCGAGTCAAAGTTATCAAATCAGTGAGTTTTCATGCATGCTGAAAGGGCATGGCCAGGCCTCAAAGTTTGACATCTCGCCATGAAACACAAAACTATTACAGTATATCCCCTACACAAACAAGTCACTGAGACACCAAATTTTCAGTAATTGATCATTACTTGTGTTCCCCTATGTATCTTCCCAGATACCCTGTACCACCTTCTTTGTCTTCAGCTGACTCTTGGTCTAACTCCTGGTCAATTAGCTCATCAACTCTGCTCCATTGTTTCTCACCACTACTTCCCAGTATTTAACTCCCTCTTACTCTGTCACTAATTGCCAGTTCATTTTTACCTCCCGTTTCTGTTCCTGTGTCCCATGTTTGGTCGGTGGGTTTTTGGATTCAACTACCTGGACTTTGTATTTTTTGTTTTGTAAGTGGGGTTTTTGTTCTAGATTAAAGTCATCATCACACTGAGTCTCCTGCCTGCTGCTGATCCACCTTCACCTCTTCAACATGACGGTTGATCAGTTATTCGGTACTTGAGTAACTTTTGCCAAGTACGTTTTTACTCTTGAGTGACTTCTCGGATGGGTACTTTTTACTTTTACTGGGGTAAACACATGAAGTATTGTTATACTTACTTGAGTGTTTGAACTTTAAATGGGCAGTTATACGCCTTTTTAGATATATTTTCAGTATTGGTGGATTTGATTGTTTTCCTTTTAGACTGTTAAAGTATTACTGATCTGTAACCAAATTTTGGTTTAATGACTCAATCTATTGTCTGAACCTGGTCTCACTTGATTATTACCACTGCCATTATAAAGGCATCACTATTATTGGTTTTTTTTTTCTTACAATCCAATTTTAGCTGCATTGAATTAAAGTTTTTGTCCCCTGCCCGAATCACCTTGGAAAAACAGTCCAACATTTACTCAGAGCATGTGTGTGGCCCCAGCAGGTGTTTCATGGAAAAGGTGACTGGTTTTAGTAAAATGCATTATTTTATTGAACATTCTGCCGGAACAGAGCACCCTTTTACCCCCTTAATGAGTTCCATGGAGAGTATGTGTCACAGTTGGCTCCGGTGATGAGAGCACACTCCCATGTCACCTTGAGGCCAGCTGACACAAAGAAAAGACAGAACTTGGTGTCATATCTGTCCTCTTGTAACAAAAAAGGGTTACACTGCAGCTACAGTGAAAGGGAAATGTCACTGTCCACAGAGAAAGAAAACAGAAATACAGAATGTGATGCGAAGATGAAAATCATTAATTCTATTGCTAACAGTAACAGTATTTGATTCCAACACTATGTTGTTGGGATCAGGCACAGGTTTTATTTACATTGACACAAATAACTCACATTCTCTCACTCAGTGCCTAACGCTCCTCAACAGAACGGAGCAGTGCACTGACTGCAAAAAGGCCTGTTGAAGAAACACACGTAAACAGTAGCATTCAATGACATATAGGAAATATTAGTACTGCTGATTAAAGGCAGGAGATGGACATAAAAACTAGTTTCTTACAAACTAACAAACTACAATGAAAAATTTAATTATTATAATAAACAAAACAAATTGGGTAGGGTAAATATGAACAATACACAAACAGTAACAGTATATTCATACTGTATGTGATCTGACTGTAATAAATTCAGTGTATGTTGGGTTCCAGTTTCTTTACCCACATACAGAACACCACCAGGTGAACAGATAATCAGATCAATTAAGGTTATTTTAACAGTGATAAAAGTGAGATTGTGTGAGTTTGGTCCTTGGGGTTGGCAAGTCTGTATGCTGAAGAGCACTGAGAGAGAGATGGTGAGTTTGAGGTCGTCGGAAATTGGAACTTCGAGGAGAATTAGACTGATCTTACTTGATGTGAAGATAGATTTCCACTGGGTGGGGGTGGGGGGGGGGGGTAGTACAGTGGTTTCCAGGGTGTGGTCCCTTTGTGTGTGTCCTTGAAGTGGTCTGGGTTCCAGTGTGAGGTCTTGACAGAGTGGGTTCTTTGTTGGTGGTGTGGAAGCTGTGGTGGAGGGTGGACAGGTAAGTTCAGGTGCGGAGGAGAATAGGAGCAAACTGACTGCCAGCTGGGAATCCAGGAACGGTTTACTGGAGATCAGCAGGAGTGAAGGAGGTACTCTGGCAACCAGTGGGTAACAATCCATGGCGTCATGAGGGGAGGAAACATCCAGAAAGCCAGGTCTCAGGCTTCACAGGGTAATTTCCAAGGCATAACAAGAAAACACCTGAGAGAGAGGCAACAAGGATACATTACTAGAAGTAATGTCAGAGAAAACACAGAGAGCTAGCTCGGAGGGGCGCAGAGTACCATTACTGGCAAACACTCAGGTGTTGATGTGCTGGCAGCCTGATCCTCATATACTCCAGGACAATTGTCTAATAGATCACGGGTACGCCGGCTGAGTCAGCAGGCACGCCCTCCACAGTGTGCAGCCTCTAGTCACCATCTAGTGGATAAAGGGGGAAGCAGCAGGCAAACAGAAACCCCCCCCATAAAGCAGCAACAAACCCTGGTTCCCAATATTCGGTGTGTCTTACACATAACTCCAATATTTAACAACTATACTATAACAATAGCTACTGATCTGTTTAATGACAGGGGCCAGTGTAGGCAAATGACAAGGAGACTCAATATATCTTTTGAGAAGCTGGTGGTGACTACCAGGACTAGGCCCCAGTCACTCACTCAATTGCCTTCTTCCCATGTTTTAGTATTGAAAATGCTGGCAGCTAGGATGCCTGGCTGGTAATATGTGACTTGTATTTTCTTCTTTAAAGGAATGTTTATCAACAAAAATAGTTAGCAATATACATTTGGAGTTTATTGTACTCCAACGTTGTGATAGTTTACAACAGTCATCCCCAACTCTCAGGCCGTCCGCGGACCAATTGGTGCCACGCCGCAACAGAGATAATTAAATATTTCTGTTTCATATATTATCCGAGTCTGGAGGATCTTTTATTTTGAAAATCCTTTAACCGGATTATCTTGGTTAGGTCTTGCACACCCACATTGAGCCCCAAAGCAGCAAAATGAGTAAGAAACAGATCAGATGTCTTTGGAAAGAGGAAAAGGCCCAGAGAAGAAACAGGAGAATGAATTTGTCCCGGTAGGTTATTCCCACATGTAATGTATTCAGCGGTGCTTATACCAGTGTTGTAATACTCGAGGTCGGTCCTGGTCTCGAGACCATTTTTTGATGGTCTCTGTCTCGTCTCGGACTCGACCGTATTTGGTCTCGGGCACTGAGGACTCGGCATTTTACTTCAAGACCCGTCAAGACCGCAACTGTGAAAATATCACTAAACGTACAGCATACTGTCCAATTTATTTAACATATTTGTTTTCAGTGGATGTAAAGAGCACCAATTAAAAATCAAGCAATTACGTGTTTCTGTTACTCCCCCCCCCTCACCTTTCACTCGCACGCGGCGCTCCAAGACATGCGCAGTGGTTTCCTCTCAGTGGCAGAAGATGTCTGTCTAATAGTCAGTAATAGAATAAAGCTGCATAAATAATAAGAAATCCGATGGCCACAACTAACTCAGCAGCGCTTCGCTTTCGCAGACGGTGGGGACTAGGTCTAACTTTTTTCGTCACTTAGAAAAGTAGCTCAAATAAAGGTAAGCTCCGTTGACGTGATGTTAGCAAAGCTAGCTGTATAGAGACACATAAGCATTGTGATGGAAAAAAAAAAAAAGACACTCACTGCACTGAATTATTGTACGGAGATGTTGTCTGACTTGTCGCAAATATGGGACAACGCTATGTCCAAAACTCTGCAATATAGTGATGTGACATTCAGAAACAGTCTGATTCTTCTGAACGGGTCTTTACTTAGAAAATAGGACTGGAGTGTCACTGAGAGCTGTTGTTCTATCAGATTACCATACACTGTCAGAATAGCATAATGCAGTGAGTACCATGCCTGCGCATTAATAAGTCTGACCTTCAGAGGAGTTGTCAGTTTACCATACAACAAATTATGATGAAAATAAGTCATTAAATTGTTTTCAATGATAACTGTATAGATATACATGTGCTGTCATGGTTTCAAAGAGTATTTAAAGCAAGGTCTGGCTGCAGCTGCAGTCTACTACAAGACACGCCCGTGTAAAACTTATTAACTGCTAAGTCAGGATGCCATACAAATGTTGATAAAGTGTATGATGATCTACGTCATGATTCTATGTTGCTGATTAAATAAAATGATATGGTAATGACTGACAGATACAGTATAGTCAGGAGTTCGTGCTAAGTGTATGACAATCTGACAGCGTATGGCGACCTGACAGAATATCGTTCTTTGTTCTTGTAATGTTTTGAGTACACTGCAGTAGCTATGAGGATTTTATTTAATTATGTACATTGATATTTTTTTTAATTAACAAATAAACAAAACACAAGAACGAAAGAGCATGCACATTACCCTTTCATTGTTTTCGTTCAAAGTGGCAGCTGTATTGTGTGCCATGGTGTCAGACTACCTGGCTTCATGTAGTGGGAGAGAGTGAGAACAGTCACGGTGAGCTCCTTGTGCTTGGTTACTTCTTGCTTGTTGCTCCTTGGTCAGTGTTCATAGTTGAGCGTTATTTACCGTCAGGGCATTGCCTCAATTGCTATGTTTAATGGTGCAGAGAGAGAATGGTGCCATGTTTAATGGTTTCGTTATCTTTTTAAGGATGGCACGAGACCACCGTGGATTGTAGCACAGAGAAGGAACATTGGTAAAATGTATTTAAGTATTTAATATCTAGGTGTTTATGGGAATATGGATCTTTTAGATCAATTTGAGAAGTAATTTTGATCACATTTCACATTTTATCATATCACGTAGAGCAGGGCACTAGTCTTGGTCCTGACTCGGTCTCGACTTCCCTCGGTCTTGACCACAACACTGGCTTATACATTTATGTTGCAAACTGTCAGTGAATGCACCAAAGAAAAGTCTGAGATGCAAGTGCGCACGTGTCGTAAAGAACAGACGACATCCAGAGACAGATTGTCACCATGTATTGTTGTATGAGAAGCATTTCGTATGACTTGACTAGTAAAGCGACATCGACTCCAATCTAGTGTATTTCTTTATAAGGGTGCAAACATCACACCACATTCCAAGCCTGCTCTGCATGATGTGCTGCGACCAGCCCGCTAATGAGGCAATGAATCTTCAAACTACTTCGCTACTTAAGAGACCAAGCACGCTGGGACCGTCTCATTGCAGAGAAACAAGCTCAGGGCTCCCACTGATTTGTCATTATCGTGAGCTAAAATGTTAGTTTTTGTTGCGCATCTTATTTTAAAGGGATGTTTAAATGTTACCATAGCGACCAGAGTCAGAGAGCATTAGGGCAGTAAATGAGAGGAGAGGAGTAAGCTTGTGAGTCTTAGGTGTGTTTCACAAGACATGATTTAAGAATTGTCGACCGATTTTCCATACCCGTGACCACACGATAAAACAAGTTCGATCCGTTCGTGTGTCCATCCACACGGCAGGAGCAACTCAGTGGCGCAACTACACATTATTCAGGTGGATGCAAAAACATAGATCGGCGCCCCTCTCCTCCCCCCGACCGAGGGAAGGAACGCCAGGGTGAAGGAGCGACGCTCACTCAGCCCCCCTCCCCCCTCCCTCCTCCTCCTCCCCGACGCGACGATACGTGAAGGGTAAAACTCGCTACATTTACCTCGTTATGTGCGCGAGGTGAAGGAGCGTAAGGCACGCAGAATTGTAAGGGAAAACATCATCAGCGCGCCGCCCCCTCCAGACGGGGTTTTGGCGCCCCCTCTGGTGCTGCGCCCCTATGCCTTGCATACCCTGCATACCCACTTTTTGCGCCACTGGAGCAACTCACCACACACGAACCGACTCCAGTCGGTTCGTGTGAACCGACTGAAGTCGTCGTGTGAACCAATTCTAGAAGAAAATCCTGTAAAACCCCAACATATCATACGTGAAATTAGAATAAACAAACACGGATGACGACGTAGAAGCAATGGTGATCGTTTGTAGACTCATTTTAAGAGAGCTAGTGTCAACGTCAAGCCCTGACTGAATGAACAGCTTTATAACCTAGTTATATCACATTAATGATGGATAGCTGAAAAGTTATAGGGTTTATCAACTGCTGTACCAGTTTCGTTCCAGTTCCTCTCATCAGTTCTGTTTATATTTCTTGTACAAAATGCTGAATTCATGCCGTTTCCACCGAACTCTCAGTTGCACCATGTCAGCTGTTTGGGATTCCCCTCTGTGCTTACGTCACCGTGCTTTCTGATTGCCTACCTGTCACATTCAACAACATTCCCAGTCAGGGAAAACCCCACACGCTGGGCCAAGACAACCCAACATGTTGAATACGTCATGTTGGTTTCTAGTGTTCTAACCCACATGCAGAACACCACTCGGACATCCGGAATCAGATAAATAAAGTTTGTTTTAACAAAGAATATGAGTGTGACTGTGATTGTTGGGGGGGAGGGTGGCAACTGAGGTCATCAGAGTGCGAGGAGAGAGATGGTGAGTTCGAGATTGTCGGAGATTGCGGTTGCAAGAATAAACTGATCTTACTTGAGGTGAAGATTGGTCTTGTCCAGCATAATACTGCGGTTACCCAGGCTGTGTCTAGATGGAGAGAGTCCCTTGAGGGTAGTGTAAGCTGCAGTGGAGGGCGGACAGGTAAGTACTGGAGCGGAGGTGGCAAAGAGCGAGATGGGCTGCTGGCTGGGAAATCCAAGAACAGAATGGTTGACTGCAGAGACGAAGAGACGAAGAGGGAACTCGGGTAACATCCACGGTGTCATGAGGGAGGTGATCCAGAGGGCCAGCAAACCCAGGCTTCACGGGGGTTTGGTCCAAGGCGTCACCTGAGGAGGAGTCAACAAGGAAATATGACTAAGAATCTTCTTAGGAGAGATTATTGAGAGCCAACTCAGGGGACTACAGTACCGTAACAGGCAAAACACTGTCACTCAAGTGCCGGCAGCCTCCTCCTCATATACTCCTTGCAGATGATGATGGCTCACAGGTGTGCTGGATCCAGGAAACACAGGCACGCCCTCCAGGTAGGTGCAGCCTTTTGGCACCCTCTAGTGAATAATGAAGGGAACCACAGAAAAATCCCCACAAAAGAACACAACAACCACCTGTTAATAAATTCAACACAATATGCCTGACGTCAGATCAGAGCGGTCTCTACCTTCTACGTAGCACACCACACAGGCAGGATGATCGGTTACAATTATCACAAGCGACAATTTTAGAACTCGGAACATTCTAACTGACCACTACTGATTGTTGGTCAGTTGGCTTCGGTGGTGGGGGAGGATGCTGGTCAGGCCTGGCAGGCCCAAACAGTGAGTGTCTGCTGGGAACGTCTGGCATAGTCCCCTGTGAGACGTAGCTTTAACTCCCATCTCCAGCAGAACTTTGAACATGTTCTGGGGGAGGTGGGGGACATTGAGTCTGAGTGGACTATGTTCCGTACCTCCATTTGTTGAGGTGGCTTATCGGAGCTGTGGCCGCGAGGTTGTCGGTGCCAGTCACGGCGGCAACCCTCAAACCTGTTGGTGGACACCTTTGGTGAGGGATGGTGTCCATCTGTGTGCTCTCCACTTGTACGTACAATTTGTTAAGTGAGAATAGAAAACACAAAAAAGGAGAAGGTGTGGCTTCAATATTTAAGAATAGCATGAACTGTAGTAAAATCTCTTTGGGTAATTTTACGTTTTTCGAGTATCTTGGAATCGAGGTAAAAGGCCACAAACAAACTTGGACACCAACTCTATACAAAACCCCAACATATGAGGAAGGTTTGTTTACAGACTTCAATGAGCTTCTATCTCTCATATGTATTGATTAGGATTGTTTGATAATTGTCGGTGATTTCAACATTCATGTTGACAACCCCCAAGACCGAGGGGCTAAAAAGCTCTGTAATATATTAGAGAGTTTTGGTTTAACACAACATGTCAAACAAGCAACACACACTCAGGGACACACACTGGACCTGGTTATCAGCAAGGGTGTGAATATTTCCAATGTCTCTGTAACTGATGTCGCCCTGTCTGATCACTTTGCTGTTTTCTTTGAAAGTTCTTTATCCTTTAACCCACTTGGACAAACAGCTACTGTCACAAAACAGCAGAAACATTTAATCAAATCTACTCTTCTTCCTCACTCTTAAGTTATAGTGACGTAGATAAGTTGGTGGATGATTTTCAGTGCAAACTTTCAGATATCATTGATTACATTGCCCCCATTAAAGTAAAGGTTGTGACTGGTATGAAGAAATCTCCATGGAGAAATGCACAAACAGTTCAAACTGCAAGACAACTCTGCCATAGTATCGAATGGCGTAAAGCTCAACTGCATGTTTATTATGACATCTACAAAGAAAAACTACGCAACTGTCACACAACACTAAAACATGCAAGAGAGGCTTCTTTGCAGATGTCATAAACACCAACAACGCTCAAGCTTTATTTGCTACTGTTGACAGGCTCACAAACCCTCCTATGACGTTGCCACCTGAACTTCAATCTAATGCCGCCTGCAACAAGTTCTCCAGTTTCTTTTCAGAGAAAATTCAAAAGATCAGAGGATTAATCTGCACATCCACTCCAAAGCCAGTACCAATGCTGGGCCCAAACAAAACAAATACAGGAAAAATGACCTAATTTCAGCTACTCAATTATAAAACCTAGAAGAAATTATAAGACAATTAAGCTCCAGTTCCTGCTGTCTGGATGTCCTACCCACACATTTCTTTAAGAAAGTCCTGGCTGTCGTTGCTACTGATCTGATCCAAATAGTAACTCATCGCTCTCTTCAGGTGTTTTCCCCCAGGTTTTGAAAACAGCAGTTATCAAACCACTTATAAAAAAGAACAATCTGGACAAATCACTACTCCAGAATTACAGGCCGATCTCCAGCCTCCCATTCATCAGCAAAATTATTGAAAAAGCTGTTTTTAAACAATTAAATAACTTCCTAACAATAACAAACAGCTTTGACTCCTTCCAGTCTGGTTTTCATGCTCACCACAGCACGGAGACGGTCCTTGTAAAAGTGTTCAATGACATCTATATAAATACAGACTGTGGGAGAACCACAGTGCTGGTTCTGTTGGACCTCAGTCCAGCTTTCGACACTGTTGACCACGACATTTTACTGAATCGACTGGAGAGTTGGGTCGGACTCTCCGGTCCAGTGCTCAACTGGTTTGAATCTTACATAAAGAACAGAGATTTCTTTGTTTCAATCGGAAACTTCTCATCAGAGAGGTCAAAGGTCACATGTGGGGTAGCCCAAGGTTCAATCCTAGGACCCCTTCTTTTCAATATTTATATGCTCCCACTGGCTAAGGCTATAACAGGAAATAGGATTAGCTACCACAATTATGCGGATGATACACAGCTCTACATCATGATGTCACCAGGTGACTCTGAACCCATCCAATCACTGAACAGATGCTTAGAACAGATCAATGTGTGGATGTGCCAAAACTTTCTCCAGCTCAACAGAAACAAAACTGAAGTTATTATCTTTGGACCTAAAGAGGAGCAAACTAGAATCAATGCACAGCTTCAGTTATTACAACTAAAAACCAGCGATCAGCCTGAAACCTGGGAGTAATGATGGACTCTGACCTGAACCTTCAGAGCCACATTAAGACAGTCACAAAGTCGGCCTTCTATCACCTGAAGAACATCTCCAGGATTAGAGGACTGATGTCTCAGCACAATCTAGAGAAACTCATCCATGTTTATCTTTAGCCGCATTGATTACTGCAACAGCGTCTTCACAGGTCTGACTAATAAATCAATCAAACAGCTGCAGCTGATCCAGAAGCTGCTGCTGCTGTTCTCACTAAAACCAGGAAGATAGAGACATAACACCAGTTTTAAAGTCCCTACACTGGCTCCCTGTAGCTCAGAGAATAGACTTTAAAATACTGTTAGTTTATAAATCACTGAACGGTTTAGCACCACAATACATTAAAGATCTGTTATTGCTGTACCAACCGTCTAGACCCCTCAGATCTTCTGCTCTGCATCCCCAGAACCAGAACCAAACGAGGAGAAGCAGCATTCAGTTTCTATGCACCCCAAATTTGGAACAAACTTCCAGAAAACTGTAAAACAGCTGAAACACTGGGTGCCTTTAAATCGCAACTTAAAACCCACCTGTTTAGAGTTGCTTATGGCTAAATTAGGGTTAGAGTGGGTTTTGATGTCTTTACCTTAATATTTTTTTTCTGTTTTAAAAAATGTCTAATGTTTTATCTTTTACTTTTTAAATTTCTTTCTCAACGTTTACGTTTTAATGATGTAAAGCCCCCTGGAAAACATCCCAGTTAAATGATGCTTAACTAAAGTTCTATGGGGTTTAGAGTCCCAGTTGACGCCGTTCAACTAAAAACCTAGAGGTTGGAGTCCTTGTCAAACGGTGTTTTTTTACGAAAGTCCCAGAGGGTTAGAGTCCCAGTTACTGTTTTTATCTTTAACATAGTTGGGCAGGCCACTGCAGGGCGCGTGCGTCTTTGTTTCTCCCACTGTTGCTACGGTCGGCGGCTACATATCAGCTTGTGGGTTTGATCGACTGGTCTGTGATTGTAAGTTGCAGTTTTGCTATCCGTGGCTGAGATCATGGTTGGTTTTTGGGTGCTACACACCTGTCGTGCGTTTCTGCAGTGTTGCTCTGATGGCATTGCCGGCTGCAGCTGAGGGTTGCTGTGGCGTGCTGCTGACCCGCTTCCTCCCGGGTTAGGCTGTGTTTCCACCCCTGGGTGAGCTACCTGCTACTTAGCTTTTGATTTATTTTATCTGGATCCACTGTTAATGGGTTTCCTGTTTCAGGCACCTGCTTGTGTTTGGAGCTGCAGCGCTTTGGACGCTCTGCTGTCTTGTCTTGTCTTCCCGTTGTTTGTTTGGGTCGCTCTCAACTAAACCTGTTGTTGCAATCCGCAACAGCCTGTGTGGGCGGGGCGTTACTCCTCTGGCCCCATAGTAGGGCATTTGGAACTTAATGACGACATTGTTTGAAGTATTTTCTTTTACCGTTTTGTTATTGCAGTACTAATTTGTTTTCTTTTTGTTTTACTAATTTCTTTTGCATGTTTGGAAGAATTTAACTTGTCTTTCCTTTTGTGTTCCTTTTGTTCCAGGGACCCGACTAGTGGGCCTGAAGCCTCGTTTTTAAAGAAATGTTTTAAAGGATTGTTTAATAAAATATTGTGCACTGATGAGTCTGTTCGGGTGCATCTTGTCACTTTTAAAAAGATCTCCACCTGCTGGTCACATTAGCATAATCTTGGCCATCATTCAAGCTCAACATAGAGAAAGCTTCTAGAGCACGACCAACCAAAACACACTGAAGCAAAATGATGTGCTCTGAATCAGACCAATCTCTTGTGTCTGCAATCCTTTCAAACAAAGTGAAAAAAGTGTCAACATCCTTTTCACTGAACTTAGGCACCAAACGCAAGTCATTTAATATATTAGAGGGTTTGCATTTTGAGTCTCCAACAAGATTTCACAGACAATTTGTCATCTTTCACCAGATTTAACTTCTCACTTTATAAATTCAGGCTTTTAACCCGAGCACCCAAATCTTCACGTCTGGAAGGCAAAAACAAAACACCCATCTCATTTAAGTTCTCCCTTAAAATTGCTTTAACATCGTCTTTCAACCTTTTGTCACCAACACTTATTTTATAGTGCTCTGCAATTTTTACTAATTGTTCTCTAGAACACTGTTCCAAAAATTCTGCTCATGGAGATTAAAGTCTTCCACAGACATGACTAAAATCTTAATCACAAAACAGTGTTTCAAAATTTTAATTGCTGACAATCTGTGCAACACAAAACAACCAACCTGAACCTCCCCTCTAACTGCCTATCAGAAACTTTCTAGCTCAACCCTAGTCTTCAGAGATCAGGGACGGTGGGTATTTACGCACTAAATACCAGTACAGTGGAAAAGGCGACCAGAAAACCGGCAACTCCCCCAACACTATGGCTGTGCCCCCCGAGACAACTGCTCCAACCACATGATCTCACGCTACTGTTTTTGAGCACATGAATCCCAAAGGGGAGACAAGCTGAGGCCTACAGGGGAATCAGTTCAGATCAGACAGAATTAATTGCACAAATCAGTCAACAATCAAGACTTACCAGTGAACTCATCAGATGAGATGAAAGCGAGCAACTTACCCCAAACCAGAGGAAAAAAAATAAAAAATGCCCCCAAAACTAAACTCAAGATTCCCACACTAGTTAAACTAGTTAAATTAAACAATGTTTACCAATTAACTAACAACAAAACTAACATAAATTTGAACAAGCCCCCAATTTGTTATGGTCTGGCTCTTAAAGTATAACAAATGAAAGGGAAGCAATGCATGGGATAACTTACAAGGGAATTTATTTAACAAAAATCAGAACTGATTGGGGGGGAAAGTGGCAGGGAGACAGAAACAATGAGCTGCTTAGTCAGAGAAAGTGGTGCATCTTAAGGTGGATCTGATGTCATCTGGAGACACTGGCCAGCTGCCTCCACTTCCAATCAGCACCAATTAAGGAATCCAAAACATGGATGTTAGAGACCCAGAGGAAAAGGACTTGGGGCGTAACAATGTCCTTTTCTTTTCTTATTTTAGTTTAATTTAAATAACAAATGGTTTTATTAGAAAAAAAGTGGTAATGTAAAAGAAAATTTAAAAAATCTGTATGTTCTTGCAATGCCATGTTTTTAATGTCTGAGGATCGATAAACCATTTCTAAAGAAAAAATATCTCTGTAATTTCTGTCAGTTTAAGCAGAGTAATAAACAGGAGCCAGGAACTGTTTCAATCAAGTATTTTATTTTGATACAAGTAGTTTGTTGCTCAAAAAACTAAGCTTTGATTGTTAATTACAACATTGAGTTATTTTAAGTTATGGTCACAAAAGTTGAACAAGTTTATGCAACTCAAAATTATCAAGTTAGTTAAATTGTGTAAACTTAAGATATGCAACTTGCACCTATTAACATTAAGTTTTAAAAACTTGATTTTTTTTAGGCAATGAGTTGCCATAAGTTTTTTAACTAAGTAGAATTTACAGTGTACTTGCAAATTTCATTTTACTACCTTAAAAAAGTTGAGTACTTTATACAAAGTTTAGTTGTGCTTAATTTTCTTGACAAAATTAAGTTCACTTGGATTTTATTTTTGTCAAGATTTGGTGTCATCGGTGAGAGAGACGCTCGTAGGCCCATTTAGAAGGTGTTGAATGATAATACAGGGTAACAGAATCCAGTAATACAGGGAGCAACGAGGAACAAAACGTGCAGCGACAGGCAGACATACATTAGACGAGGATCCGACAAGCGACAAAGACAACAGGTGGGTTTAAATACACAGGGAGGGAACTAGACACAGCTGGGATCAATCAACAGGGAGGACAGGACGCAGAAAAACCAAGAAATAAATACACAGAAACACAGATCAACACAATTTTTCATGTAAAGAAATAAGTATTTTAAGCAAAGAACAGTCTTGCTTGATCAGCATAAAAAATATGCAAATTGTTGACTTAATTTTCTTTTAAATAGAGCAGAGTATTTTTATTAGTGTAGGCTCTTACCAACACAACAAAAACCTCTGAACATAGAAGCTTAATAGAATAAGGAAAACTTTAAAGACCTTTGTAGTTAAAAAAATTTGAGCTAGCAAAGAGTTTTACTGATCACTGTGAAGCAGATTACAGTGAGATGGTTCTGTTCTACTTACCATAAATTGCTGTAACTTAAAACAGAGTTCACCTTACGTACTCTGGGGAGTGTTTTCTGCTCAATCCATTAAGAGCACAATAATTCAGTTTCAAGATCATTTTGCTCTAATTGCAAATGTCTTTTATCTTCTGGGGCTTTTCCACCCTTCAAGATGTTTTAGACACCTGCTTGCTTTTATGACTGTTGGGTAGAATGGGGGGAGGGACTCCTGCTGCTCATCGCAGAGGGAAGAAATCACAGTTTGCAAATTAAGATTTCAGATAAATGACCTTACAAAGTAAAGGAAATCAAAGAAGTATGAGATTGGAAGTAAATTGGATTCTTTAGCGTCTAACAGTATATGACTTAAACCAACTGGGGATTTTTCTCTGCAGTGGAGGAAGAGAGCATTTCCTAAGGCAATAGACCCACCTGGGATTTTTTTTGATGATCCATGGGGTGCTCAGGAAAGCCTTGAAGTTATTCAACCCACTAAAAGGCTAAATAGATTTTTTTTCTATTAACAGACTGTATTGCTCTGATTTTAAGGCCTCCATAGCACTTTCCACTAATCTATTTTATTTTAACCAGTCTATGTTCTTTATTTAATTTAATGTCTCCTTCTCCTCAATATGAATGATTCTCACATAATTATGAATTGTTTGGAAAAATTAACCACATGTTCCAAAACATGAATTAATAGAAAACTAAATCTTGGATTAAAATGAGGGCCATGTTTAGATATGTAAAGAGTTTTCTTCTGAGGAAAATATTGCACTGCTAAATTAGATACCAGATCATAGTGAAACTTAGTTTAAAATCTCTGCCGGACAATGTTGCTTGAAATTCGCAGGAATTTCACCTATCTAAATCTGCAAGTCTTGCCACTTCAAAATGTGGACCTTGTGGAACTTTTATCTTCATAAATCTTCACTTATATTTTGCTAACAGTTCAGGGAATACCCAAGTGTCACTCCTTTGACACTTTTGCCTGGAGAGACATTTGGTATCCCAGAGTCTAATCTTTTGGTGATTTGTGCTATTTTAGTAAACTGTCTAAAACAGATCTAAAATACACAGGACTGCATTCAAGAAGATTAATATGTAAAAATAAAATGATTTATTTAACTAACAAGTTTCAACTAACAAGGCTTCACAATGGCACAGTTGGTAGCACTGTTAGCTAGCCACAAGAAGCTCCTGAGTTCAAATGATTTGTCTTTGCAGTTATTTTTTATTTAGTCGTTTTGCAAATTTGAGGCATATTTAGCTTCTCCTAAAATAACCTTTTCAGATAAATTATAAGCACCAATTAAATAACTTAGTTTTTTGTAAACTTTCAGCTGAATAAAGTTTGACATCTGTGTTGAAGTTTTGGTTAAGAACTTTTCAAGTAGTTAGACATTAATGTTAATGCTCTTATTTTGAAGTGAGTGGATATGATTTCTGTTTGCCTCTCCTCAAATTCTCCACCCATGATGAATTGTAGCGAATGACACTACACTTCTGGGAAGAGACCCAGAGTGCATCGCTGTAGAACTAGAGTAAACAGTTTAATATCTTCTGATGTCCTGCGCACATTCTGACTAAAGTCTTACCATGATCAATTAGGCTTAATCAGCAATTAGGCAGAGTTAGCAATACTCAAGAACTATAAAACTGGAACCATAATTGAAAGGTTTGTTCCCAAAAATTGCTTCCTGAAGCCCAACGGTGTATAGCATTAGCTTCTGCTAAATACTACGTTGGTGTCATAATCCAACGACAGCGTAACTAACTCTTTAGCTAATGGTGCCTACTACTGTCCCCATGAATGTATGGGTTCTCACTGGATACTTTACCTTTCTCAAACAGTCTGAAAACTTGATTAATAGGTTAATTGGTATTTCTAAATCGTACTATATGTCTGTCTGTCTGTCTACAACAGCAGAAATGGTAGCACATTCTGGTACTATGGCATGTTGTCTTGTGTTTCTAGTAACATTTGCCCCAGTCATTATTCACATGTTATTTCTTTTTATTATTTTACAACAATATGTGACATAAGTGTTATTCAACCTGGAGTTTCTTATGGAGTCTCTGCTGAAGTAAAAAGGGTCTTTACATGATTCACACTAGAGTCAAGAAAAAAATGGCCATTATGATGCACCAGTTTGCTGCATCGTACGGTCAGTGTTGGCAGCGACTCAAACCCAGTCCCACAAGGCCAAATGCGTGAATTGATCTGCGATGCTTTCTCACCAATAAGCATTTCAAAAATGACTAATTGGGTGGCCCAGTTGCTTTCTATTAGTGTAATGACTAGATGACATCAAGCCTTTTCTCATTGTCTTGTTGTTATTGGCCAAGACAGATTATGATTGGGTTTAGTCAGTGCACATTATGAGGTCCTCTTCAAATAGCATTCATAAAGCAAAGTTCCTTTTTGTGTCAAAGTAATAATAGGTGATGTGATTCATATATACTTAAGGAGTTGATAGTAGCGCTATGTTAGACCTGTATTTTCATTTATTCTTTCCTGCTGTTGGGGATCATGGATCTTGTGCTTCCTTTGTAACTGCCTGCATCGGACATAGAGCTCTGCTTGGCAAGTCATTGATATTCCAACTCTGTTTTTACACATTGTCATTTTATGTTTCTCATTACTGTCATTACCACAGCCTGGGATACATATCATTACAAGGGTAATTGGGACAAACATAAAATCCATCCCCCTTGCCTTTAAGTTGGAAATCTTTCAAATGCTCAAAGTAGATATCCACTATGTTGGGTCTGCAACAGCTGTGAATATTTCAAGATAATGGATCTATATTCCCACTGATGTTACTCTGACTTTGTGTTTCTTTTTTCTAATGTGTGCTGAGATGGGGGAATTAACAACAGTTTGAATAGATCTTTTAATTCACATTTTGCCCTTGTAACCAAGTCTTTATAGAAAGAAATGGCAGTAATAAGACTTCCATCTTCAGTTTTGATGGTACAGCCAATCAGCACCAAGGAAAATGAATGGCGCTCCTTGATTGGCTGCTTTGGCTGCCAGCCAAACTATTATGAAGGAGTATGGCCCCTAAGTATTTCAGCTTCCCAAGCTGCATTTTCTTTTGAAATTTTAGATGAGCTTATTTGAGTAGCAGAGTTTTCCACAAATAATCTGAAGTTATGTTCCACCAAAAAAAAATACATATGTGGGGATCCACTGTGCTGATTTTTAAGTGCCACACCACAAATGCAAGAAGCTCAAGGATCAGAATATCTACACATAGATTTTTCATGTGAAGTTGGCACAGACAGCCTACATTTTATTTTTAGCCGGACCTATTTTTTTTTTTGCTGCGGCCCAACCATAAAGTCTTCACAGCCTACAACTTCCAATATTGACTTTGGAATCTGATTATTAAGCAATTTCCACAAAGCTTGAAATTATTATCAGAACAATTATTTTTAAGAGACTTTAAGAGACCCAGTAGACCCTCCAAGGTCCTGAAACCGATTATGCAAAAAGATAATTGCTATGAAGACTTAAAAAGAATGAAATTGGTTTGACAAACCTATCAGTTGTTAACTACTGCTTTGTGGGAAAAAAAAGAACAAAAAGAGTACATTTGCTGACAAGGCCACAATGAAGCGAAGCAGAGTTCCCATGTGCTCAGGTGGGCGGGAGGCATCACACTCTTTATTATCAGAGCTAATAGCGTTCCACAACTGTCCTCAATAACACAGGACGACATGAACTATTAATTAATAAATCTTATGATAGATAAATTGTGCCATTTTCAACAGATGTGCACTTCTTAGAGATGAGAGAAGACTTAGAGGGTATTGACCAACAGTGGCCGCCGTTGCCGGTCTGACCGTATTGATGCGTGAGCTTCACCTCAGCCTGACATGTTACATCCCGTGTCCCACATAGAGTCAGGCAGTCGGGCTGTGTTTTGCTGATTTACGGAGTGCAAAGCCAATGTTGCATAATTTGTGTGTTAGGAAAAGATATTAATCCTCTTGCACTTTGCTGAACATGGATATTTTTTGTCCTCCTAGGTTAAACGCACGCTGCCTGAAAAATGACACATCCTCAAAGTACTTTTGAAGCAATAAAAAAAAGGCCGAGTCGTATAATTTTCCCATAAGCTGGAAGCATTTAAGTGAGGAAAAGAGGAATTACACGGCTATGAATAGCTTCCTTAATAGTGATATCACTTTGTAGAACAAAAGGATGGCGGCTCTGGCGATGAGCTGCAGGAGTGCAGATGCCAGCTTGAATGGACGTTTCCCCTCGGCTTCCATTAAAGTTGCACACCGCTTTGAGATAGATAGATAGATAGATAGATAGATAGATAGATAGATAGATAGATAGATAGATAGATAGATAGATAGATAGATAGATAGATAGATAGATAGATAGATAGATAGATAGATAGATAGATAGATAGATAGATAGATAGATAGATAGATAGATAGGTTATTAAATTAATAACGCCATTATCTCCTAAAATATGTCAAAAAATTATACGTGGTTCGATTAACACATAACATAGGTGTCAAATCAGCTATAAAAGCATGATCAATAAAACAATAAGTGCGTTGTTAAAAGCAGCCACTGAAAGGAGCTGCCGGTGTGAGACTAAGAGGTTGCGCAACCCTTTTAATATAAACGGATTTCATCTTTCCACCGTGTCACCTAAATCACCTCAATGTTTGTGTATACAATTAAAATAAGAATAAATTGCGACGACGGATGTATTACGAACACTCCCCTCGACCCTCATATGTCAGTTTTTGTCAGTGGTCCGGAAAAAGCATGTCTAACAATCTGTTGATTACAGCTGGGTGTGAGGGGGTTGTGGGGGTGGAGGAGGAGCATGACTGTTGCAGGATACATTATTTTAACATATTGTTATGTCTAA
This sequence comes from Poecilia reticulata, assembly GCF_904066995.2. NCBI lineage: Eukaryota > Metazoa > Chordata > Actinopteri > Cyprinodontiformes > Poeciliidae > Poecilia > Poecilia reticulata. Next base: position 32,852,756 of record NC_088834.1, read on the forward strand.
ATCGATAAGTCTTAAACGAGTGCTAACGACTACTATTAATTAAACTTTGGCAATCTTTTATTAGAAAAATCTCCATTTGTGCTCTTGATTTAACGAATGGTTTATAATTTAATTCGGCCAGCCCTGACCATTATTCCCAAACGACTGGCCCTTTATCTTGGAATGGAAAAGAAGCTAGGCGTAGTTTATTTGCCGTGTGGAGTTGATAACGCGTCACTTGAAGGGCATATTTGTTTTAAAGTCTTGGAGGAGAAACAGATCCAATTTGCCTGCCTCTGCAACTATATTCAAATGATTTCACTCACAAAGCCCCCCTGACTTCTTTTTTTGTTTTTTTTGTGCATGCTTAGCCCTTGAGATATTTTTTCATCTGTATGTTTATGGGAAATCATTTGAGTGGGGATGTCAATTTAGAAGTGAAATTGTCTGTATAAGGGAATCATTCAGAGTGGAAATTAATAGTGTTGCAATTAAAATTTGAGTGATGGTATTTGGGAATAATTGTGATAATGACTAGCTGGAGGTGTGAGTTCCACACCAAACATTACTTTGTTGCTAACACAAAACATTGTTAGCACCAGTGCTACACTGGGAAGCTAACAAAACTACTTTTGTTTTCCCCCTTTGTCTTCCCAGTGTAAACTTTTGTTTCTACTGGTTTCTTTCTAATGAGGTTGGTGTTAGCAGAAAATCTCCCAGCCCCGGCTCAGCAGAACATGTGTTACTCCATTACTGAACACTGATAAACGGTCTTTTGTATTATTGCTGCAGGAAGCTCTGCTCTCTCTGGCTGCCGCTGACTCAAAGTGTCCTACATTATGCTGCTGTAATAGAGTGGTTTATCAGCTCATGTTGAGAGTAGCTATAGGCTAAGTGTGGTTGAGAGTCACAATTACCAACAGACACAATATGCTGCTTGTCTGCTCGTGATTAATGCTCTGGGTCGCTTTAAAGGAGCAGGTTGATGGAAGATTCCTGGGAGATTTGTTTTTTCCCCCTTCCTCTCACTGTTTTCTTCCTTTTGTTCCTCTCACTGCTCTCTGCTATCTGCCAAATTGGATGATCAGTGGAGGGATTTCTCCTCCTTTCTGTGGCTTTTGTTGGGGTTTGTAGATTTTGCCTTCCGGTGGGAAATTTTCTCAACTTGCTTACATTTTTTTCTCCCCTTTTTTAAAATTTTGGTTTATTTTGATTTGTTTTCCTCTCCAAGCTGGAAGTATTTTGTGTAATGAAAGCAAAAATACATTAAAACCTGAACATGTGACCTGTTTGAGCTTGGCAAACAAAACTAAGCCAAATTGTAATTACATCAATAAATGTAAATGTAGCTAATTACTTTCCACCCCATATGGGAGAACCAATATATATACTTTTTCCACATTTTGATGGAGTAGTAAAGTAGAATCTTTGGTTGTCATCAGAGTCAATCCTCTGACTGAAAATTGTTGTGGTACGACAGTCTCATGTAATGCTAGCTTAGTATCAGGGTGATAATTCACAGCAACATGTCCTGGATGACATATCAGTCATTGGTAAGCTCTGCTAATACGTCTCATTTGCTTTTTCCACTCCTCTTTAAATCTGGAGGGGGGCAGTTAGACGCAATATCGCAACACCGTGTGTGAAACAATGACTGGGGCAGCCTACTATATAAAGTACTCGGGACCACTTCTTTGTTATTACACGTACATATTTGTAGAATACGGAACAAATCGCGTCCCGTTTCGGTTCAATACGGGACGGTTCCGTGTTTTACGGGTCGGGTTGCAACCCTAGTCGACGTATTTGTGTGAGACATTCTCGGTTGTGAACTTGACAGACTCTCACCTCTCTCCAGAGAGAGAGGTGAGAGGTATTGATCTTGCGCATCAATACCACTGCCTTTGCACCAGACCTGGCCTATGTGCCGCAGTCCAGATCTCAGTATCACATTAATGCAGGCAAGTCATTTGTAATTTACAATAAATCTGAATACATTTGTTTTTGTTTAAGATCAAAATAAGTCATAAATTCAGACAAGTTTTCAGTTTTCACTCCAGAATAATACACTTTTAAAAATCTGGTCAACATTTACTAATATGCAGTGGTGGAGAAAGTACTCAAAATATTTACTTAAGTAAAAGTACAAATACACAGACAAAAATGTACTTAAGTAAAAGTCAAAGTACCACATTAACATTTTACTTAAGTAAAAGTAAAAAAGTACTGGCTTTTAAAAATACTTAAGTATTAAAAGTAAAAGTACTCGCTGAATGCATTGCCTAATCACTAATATCATTAAGTGTACCAATCGTCTTTAATTTTAATACATCAATAATGTGCCATTTTAATAAACAATGCCGCAGATAAAGCATGTTTTTATTGAGTTTACTCTGTAACAGTTTAGACTTAGATATGTGATTCTATGCATCATAATTTCAGGGATGGAAACATCTCGTCTCCTGTCCTAACATAACATGAACTTCACTTTTTTGCCACACATTTATTTTGAAAGAAATCCAACTGGCAGAGGAGGACATGGAACCAAGGAGCCTCGTAGCAGAGTTGTAGTCTGGACCACTGAACCCAAGACCAAATCAAAACCAGCACCCCGTGCTACATGACAATAACATTAAGTGCACCTATCAAAATTGCTTCTCAAATTGATCTGAAAGATTCACTTTCCCATAAAAACACCTAGATATTAAACACTTAGAGCTGAAATAAATTTAACCAGTGACAATTCAAACTCTTCTTCATTCTGTTTTGCTTCCATCTCTGTGCCACAATACACAGAGGTCTCCTGCCATCCCTAAAAAAATAACACCCTGGGCGGTTGCCCATATTGCCAATGTCAGAAATAATAATTGTCTGCACCATTAAACAGCAATTAACAACGCTCAACTATGAACACTGTCCAAGGCCCAATAAGGAAGAAGTAACCAAGCAGGAGGAGCACCGTGACTGTTCTCATCCTCCCTCCTCCTGCAATGTCTGCCACCATGACAGGTGATGAAAACAAAGAGCAATGAGCATGCTCTGTGTTCATACGTTCTTGTTTTATTTATTCGCCAATTAAATATAAAATAAAATAGCTACTGCAGTGCACGCAGAGCATTACAAGAACAAAGAACGGCTCTCAGTGAGGCTTCAGCACTATAGGACTTGGTCAAGATCCGTCCAGAAGAATCGGATCGTCCATGAATGTCATATTACTATATTGCACTTTGGTCACAGCGTTGTCCCATAAATGCAACACCTCAGTCAAAACCTCCACACAGGAATTCAGCGCATGAGTGACAACTTTTTTTCATCGCAGATGCAACATGTGTTTCAGTAAATACAGCTAGCTTTGCTAGCATCACGTCCACAGATCTTATCTTTCTTTAAGCTTTCCTTCCAAGTGACGTTAAAAATTGGACGAAGTTCCACCGTCTGTGAAAGCGAAGCGCTGCTGATTTTACATGTCGCCATATCTTATGATTTATGCAGCGCTATTATATTAATGACGCTCAGAGGAAACCACTGCGCATGTCTGGAGCTCCGCGTGCGAGTAAAGGTGGAGCCGATGGGTGACAACAGACACTAAGTCACGTTATTGCTGGGATTTTACGGCGCCACCTTAAACCCCTGAACTTCACATTTTAACGGAAGAAAAGAGCAACGAGACTTGGATGTAACGAGTAACGCGACAGTTTTGTAGAAATGTAGTGAAGTAGAAAGTACAGATACTTACTGTAAAATGTAGTGGAGTAAAAGTAGAAAGTATCCATTATTAAATCTACTTAAGTAAAGTACAGATACACAAAAATTGTACTTAAGTACAGTAACGACGTACTTGTTCTTCGTTACTTCCCACCACTGCTAATATGTCATATTTCAAATAAGCCCTGCACTTGTTGATATGACTGTTACTTGCTATTTTTTCTGTTTTATTTGAAAATTCTGTAAATATTGAACTGCCATGGTGAGATTTTTTTTTATGTTTCAAATGTAATTTGCACAATAGAATACAATTACTTCTGTTAAACCGTCAGAAAAAAGTTAGTGTTAAAAACGTCAAGTAAATATTCAATTGCATGTTTCAAATGAACCAAAATGCTTAACATCACTGAAATTAAAATAAAAAAGCAAAAGTAAAACACAGAATGGTTGGCTGAAATATGTTTAAATATATTGCTGTTCTATGTAAAGAACATCCACCAAGGTCGGCCCCCCTACATTTTTAACACACCAAATCTGACCCCCTTTGCAAAAAGTTTGGACACCCCTGATGTAATGAAACCCAAGAAGCAACTTGTTTCATCTTTTTCTCCCTCTCATCAGGATGTAGGATGCTGAGCCAGAACTGAAAAACAGAATTACCCTTCAACTCCTGAGCAGATTCAGTGGTCAGTGAATGAATGAGTGAATCCCATTGTCCAATTACCCACATTATCTGTGGCTACTCCTCTCATTAAAAGGCAAGGGAGGAAGGCAAATAATTAAATAGATTTGCAGCATGGACATTTAATTATGACACTGCTTTTGCCTGATATACTCTTCAGGAGCAGTGAGATCATGTGAGCTAGAGGCAAAGGAGTGGCCCTGGAGCGCCAGCTGGCTCCGGTGTGAGCAGAGAGGGGCATAAGTGGAAAATTTTAAATGAAAACAGCTTTGTCTAAAGTTTCCATTTAAAACTTTAGACAAACATTCCAGTTTTCTCCAACTGGAATGCAAAACAGAGTGCACATCAAAAGAAACAGTGCATATAAAGGTCAAAGAGCCAAAGTGTGGTGTAAACACATGTACTGGACTACTACATTGCCATTTCGCTCAGTCAACACTGATTCTGGATTTTACCTGCAAGAGATGGGTGGGTAGAAAAAAAAGTACATCTTTGGGGTTAACCTCAGAAATTTTCTTGAAAAGATAAGACGTTTCTGAGCTCCCAAAGCTAAAGAAATTTGGTAGAACAAAACTCAAATATTTTGAGATCAATCTCAAAAATATTCTAGAAAAAACTTACATTTCTGAGTTTGGAAAGTGGATTTTTTTTACCTTTGTGACTGACTCATATTTTCATGTTTTTTCTATACAATTTCTGAGATTAATCTCAAATTTGTATGCTACAAATTTGAGGTCATGCTTACCTGTACTTTGTCGAGTACAAATACTTTTGCCTAGCAAATATTTGACTTTTGGAGCTCAGAAAATTCTCTTTTTTTTTTCAGAAAATGTCTGAGTTGTTTGGTGAATATTTACCCGCCTTTTTGTCCCTGTCTACAATGGATCTAATACATTGTCATGCTTACCTGTATTTTGTCGAGTGCAAATATTTAGCACTGTTAACTGTTGTGTTTTTCAAGTAATACAATCTTCCAAGAACTCCTTTCCATCATCTCTTCCATGAAAACCATTTTTAATTCACTGAATCTTTGAGAAAAATGGCAGCGTAATTTCAGGTGCTTTCTCAGTTTGAGATGTTTTCTTCCTCACTGGTCAAGTGCACGATTTCATGGTTTGTCCAGACTGCCCATGGTTTTACTGTAGTGTTTCTCAGAAAACATCCAGCATTCAGTTTAATATAAAAATGTTGATTCATTCAAATGATGTATCAGCTGCACTTATGAAGCTGTTTTCAGGGGTATTTCAGTTTGTATTCAATGTTTATGGAAGTTATTAATTGGTATGAATAGCAAGTCCAAATGCTTCTGAACATGTTCGGTCTGGGATGCAGCATTGAAAGCAAAGTTGGATCATTTTATGATAAGATCTGAGTTTATCTCAGAATCAGAACTTTATATGGCCAACCAGCTGTTTTTGAACCGGGACTTGAGTTCTTTTTTTTTTTTTCATTTTCAACATTTTTGTATTGTAAGTAGAGGTGGGAATTTTTTTTTTAAATTTAGTACAGGGTCTACAATTAATCACATCTTAATCAAAAAATATATATCAATAAAAGCAACATTTTCTATTGAAAAACCCTTTTGGCTGATTAATTATCAAATAAATAGACATATGCGCACAACAAGATATTTATTATTTTTAAGCAATTTCTAAGCTTCAGATTACATTGAGCTTTCCAGTGTTCAGGAAGTCCTGATCATTAAAGGAACTTCTATAGAAATGTGGAATGTTGATGGTGACATTAGCAATGGGGACGTCTGTGCTGCTGGACTTGAGCTAAAACAATAGTTTTAGTTGTTTTTTTGGTTTTTTAAAGCAAAAATGAACCCCAAGAAGGCTGAGAGAACATATTTTACTTGTGCGTCAGAATTACGGGTGTACCAGAAACGCATGAATACAAAGGTTCTGTCCGGAACCATTGTAACTGACTTTATTGAACTTAGGTGCATAAAGTATCTGCTTGGCAGCAGAGGGCAACTGGATGTTAGAGTAGAAAATAAAGGGGGTTGAAAGGGTACTTTTTAGATTTTAATGAATCAGATTTATTTTTAAAACAATGTCTTACTTTGATTTTACTTCATAAACTACTCAGTACATAGTTTTTATTATATAAAGGATGATGAAAGGTGTGGTTTTAATAAAACAAAGTTGAAGCGGCGTGAATTCTCTTACAATTCACCCTAAATGAGGACAGACTCATATTCAACCAGAATTGGTTGTCATGTATCGAAAGTTGGAGAAAGAATCAAAACTCGGACAGGAGCTGGTAGAGAGAGAACATCTAGATATGAGAAATAAACATAATAAACTAGAATCACTAAGGAAGAACTAAAGTTGAAATGAGACAAGATGGAACTAATAAAAAATAGTAAGAAACACAAAAAAATGACAAAACCCACTAAACTTAAATAACCCAGATCCTAACATTAGTGTTCTTCAGTGAAGTTTCTTGGACAAATGATGAACCATAAATAACTCATCAAAAAAAAGTACAAAATCCCTGTTTTAGATGGTATGTATACCATACCACCTAATGGTATATATTAGATGTATACCATGTATTGTTTTCCACGCCTCTTTGCTGAATTAAACGTGGTGTAAAAACATATAGCCACCAACATTCTTGGAAAAAAATGTTTAATTTGTCAGAATTATGAACTGTGTTTTATTTCTGTAAAACACACAAAAAATATCTAACTGGTAAGAGGCCAGCTTACCCCTTCAAAATTAAATTAAATTAGCACTGAGGAAAGAAAGTCAGAAGTCAATATTTAATAGTTTTAGACATTAGCAAGGCAATATTGGACGTTTATTGTGACTCGTGTGTGTAGCTGTGAGCCTTTTGTGGACTAAGAAAAAAAACAACAAATCTTTTGTGTTTAAAATCCTCACAACTTCCCACAACAGACACTGTGTAAACGCCACTCAGGGGAAATGAATGGCCTGTATTCTGGTTTCCTTGGTGTTTTTAAACTGGTACTTTCAGAAGAAAACGATCTTCACCATTTTCTCTTTTTCTTCGCCTCTGTTCATGTTTTTGATTGCATCTGAGTACATTAAGTCAGGGTTAAAAACAGCAAAGCAAAGAGAATGTGGGGATTGGGATACTCTGGCTTTTATTGCTTAGCTCTCAACTTTTATGTCTCAAAGTTGAACAGATCAAAGCCAAGGATTTTCCTTAACCTTTTTTGAGAAATGGACCGCAGGGTGAATTCATAAAAGAGGAGTCTGTTGGACAATTTGTCTTTTGACAGGAGGAAACATTGGAAGCCACCAGAGGGTGGTCAGTGGTGAACAGCGGAGCCATGCCTGGGGCAGTACCTGCGGGCCTTTCTTCCTCCTGATTTGCCCAGGTTGCAGGGATGGAGAGTAGGGGGTGCCATCTGGCCTCGGCCAGGGGAATTAGGTAGCGGGCAAGCGCTCGGTGTCAGTACGGCTCCATCAGGGCCGTTTGTGAACAGATGTTCTGCTGCGCATTCGCTCCAACACAACTTAAGAGGAAGACATGTCTATCAGTGGCAGGAGACTCTGACCTTGAGCCCACCACATGTCAATCCTTGTATTCCCAAGATCAGAGGGGGAGGGACTACCACACACTGCCCTATTTGCAAATCGGATGGACTGAAATTGTAAAAACATAAAGCATTTAAGCATAGATGTAAGTTTATTAGCTTGACTGCTCAGAACAAGCAATCCGATTCATTTTCATGGTCATTTTAAGAGTCTTGAATGAACAAAATGTGTTGCATAGTGATATATGCTACTATTCAAAGATGTTCACAAGTCATTTTTTGCAAGTTCCAAGTATCTTAGTCAGCTGTCAAATTTCAATCCACTTTACACTTTACACTTTACAGTAGGGATGCACTGATCTACTTTTTTCACTACTGATACCGATATCTGATTTTTAGTATCTGTCGATAAGAACCTGATACAGAAAAACACCACGTTGCATTAACAAAATATTTTCCATATTTAATCTAAAAAAAAAAAAAACAACTGAACATTTTGAATTCCATCATTTTTGACAAGTTATAATTCAAACCCCTGACTGGTGCACAAGTTCACACATATTTTAAATATTTTAAACCTCACCTCACAGAGTACATCGCAGAGGCAACTAAAATCAATTTTAAAAATCCTTACTATGAACATCTCACCATGAACTAAATGCCAAATACTTTCATTACATGGTTTCTATAATGACAATAAAGATTATTATTATTAATAAAATCTGATTAACAAGCAATTGAACTTCAAAAATAACATTTTGTCATAATTTAACTTATTTTAGTGATTTTTTAAAAAGTTCTTTAGTCAGAATGAACATCGCTATCATTGTTAATGTTAGCCAACTAGCCGGTAAAAAGCTACAGTTTTCTTAACTCATTGTCAAAGATGAAAGATGCTCAAGAACATAATGCTACTATCCATGTTAATGACATTAACATTATTACAATCTTACCTTTATTATTTATTCTCTGGAAGAGTTCAGTAAAGCCTAATGAGGGGGTTCAAAACGGCTTCCAGGAAAATAACAAACACTGTGAAGCAGAATCGAGGAAAAAATAACCTTCATACATGGAGCGGGACAGTAATAAAGTAGAGGTGAGCATCCAAAATATTGAAATGGTAATAAAGTTGATATGATAGTAGCATACTAAGATCGATACTTTAGTTTCAAATTCCATCTTGAAACGATATGATAATTGTGTATTGTAGTTTCTCAACTCTACCTCAAGCAATTGCTCTTGAATGATAATATTTTTCACTTTATTTAGACATACAAATCATGCTAATACACTATTAACATGATTTGTAAAAGCTGCATTAAAAATGTCAACTTTTAATGCAACAAATCATTATTCGGTAAATAGTGACATTTTTATGCAAAGTTGAATTAAAACTTACATTGAAAGGCTATGAAAAGCCAACTTTGCATCAATTGTGAAACTATTTGTAGATTTAAGTGTGCTGTACTGGCTCAGAGTTAGCAAATAAATTTGTAATTCAGTATATTTTTGTCTTTGTCAGAGGTGGTGCTGTCTGTCATCTGACTGACAGTGATCCGTCATATTTGATTATTAATAAAGAATATTTAGGCCAACACTTGCAGAGGTTTGTGAAGCTGTTTAGTGTTTCATTCAGTGTGATAACTAATTGCAAAGGAATAAGTGTTAAGGAAAAGTATTTTTGCAAAGCTTGTTCATTTGTCTATGGTTAATTATTTAAATTTGCAGATTATTTTGTTTATTCCCAGAGTGAAAATAAAACCAACATTTAAGTGCTGAAGTCCTTAAACATTACATTTGAGTAAATTGTTCAAATTGAATACAGCCTAAGTCTACTCTAATTTGCTCTGTCAGCATATCAGTCTAATTTCTTATATTTTCAATGTTCAATTGATATTAAAGCTCTATTGGAGAGAATGTGGGATGTTTAGAATCAGTTTATTTGAAGACTCTGGAATGTCTGGACATTTCAAAGCAATCATGTTTTAGTTATTAGATACTGAAATATAGGAATTGGAGGTCAGGGAAATGTGTGTATAAAATAAGTTCACTAGATGACAAACGCTACACTCTGTTCATTGCTGCTGCAGTTTTTCTGTCTAGTCAAAGACTTATTTTGTTACTGTAGATCCTGGGACCCATAAGCTAATAATACATTATCACACCAACACAGTGCAGAAGAAAGAAGATCACGCTACTGAAATGGTTTTGGCAGAATGCAAAACACATTCATTATTTATGATCACATTTTTGAAATAATATGTTTGACTTTAATCTATAACATCTGATACACACCAACATTGATTACTTCCTCTCTTTCTACTGTAATGTGTGGTGAATTGCTGCAGAGGGTCGGAGAGGGAGCAGTCCGGCTCCACGCTCACCTATTAAAACCAACATCTGTTGAGGCATACATTAAGTTTAAATAGTATGTGTGCAAAAGATCACCAGCTGAAGTACAGTCAAGCAGATGTCACCTCAAAAGTGCCAGATGGAACAATGAAAGCGGGATTGAAAATTAGAAAGGTCAGATCAATTAAGAAAGAGGTGTTGGCTGCCACATGACAATTAAGGCGAGTTTTTTTCTTCTTTTTTTTTAATCAGCCTGCTGCTCCTGTCGCCGGTTGGAGAAACTTCTTGGGGGCCGTGGAGGACAGCAGGACAGGAGCAGTGGGGAGGGGGGCAGGGTGGACCTTCTTGGGTCGGACTGCAGGTGAAGGTTAACGACCTGCGCCGATAAAGTAAAGCTGATAGAAAGTCTCACGGTGCCGCTCCTGACCTTTGTCCGTCACCGCCGAGGAGCCAATAAATTACAGCTGCGACTTTAGTGACATTGAAATTTCCTTTGCTCTATAATGACAGAGGAGACACTGACTTGGATCGTTATGTTATTCAAACTTTCAGCATATTTGTCTCTCTTAAAAAAATAAAAAGGAAAGAAAAAAGGAATAAATCCTCTTATTTCTGCCTTCGATATTAAAAGGCATGAAAGACATGAAACCACAAGGGGGCACTATTTACATTGTTTGTGTGCATCCTCCCCAGGCACACGCGGACACACACACACACACGCACGCACACACACACACACACACACACACACACACACACACACACACACACACACACACACACACACACACACACACACACACACACACACACCTCTGATTAAACCTCTGATTTACAGTTATGTTTTGCATTAACACATTTGTACAGAGCAGCTGTTCATTTAGACTGCAGCATGTTCACAGACACCCAGCTCACACACTGAAGGGACCACAGTTTTTGGCCAAAAGGAAGTCAGAAAAACCTCCACACACACCTTAAAAACCACGCACTGCTTTATCTCTGCCGTTCATCTTTGAGCCATTATTTTAATTGGTCGAGCGCGTGATGTAGATCTCTGCGGCTTTTAAGGAGAAAAATAGTTTCTCTGTTTAATTGATCCTTCCAAAGTTGTGCTGTAAACGCTGTTTATCGGCGTGCAAAATGGCATTAATGATAACTGCAGCCGTGACAGAAATTAATGCATCCATTTAGATTACCTTTATTTACACACGGAAAAGAATATGTTGAACTACATTTTTTTATTTTATTTTTAAGAAAACTGTCTGTAAAACGATTCTTTTTCGTTTCAGTCCCTGTACTGCGTGGGGAATTGTGAGGTGTAATGTCTGGTATTTAGCCTTAAAATGCTATTTAGGAATGACAAGCAGCAGTGGCACCTGCATGGCAGGAGATTCACAGCGTGTTTGATGTCACAGAGCCTCGAAAAAACAGAAAAGGAAATGCAGCTCAACTGCAGAACTGTGTTTTTGCTAGGATTTTATGTGATAAACCAGCTGACAAAATTAAGTTGAAAAGTTGCATAGTGAGCTCCGAACATCAATTTTCAAGTCTTGCCAATTGGATTTTATTTACGGGTATCAAAGTAAACGGACACGCAACACCTTTCACATCTTCCATTTTCAGTTCACTCCACGGCACTTTTTTAATATTTCAATCTTCTAAAAAAATCTGTTGTATTTTAGTGGCAAAACACGGGGAAACAGTCTGAATGTGGATTGTATCTGCAACATGGGCTCCTCCTGTTGTTGTTGATTGCGGGGCCCTCACTGTTCCGGAATGTGTAAATTAATTAGACCATTTGTGAAATGGACATAAAGACAAGCGGGGTTCGGCGGATCCCATTGTCCTTGAGGAATCTCATCCAGGTGTTCAAAGGGGCTGGGAGGTGAGGTGACCCCTTCACGTGCCCCTAATTATCATCTGAATGACAACACGGCCCCGGATCAATAGTTCCCAGTCGCAGTTTGAAGATCGCAGATAAAAAGCCACCTTGTTGTCAAGTGAGAAAATGCTAATGTAATTAACATCCAATAATCCTCTGGAAAAAGAATCCGAGTTTTGGATCTTGGTGGGAGCCGAGAAGAAGGATATTTACAGCAAACACAAGGAGACAAGGATGAGGAGAACAACGCAGCCTGGTAAAATAAGCTTCTTCTTTTTGTTGGAACTTGTTGCAGATTGTTTGCGCGACTCGCTGCGGGTCATGATAAATTGAAGCAGGAGCTGCTTCCTGCCGAGGCCGCGACTAGTGACGAGGTCAATGGACTCTTTAGACTAACCTTCCCCGCGCTGCGGGGCGCGTGTGTGTGTGTGTGTGTGTGTGGCCGGCCGCCGCAGGCCTCCCCGCTGCCATCTCACACACACACACACACACACACACACACACACACACACACACACACACACACACACACACACACACACACACACGCTGTTAAATTATCCTTCATCATGGCGACATAATGCACGCGCTGCTGGAGTTTTTTTAACCATTTTCACCGACAAATAGTTGTTCTTATTTCTTATTTTGCAGCTCCTTCATTTAAAAGCAGTGCGCGTTTTTTTCTTTTGTCATATTTGTTTTTAAGTCTTACTTATTCTGTAGATTTATAATAGGAGTTTATGGGACCGTATGTTCTTCTATACAGTGAAATAGAAGAAAATAGGTATATGAACATTACAACCAAAATTAGCATATGATTAATTGGCTTCTTTATTTAATGACTTTTGCAATAATTGTTCTCTCTCTCTACACACACACACACACACACACACACGCACGCACGCACGCACGCACACACACACACACACACACACACACACACACACACACATATATATATATTAACCTTACTGTAATTTTTTACAGTAGCCTTGCTGGAATTTTATTGCAATTTTACTGTAATTTCTTTAAAATAGCACAGTGATTATATAACATGGTTTCTGTGATTTCATCACATTTTTATCATAATAAAATCACAATAATCCTATAGTAGAATTACAGTAAGTTGTCATTTTACAGTAGTTTATGAAACTGCATACTGCATGTAATAAAATTAAAAGTTTCAATGTGAACTTGCAACAGTAATATTTGCTTCTTACATAGAAATCAAAGTATTGCAACCAAAGTGAAAATACTCTGATCTAAAAACATAACTGATACATTTATCCTCATGGTAACATTACATTGAATATAATTAATTAAATAATCTTTACTAAAACAAAAGTTCCCAAATGTCAAAGTTTCCAAGCAAACTGCATGTCAAAGTCATAAAAACAATGTTTTACCAGCTTTTCATGTAAAACTTGCAGTCAAAATTCTAAATGTCTGTCGTTTTATTCCTTCGAAGGAAGGAAGGGATCCAACAATGTCAAATATTGAAGTTACATATTTTTCAAAACGTTATTGGAACCCCAACAGTACATCTTAAACATTTGGGCAAGTTTAAGACTTGGTGAACAGCCAAGCAAAACCAACATGGATGAGTTCTGAGTTGGTCTCAGTCCTGAACTTCTCCAGAAATCAAAGGGCTAGAAGACAAAGAAAGAAAAACATGTTTTAATACACGAGATTAACAGCACATTAAACTGCATTTATGCATTTAAGACAAGCAGGGAGAAAGGTGGAGTAAGAGCTGTGTGGGCTGCACAGTGGTGCAGTTGGTAGAGCTGTTGCCTTGTAGCAAGAAGGTTCTGGGTTCGATTCCCGGCCTGGGGTCTTTCTGCATGGAGTTTGCATGTTCTCCCTGTGCATGGTGGGTTTTCTCCAGGTACTCCGGTTTCCTCCCACAGTCCAAAAACATGACTGTCAGGTTAATTGGCCTCTCCAAATTGCCCCTAGGTGTGAGTGTGTGTGCATGGTTGTGTGTCCTGTGTGTCTCTGTGTTGCCCTGCGACAGACTGGCGACCTGTCCAGGTGACCCCGCCTCTCGCCCGAAACGTTGGCTGGAGATGGGCACCAGCACCCCTCCCGACCCCACTGAGGGAAAATGGATGGATGATGGATGGATGGACAAGCAGGGAGAAAGGTGGAGTAAGAGAACTGATTGTGTGTAAATGTGTAATTTTACCATTTTAAAAGTTCCATGAAGGAGGAGAATGGAGACACATGTCCACTGCTGTGTTTTGAATAAGTCATCATGTTGTTTTGATGTTACTTTTCCTTTTACAGCTTTTGTTCTTCTTTCTGGGTTCAGGCCTATGAATCGCCTAGAAACAGGTGGGAGACTGTTTAAAATGACCCTTTTGTTTTTTTCAGTACATATTAAATTTTTAGATTAGATGACTGTAATCTGCCAAATATGTTTTGTAAAGGCATTACTGACATAGTTCTCATTCACCTATGAAAAAATATTCTAGGTGGCAAAAGGTGCTGCTGGACCTGCTTGTGCCCTTGATGCTGTTTCCTGAAAAATAACAATGTTCAGTGATATTAGATTTAATTTTAACTTTAACTTAATACTCAGATACAGACAGACATTTCCATAGACAGATAATTCCTCTGTCTCTATCCATGCACTATGTTTACAGACAGAGACACGTTCTGTACCTTCTGTGCCTCGATCTGTAGACCTAAGGATGGTAGATACAGTGAGACACAGACAGTTAGAGTATCTGGGGCAGTGAGAGAGGTGAGGGCTCAGTCTTGACACCCCCCACGAGATGCCACCCTGGGCAGTTACCCATGTCACCCATAGCAGAATCTGGCACTGGCTGATTAATCACTATCCCTAATTTTGTATGCTTTAAATATAAATATGCACACAGCTGTGCAAAGCCCTCTTGCTGCACGCCAACAATTTAAAATCCAAGAAATTATCTTGCATTTGTGGTCTCCCATACTCAATAGCAACTATCTACTAAAAATCTACTACACATCTACAAATGGTACCAAACTTGTTCAGGAGTCAACTAAGATCTATTTGATTAGATCTATTTATTTTCTAGTTCTTGGATGCCCCACCCTTTTATGATACCGCCAAGCATAGACATGAATACATAGCCGCCTCATGCAGCGGGTCGGCCCGTTGCTGCGATACGTCACAGCGTCCGCCATATTGAATGTGGAATATGTGCCAATAAGCTAGTACAAGTAAATGGGCTGAACTTTATAAAGTGCTGTTCTACAAAGTATTTTAAATTAATTCCTGTCATTGACACATTTTCTCACACACATTAATATATTTGGTAATCAAAGAAATGACTAAAGACAGAGTTTCTTTTGATGTGATTATTTTATTGTTTTGGGGCATTTCTGAATAAAGAGCACAATGTTTGATTTGATAGAAATGATTCTGATCATTTTTATATTAACTGTGATGGAGACCAGGGGTTCCATCTCATATTGATTATTGATATTATGTTTATTTACAGTTCAAATGTGTTTTGTATCAGTTCTTTATTTCAGTTACATTATGACATTTAGTAAACATTATTTTTGTTTAGGGAGACTGGCCATCTGTCCTGTTCAGAGAATGTGGGGGAAAATGTCAGTTTGTTTCTGATTGGTTTAATTTGAGTTAATTGTTTGAGTTCTTGCCTTTCTGGGTGTGTCTCAGCCAGGTGGAGCAGAGAGGGAGACAAATGCTCCTGGAGCATACCATCTTCCATTAAGAGGGGTAATACTGAGGATCTATATTTACTTGCAGTTTCTTTTTGATTGACCTTAGATTAGTTTTAATAATTTGCATGCATGTAAATATTGGTTTTCTTGTTTGTCTTTTTTTGATCCCCCCTCTACCTGATGTAAGTGTTGGAACTTGCCTCAGGTATAAATGTCAGCTGCTTTGTTTCACTGTGTCGGTGTAATGATGACCAGGAGCTCCAAATAAATCCACCTCAGACATTTTGTTGCCTCACTTCCTTCATTAATGCAGAGCCTCCGTCAGTCAAAGTGACTTTAACATTGATGAACAGACACACTTTTACAGTGTTTTATTAAACAACATATTTACATAATTCCATAATTTAACATTTCAAGACAAGAAAAAAAATCTTGTATTTATTTTTTATATATTATTGATACATGACTTTTGATTTATTAGTCATTGTCAAACATTAAACTACATGTTTTTCTTACTTTTTTCTGGGAAAAAAAATTATTACAGTATGCCAACTCTGCTATTGACAGCAAAGAGTGAAAATAACTAACAGAGTAAATTATTTTTATTTTATTACATAAGCTGTATTAATACACTAATACTTCAGATTGAGATATTTAAAAATACACAAAAAGTGAAAGAATAAAACATGTATTTCTTATACTGGGAACACTGGTCACAGGCTTCAGTCTGCTGGTCACACTGGGAGAACTCAATGACTTCTGAGACGTCCTGGTTCACAGGCTAAAGCCAAGAATAAAAGAGAAATTATCCTAAAGTGAAATAGAAAATACATAAATGTTTCCTTCACATTCCGAAAAAGACATTTTCAGCATGTTGGGCTCTGACTCGTAGCATCTTTATAGCTAAACACCGACATGGTGAAGCTGAGCTGGAAACAGACTGAAGACCAGCAGCTCCAGCTCTGATCCTGACTGACCTTTACTCACTAAATCCTCTGGTTTTTAACCAGCTTCCCCTCTAACAGCGGTTTCTCATCACCTCTCTCTCATTAGAAAACAGCGTGAAAACGTTAGCTGCTACGCTAACAATCAGCGGTTACTTCGGGCCAATTTAACTACATAAATATTTTTCAGTTGTTTAGAAGCGAATTTCTGGCTTTAAAGTCAAGTAATTCTGATCTTTCATCCTTACCTGTGAAAGGTAATGCCAATGAATCCAGTTTGTTTCGTAAAACAGTTGAAACACAGCAAAGGACTTAGAGCTCCGATCGCCCTGCTGCCACATAGAAGATGGCGGACGCTGTTACGTACGACTCAGCGCTCCATGAAGCGTCTAGTATTCATGTCTATGGTGGCGGGAGCTGAAGGACTATGGACTATGATTATGGTTTTACCTCCCTTACATTACAGATATCTCAAATTGTTTTGTGACTAGATGTTTTAGCAATTTAAGATATCTCTATTTATATTTCGACTAGACAAAATAACTATTTGTGATATCTCTAATTACATTCTGACTAGTCAAAATGACGTCATATTTACCATTGACTTGTATGGAGACTTAAATTCAAGATATCTAAAATTAATTACTAACTATCTGAAATACACATTTCAGATATCTACAAGTAAATTATGACTAGTCATAAAGTAAATTCAAGATGTCTCGATTTTGGTTTTGACTAGTCATAATTCATAATTAATTAGTCATAATTAATATGAATTAATTTTTAGGTCCCCTCCGCCGCACTATTGTTAGAACAATGGTTCAGTCCAAAGTGTAGGAGGAGCAACAGCTCCGTTAGAGCCAGTGAAGTGAGGAGCTAGCTTAGAGGTTCTCAACGTGGGCGGTACCGCCCCCCAGGGGGCGTTCAGAGTATGGCAGGGGGCGCTGGCGGACATTTTTACAAAAGGGGGGCGCTGGGATGTCTTTGGGGGGCGGTTGGTCAAAGATAAACTTTACACCTTAAATGCACAACAATACCAGTTTAGACTTTGAGCAACTTGGTAAAACTGTATTGTGTAACATTAAATCATGCTTGGCTGCAACGATGGCAGCTCTTCTTCTATGCAGTGTTTGTAGCTTCTGTTAGCTTCTTGGCGCAGCTCCGTTCTCCTGCTACTGCTAGCTAAAATCACGATACCCTCACTGTGTATCCCTCTGAAAAATGAACCCATTGAAATAAAGAAATGAATAAATCCCTCCATGGGTGATACCACGATAGAGAGCGTTCATTTTATAGCGTTAACACGGTACTGTAAATGGTCCGGTATGAAACGGGGTGATAGAACAACACAGCACTTTCACATTTCAGCAATCAGAATGCAGAAATTGTTTCCGTTGTTTAAAAAGGTTTATGTCAGTCTGCCTTTTCCCCATCGATACGCTTCCCGACCGCCCTGCACCTTAGGGGCTTAAAAAAAAAGACGTTCACAAGGCGCAAAAACAGCAGAAGCGGGACATAAAACGGAGCGACGAACTAGATGTGAATTATGGCATAAAAACAAATAGTCCGATGCTGAACAGTGAAAAAATCATCACATGATGTGAAACACATCATGGCGATTATGTGATGATGAGTGAAGATTACTGATGGTCAATAAATGATAAAATAAATCTAGCAACTGGAAAGAAACTAAAGTGGACATAGCAATAAACCAAGAGAGGATAAAACTAATCAAAGGAAACTAAATGGAAATGAATGAAGAACAAAATGCAAGAATAAACTAAGAAACTAAAGTAAATACAGAGGAATAAACTAGTATGGAAAGACCTTTCGAGCAATCATTAATACAGAGACTGTATGGCAAGAATAAACAGACACTATGTCCAGATAAAATGTAAAATAATATTGTTGAAATGTCATGGGTTTGTTGAGACCACATCTAGTACTGAGAATAAATATATCTTACAGACCATAACAGTAAAGAACTGATCACTTATTTATGTTTTTAATTATATTTGACATATTTATTTCTTCAATATTATTTTTCATGTCAGTGTTAATGTCATGAGGCTGATGACTCCATGACACTTTCAATTTGACTCATTAGGATTTGATTAAGAACCAGATTTGTTCTTTGTCATTTCTGTCCAGTAAAACTATTAATCTATAATCAATAGACAGGTCTATATAAAGATATAATCCATGTTTCTGTTTCATATTTGTATGGCATTAAAAGGACCTGGAACTTTTGTTTTTCCACTGAAAGCTCTGGTTTGCACAATAAATGCCATGTGGGTGAAATTTTATGGCTGATACTCTGATGTCCCATTCTCCTGAAGGCAGCACAGAGCTGCACCACCAGAAACTGACAAACACTGAAGAGAAGAAGAGCTATGATTAATGTAGTTACAGTTCTATCCATGTTTTAATGCTGCAGCTCAGTCGTTTTGCAAATAGATCAAAGTTTAAACTGGCATGTTGTTCATCTTTTATCTGGTCATTTTGTGGAATATTTAACAACTAGAAAATGGCACAAAATAAGAATATTTTTTCCACTCTGATTAGCTGCTGTTAGGCCTACTGATTTTAACTTGAATGTTCATTGCATTTTTCGTAGACACCTGTGAAAATAATTTCTATTCCCATGACTTTTTGTTCTCTGGGAAATTATTTTTGATGATAAATACAGAAACAAGCATAAAAATCAAAACATCTACAATAGTGATAGTAATGTTAATGATAAAATAATAGTCAGGGCAAAGTAGCCTGCAAATTCTTTGGTGGGGGGCGGTGAGGGACCTGTATAAACTCTGGGGGGGCGTTGGCCCAAAATAGGTTGAGGAACACTGAACTAGCTGTTAACTGGCTCAGCAGCACAAACAAAAACCCTCCAGTAAGTAAATACTTAAAGCAAAAGACATGAAAACACCTTTTATTTACTTTCACTGCTCAACAGAAATAAACACATTGACAATAAAAATCAGTTCACAGTTCGACATTTCATTACTTTGGCTGAATCATGATAAACTGCAATAGTTTTTCATGATTCAGCCACCTTATGCCTTGGAAATCAAAACTAGCAGAACTTCTATATTGCTTTCATAGACTTAGCTCCTTTTTCTGTTGGAGGTAGGGTTAGAGTTAGACTAGGAACCCTAACCCAACCCCCTTACTGTATTTTCATGCTGTAGTTTTTACAGCCATTTGTTACACTGTATCTGAAAGTCCAAAGTCAAATGTTCGGACTTGACATTCACCAAACGTTGTCTGAATGTTCACTCCGAACATTCGCTCAATATGGGAAAATTCATGACTAATATTTTTGACAAAATCTCTATTTTTGTATGTATGTATTTTAAGAATGTTATTCTATCTTTCAACATTCTCAAAGTATGTTCAGAACGTCAGAACATACGTTCTGAATGTGGTCTGACCGTCCATGTGTGACGTTTGTATAAAATACAGTTAGTAACTTCAATACCGCATTTAGGCACTAAGGGGCACCACACCCGGCTAAATATTATCCCCTTCATTCAAATAACGGTTTTAAATCCGATTTTTCTTAGGAGGGGCCGTTTACGACAAAATCTATGTTTTGCCTCATACACACTACTGTGAACAGGAACAACAAACATTACGAACTGTAACAGTGTAACGATGAACAGAACAGGTAACTTATTACACAGCACTTTGGACAACCATGTTGTTCTCAAATGCTTTGTAAATAAACGTGACAAAAATAATTATTCTGTCAGAACTCTGAAGACAGAATGGGTCATAGAGAACGTGGAAACATCACACTGGTTAAACCAAATAGATGAGCACGGAGATGACTAGGAAGCTTCCGTGCAAATGTCCTCCACAGACATTCCTCCACACAGAACTCTGATGCCCACTTTCTGCATTTTGTTACAAATATGCGCAAACCTCCATGGAAGTAACCCCTCTGGTGGAGTGAGCTCTAAGATTCTCTGGAGGATCCAATCCAGAAGAATTGTAAGCCTGTGAGATGACCTCACACAACCAATGAGAAAGACGCTGGGCGGACAGAAGATGCCCCACTGAGTTATCTCTGTAATGCACGAACAGACTCTGAGAGCAATGCAGTGCAAACGTGTGCGCCACATAAACCAGTACTGTCTTGTTCAAATATGTAGATGAGATTCAAAGAGGTCTTCCCCAAGGCCTCCTCCCGGTGGGACGTGCCCGGAACACCTCACCAGGGAGACGTCCAGGAGGCATCCTGACCAGATGCCCGAGCCTCAACTGGCTCCTCTCAACGTGGAGGAGCAGCGGCTCTACTCTGAGTCCCTCCCAGATGACCCAGCTTCCCACCCTATCTCTAAGGGAGAGCCCAGCCACCCTGCGGAGGAAGCCCTTTCGGCCGCTTGTACCCATTATCTCGTTCTTTCGGTCATGACCCAAAGCTCATGACCATAGATGAGGGTGGGAACGTAGATCGACCGGTAAATCGAGAGCTTCGCTTTTTGGCTCAGCTCTCTCTTCACCACGACGGACCGGTACAGCGCCCGCTTCACAGTAGACGCTGCCCCAATCCGCCTGTCGATCTCCCGTTCCCTTCTTCCCTCATTCGTGAACAAGATCCCCAGATACTTAAACTCCTCCACTTGAGGCAGGACGACCCCCCTGACCTGGAGAAGGCACTCTACCCTTTTCCGGGTAGAGTGCCATGGCCTCGGATTTGGAGGCACTGAGCCTCATCCTGGCCGCTTCACACTCGGCTGCGAACCGCTCCAGTGAGAGCTGCAGATCACGTTCCGATGAAGCCAACAGGACCACATCATCCGCAAAAAGCAGAGATGCGATCCTAAGGCCACCAAAACGGATCCCCTCAACACCTCGGCTGCGCCTAGAAATTCTGTCCATAAAAGTAATGAACAGAATCGGTGACAAAGGGCAGCCTTGGCGGAGTCTCACTCTCACCGGAAACGAGCCCGACTTACTGCCGGCAATGCGGACCAGACTCTGACACCGGTCATACAGGGACCTGACAGCCCGTATCAAAGGGCCCGGTACCCCATACTCCCGGAGTACCCCCCACAGGGCCCCCCGAGGGACACGGTCGAACGCCTTCTCCAAGTCCACAAAACACATGTAGACTGGTTGGGCAAACTCCCATGCACCCTCCAGGACCCTGCTGAGGGTGTAGAGCTGGTCCAGTGTTCCACGATCAGGACGAAAACCACACTGCTTTTCCTGAATCCGAGGTTCGACTATCCAACGGACCCTCCTCTCCAGGACCCCTGAATAGACCTTACCAGGGAGGCTTAAGAGTGTGACCCCCCTGTAATTGGAGCACACCCTCCGGTCCCCCTTTTTAAACAGGGGGACCACCACCCCAGTCTGCCAGTCCAGGGGAACTGCCCCCGATGTCCATGCGATATTGCAGAGTCGCATAAGCCAACACAACCCTGCAACATCCAGAGCCTTAAGAAACTCCGGGCGGATCTCATCAACCCCCGGGGCCCTGCCACCGAGGAGCTTTTTGACCACCTCGGCGACCTCGTCCCCAGAGATTGGAGAGCCCATCCCAGAGTCCCCATGCTCAGCTTCCTCAACAGAAGGCATGTTGGTGGGATTGAGGAGGTCTTCGAAGTATTCCGCCCACCGGCCCACAACGTCCCGAGTTGAGGTCAGCAGCGCACCATCCCCACTATAAACGGTGTTGGTGCTGCACTGCTTCCCCCTCCTCAGACGCCGGATGGTGGACCAGAATTGCCTCGAAGCCGTACGGAAGTCTGTCTACATGGTCTCTCCAAACTCCTCCCACGTCCCGAGTTTTTGCCTCAGCGACAACCCGAGCCGCATGCCGTTTCGCCCTCCGGTACCCATCAGCTGCTTCTGGAGTCCCACAGGCCAAAAAGGCCCGGTAGGACTCCTTCTTCAGCTTGACAGCATCCCTCATCAAAGGTGTCCACCAACAGGTTGGAGGGTTCCCGCCGCGACAGGCACCAACAACCTTGCGGCCGCAGCTCCGATAGGCCGCCTCGGCAATGGAGGTACGGGACATGGTCCACTCAGACTCAATGTTTCCCACCTACCCTGGAACGTGTTCAAAGTTCTGCCGGAGATGGGATTTAAAGCTCCGTCTCACAGAGGATTCCGCCAGATGTTCCCGGCTTACTCCCCCACCACCGGAGCCAACTCGTCACCAGGTAGTGGTCAGTGGACAGCTCCGCACCTCTCTTTACCCAAGTGTCCAAGACATACGGCCGCAAATCCGATGAGACGATGACAAAGTCAATCATCGAACTGCGGCCTAGGGTGTCCTGGTGCCAAGTGCACATATGGACGCTCTTATGCCTGAACATTGTGTTCGTGATGGACAATCCGTGATGAGCACAGAAGTCCAACAACAGAACACCACAAGGGAGTCCCCAGGAGGGGCACTCTCCAGTACCCCCTCTAAGGACTCCAAGAAGGGTGGGTAATCTGAACTGCCGCTTGGCCCGTAAACACAAACAACAGTCAGAACCCGTTCCCCCACCCGTAGGCGGAGGGAGGCTACCCTCTCGTTCACCGGGGTGAACCCCAACGTACAGGCGCTCAAGAAGACAAAAAAGATCATCCTCAACTTCAGGATAAAGAGGACAATCCATCCAGGGCTGAGCATAGATGGTGAGCAAGTGGAGAGGGTCAGCAGCTTCAGATTTTTGGGAGTCCACATCTCAGAGGATCTCACGTGGAGCTTCAACACAGAAAACCAAGCAAAGACTCTTGTTTTCTGAGAACTCTCGGCGGTGTGGTCTGTCTAAGGAGCTGCTGACCAGATTCTGTCACTGTACACTGACTTACTGCTGTACAGTGTAGGTCAGGGGTCACCAATTCCAGTCCTCAAGGGCTGCCATCCTGCAACTTTTAAATTCATCTCTGCTCCAAAATGTCTGAATTCCCTCACCAGCATTCATTCCTCTCTGAAATAGGCTGGAAACTAGCAGTTTATTTGATCCAGGTGTGGTTGAACAGAGACGCACCTAAAAGTTGCAGGATGGTAGCCCTAGAGGACTGGAGTTGGTGACCCCTTGTGTAGGTCCTCCAACTGTACAGAAGCAGACAAGAAGAGCTTGTAGAGGGTTACCAAAAGAGCACAGTAGATCATCAGATCCTATTTGTCCATTATTAAAGGCATCTACTAAGCCAGGGGTGTCAAACTCCAGTCCTTGAGGGCCAGTGTCCTGCAACTTTTAGATGTGCCTTTGCTGCACCACACCTGAATAGAACAATTAGGTCATTAGCAAGGCTCTGGAAAATTTACCTACACAAGAAGGAGGTAATTAAGCAATTTGATTCAGGTGTTTTGTACCTGTGGCACATCTAAAAACTGCAGGACAGCGGCCCTTCAGGACTGGAGTTTGACACCCCTGTACTAAGCTCACCTGTTCAAGTGGGCAAAGAGCATACGAAAAGACCCTTTTCACCCAGGACGCTGCTGCACTTCTCCATGCTACAGCATGTAACTTTAACAAAATAATTTTTTTTAACAATTTGTTAAAATTGCCATTGTAATATTAGACAATCTATGAAAAATAAAGCTCTTCCATCTCCTCCCTGAGCTACTATTGCTGTCTTAAATATTGCACCACTCCTGGTCAAAAACAAGCAATGTTGGGAGGAGGGTCTTAGCATTGCCAGTCAAACTTGTTAAGTTAAAAAAAAATTTTTTTTAAATGTTATATATTGCAGCTTTAAGTAGAGTGAGTGCAGGAGACAGTCAATCTGAAGATCCTGAGGGACTATTAAAGACCGCCATGACTAGACATACAAATTCATTGACTTTTAAAATGAAAAATTCCTTTTTCTTTAACTGTAAACTTTTATACTTTGAGCAATTCTGCACTTTTTTGTTGGCAGTGTTATTGCTCAAGCAATCAAATGTAATTATAGTGCCTTGAGTATATGTAACCGGATCCTTTTCTGCGTTGTGCTGGTTTTTGAGTGAATGGACCGTGACACAGTTTCTTTCAAGCGGATGATTCTCGGTTTATTTCTGACGAAAATACAGACAAAACAACCGTGTTATAGGCTGCCCGCTCCAAGTCCTACACAAAAGTATATAACAAAAATTAACTTAAAGATCTATAAATAAACTGAATGTATTTAGATGGAAAAATGGAAAGCACACACCTCTCCCGCAGGACAACATGTCAAAAGGGGAGGGGCTAAGGGGCGCAAACAATTTAAAGACAATACCACAGAAGAAGAAATAAAAGGGAGGGGCTTCCGATCTTAAAGTAACGCGGTTAAAACAATGACAGAGGTGTTTCAGTAAGATAAGGAACAAGTCAAATAACCAAAAGAAGACATTTTGAGTAATTATAATAAAAGAGAAATATAACCAGGTTACACATACAATGACAATAAAGTTCTCTGTCTGTCTGTCTGTCTTACTGTGGTCTGTCTATCTATCTCACCAGCTAGTTGGCTAGATAAGTGTGGTTTATGTCCTCGGATACAGTCTAATAGCTAGCTATCTTCCTATAAAATTCTCTATCTATTAGACTGTATACGTGGACCCCCAGTATCACTGACATGCAAGCTACCTGACTGTCCCTGATTTGCAAACAGGCTGAAGAGCTCAGAAATGTGCAAGTTGCAGTCTTGCACAAGACTCCGCTGTTAAGACTGCAAGCTAATGAGGCAGATTAGTCATTGAATTCATGTGTAAGGACACATCTAAAAGCCGCAGGACTCTGGCCCTTGAGGAATGCAGTATGAGACCCTCTGCCTTAGTCTGTTGAGTATTGGAGTTAACTCCCCTTGTGGTACCACTGGGTTAAAAGAAATGTGCTAGTAAATGAATAGCAGATGAACAATGGCTGTTCAATGTTGAATCTGAAACTTAATTAATTGGCACGTCATGCTGATTTTATTTACTTTTTAATTAACTCATTTGTGGGCCGGACTGAAATCAACATCCTCAGCAGGCATAATGTAGTTGGTCCCGATCTGCCAGAAATGTAATATAATAATCTAAATTATGCTGTCGGTAGTAGCCTAATCATCTGAATATTATCTTTTTTTTTTTTACCTCAGAATTTGTCATTTAGTGAAGGTAGTATCATGTCTCTCTGTGATCATTATGGGCTATATCAGTGTTTCTCAACCTTTTTTGGGCCAGCGCCCCCCCTAGCCTTTATCCAGGTCCCTCACCGCCCCCCACCAAATAATTTGGTGGTGAGGGGGCGGTGCACTGACTATTATTTTATCATTAATATTACTATCACTATTGTAGTTGTTTTGATTTTTATGCTTGTTTCTGTATTTATCATCAAAAATAATTTCCCAGAGAACAAAAAACTCATGGGAATAGAAATTATTTTCACAGGTGTCTACGAAAAATGCAATGAACATTCAAGATAAAATCGGTAGGCCTAACAGCAGCCAGTCAGAGTGGAAAAAATATTCTTATTTTGTGCCATTTTCTAGTTGTTAAATCTTGCACAAAATTACCAGATAAAAGATGAACAACATGCCAGTTTAAACTTTGATCTATTTGATCTATAGCGACTGATCTCTGCAACATTAAAACATGGATAGAACTGTAACTACATTAATCATAGCTCTTCTTCTCTTCAGTGTTTCTGTCGGTTTCTGGTGGTGCAGCTCTGTGCTGCCTTCAGGAGAATGGGACATCAGAGCATCATCCATAAAACTTCACCCACATGGCATTTATTGTGCAAACCAGAGCTTTCAGTGGAAAAATAAAAGTTCCAGGTCCTTTTAATGCCATATAAATATGAGACAGAAACATGGATCATATCTTTATATAGACCTGTCTATTGATTATAGATTAATAGTTTTACTGGACAGAAATGACAAAGAACAAATCTGGTTCTTAATCAAATCCTAATGAGTCAAATTGAAAGTGTCATGGAGTCATCAGCCTCATGACATTAACACTGACATGAAAAATAATATTGAAGAAATAAATATATCAAATCTAATTAAAAACATAAATAAGTGATCAGTTCTTTACTGTTATGGTCTGTAAGATATATTTATTCTCAGTACTAGATGTGGTCTCAACAAACCCATGACACTTCAACAATATTATTTTACATTTTATCTGGAAATAGTGTCTGTTTATTCTTGCCATACAGTCTCTGTATTCATTATTGCTCGAAAGGTCTTGCCATACTAGTTTATTCCTCTGTATTTACTTTAGTTTCTTAGTTTATTCTTGCATTTTGTTCTTCATTCATTTCCATTTAGTTTCCTTTGATTAGTTTTATCCTCTCTTGGTTTATTGTGTTAAGGAAGAATTTTTATATTACAATTAAATTTAGCAAAACTCTGGCTCTGATACTTCCTTTTGATCCCGGGTTCTCTCGCGTGGCCACGTGTGGGGACAAAAACACAACAAAGTGTTGACGTCACAGAATTACAGGATTTAATCCAATCAGAAGAAAATATAAAATAGTACAGGAAACTAAAGAAAGACAGATACAAACATTGTTACCTGAGACAAGAAGACAAAGACATATCAAGGACGTCCTTGGAGAAAGAGCTGGTGCAGAAGTTAAATAAATCAGCTTTTTTCTGAATTGTTTCCCTTGTGCACAAACTTTTATACCTGTAGGTGTGTTTTCCTCTTTAATGTATTCAAATAAGGCGTATCTCTACTTGACCAATTGGAAGGCATCTCTGGCCCTTTTAAATTTTAGAAAAAGTCCCGCAGTTTGGTCGCAAGATCAAACACCTTTTGTTAAATAAGGTAGAAGCAGACTCTCTGAATTCATGGTGGTTTATGGTTTTCACAGATCAATGTGAAAAGCTAGAACTTCCTACTGATTGTTTCCCAACAGACAAAGAGCAGATCAGAAGATCTTGGCAAACAATCTGCTTTAACTACAGTAAAATATATCAATAGGTCAGAATATGTTATAAATTTTAAAACTATAATTATGGTATTTCAATCAAGTCATGATAAATTCTAAAACTAACTTATTTTAAATGTATTTTCTTAACACTATCCGGCCTCCTGTGGCTCTACAGCCATCTGGGCAAAAAGAAACAAATGCAGGAACCTCACAGGTAGCTGTGAAATTCTGGTTTCTCTTCTGCTCTGCCAGGAACAAACCTTTAATACTGTATTTTAATTCAATGAAAAGTTCTCCAAAAACCCAATTTGTTCCTCTGCACTCAGCATCTCCAAAGTTTAGTTCTGATATCAAACCAAAAGCAATAGATAATAAACAGAAAATAATGAAGTACAATTCCTGTTTCTAATTAGGAATTAGAAACAAATAAGAATTAAGACATTCATTCACCATAAACCTAAGTATTTTCTAATACTAAACAAAACATTTTCATGTGATTCTAATATAGTCAGAAATAATACAATTTCAAATACATTCATCATTAACTAAATTAATTCTAAAACAAGATAATAGAATTTTAGTCAAAACATGTTATTAATAACTAAGAAAAATGTCTTACAAATTAAATGTTAGTGATTTAAAACATTTTATGTTATATTCAGTTTTTGCACCATGTCAGATGTTAGTTCTGGAAGACTTCTCATCCTGGTTACGTGAACCGACCAAAGTTCCCTTTCTCAGAGTAATTCAAGTGATACTGTCCTCCACCTTCCTGCATATGTTAATTTATGACCTCCTGTCTTTAATGATAAGACTCCAGGGGTCTGAGCCGAAATTCTCCTGCAGATTCTCTATTCTCCTTTGTACTTTAAATACTTCGGGTTTTAAATCACTCACACAAACCTGTTCAAACTTAAGAAATTCGTTCTAAAAGGTTTAAACTGTGTTAAACACTCAAAATAATAATTTTTCTCAACAGTCCCCCTTTTGAGGTCTGAGATACACAGACCTCACAAATAAATTGATTAGGCCTTCCAATATAGGAACAAAAAAATTCCGTGTACTAGAATACTAAAACATTGGCCTTCTTATACAGTCCCCCTTTTCAACAGGACCCCTCAGCTCCACATCCCCCTCATCTGCAGCACCACAGTAAAGCATCTGATAGGGAGGCGGAGCAGGTGGGCCTCTGCTACCCTTAGCAGTTTTATGCATTCCAAATTAAACTCCTCACCGTACCTGTAGATGATAAATTTGTTCTGTCCAGTAATTTAATACTCACCTGAAGTATTGCAAAAATTTGTAACAATCTCAATTTAAATGTAAAAATACCTATTAACCTTTTAAAAATCCTATAACTCAATTATTGCAAAACAAGCAAAACACATTACAAATCATCACCCAAAAAGGATAAAATGGAAAAATGACTGAGGTACACAAAACTTACCAAAGATGGACACTAATCACAAAATCAATACTGATCATAACAATGACAATCCTTCAACAGTGTAAAAAGCAACACCAAAAACAAAAGCTGTCAAGGAAAAAAAAATTAGAACACATAAAAATCAATTACACATTTCCTTTTTTTTACAGAATTCAATAATAGTCTTAGAGTCTGTGTCTTTCTTCTTTGTCTTTCCTCAAAAACAAAAGAAGTTCTTCGTCCAGAAATGATCTAAAAATACGCGCGAAAAAAGAAACGAAAGTTCATTGAGTTCGCAAGAAAAGACGAAAATACGCAAAAGAGAGAAGATGTGTTAACGGTGATGATCCTCTTGTAACTTGATCCTTTGTGTAACCTGATTTCCTCGTCGGGTTTAAACCTCAGATTCCCACCTGAGTGTCCGTTGCTCACTGAAAATTGGATTTATTGTGCCAATATAACAGTGAGTTTAAGGAGAGGGTGCAATCTCCTTTTCTCAATATAAGGACACCGGAAACAGGAGTATTATGCCTGTCCGGGCCTTTTAAGCCTCGAATTCCAGGAATTAGAAGTGGTCATGGCAGGAATTGCTGATCCTCCTCGGTCCTGGGAAGTGCCTGCAGACGCTCCTCGTCTGAAGTTGCAGATCTTCTTGTACGTCTCGGAGCGCGTTGTGGCTCCTCAGCTGTTGTGCAGTGACTCCAATGGAACCAGGTGTCTCCTTTCCCTTGCAGACGGACAGCATGAGACGTCCTTTCCACGACTTGGTATGGTCTGGTGAAGCGAGGTTCAGACCACTGTCTTTTGATGACCTTCAGCCACACCCAGTTGATTCCTGGGACCAGTCCTGAGCCTGGACGGTCCTATGACGTCTGGTATTTTGCAAACTCTGTTGCCAGAACCTGTGACTCACTAAAAACATAATTATGAAATAAATGTGCAGGTTCACCTGTCCATTCTGGAATCCGAGTGCAGGTGCTGGAAACATCCTTCTTGTGTGGAGCTCATATGGACCCTGTTGATTTGTTAATGGACATTCAAACAAACATCCAATAATAAGCAATGCATTTACCCAATTTAAATTTAGACTGTGCACAGTTTATAGCCAATTTTGTTTTATTTACTCTCTCAACCTTGCCTTGTGATTGGGGTTAATATACTGTACCGAATAAATGGGTCAATCCGAGCATCTGTTCCACATTCTGCAGATCTTGATTCCTAAAAGGAGTACCATTTACTCACCTGATCTTTGTTAGAAATCCATAGCGTGGAATGTAATGATTGATCAAGCAGAATATGAAAGCTTTGCTGTCTTCCTTTGCGCTGGCCACGCCTCCAGGTATCTTGAGTATTGCATCCAGAGGGATTAATACCTACCAGCGTCAGCATATCTATCCTTTAACCCCGTCTTTGAGAAAAGATGCCACCTGTGCTCCAGGTTTTCATCACCTGTGAAATCCTTTCATGCCAAGTCCATAGACTTCTTGAAGAACCTGGAGTCTCATATCAGGAGAAAGAATCACCTTACCATTCAGTCCTTGTCAGAGTCGGTCATTAACTGACTCCTTATTGCTCATCAGAAAGCTCCAGTGGTGACACTCCCTTTTTGTGTTAAAATATCTTGTACAGATGATTCTATTCCACCTGCTTCAGTTCTAATACTTACCATTTAAAGGAATGACAAGAATCAAACAGCCTTCTTGGCTGTGTTTGTCAGTGGCAGCGCCTTCAGCTGTCACTCTTGTCCTGCTTTCTTCATGACCCCTGTTTCAATCACAATAACAAATTAACACAGAATAATGCTTCTACCAATTCCATTTCCGTTCATATTTTATGCGTTTCTAAGAACCCTGCATTTGTTGTCTTCTATGTTTTTGACTAAAGTCCCAGTTAAACGTCACTAAGCTGAAGTCCTAAAAAGGAGTGTGGGTTTTAATATTTGTATCTTTTTTTTTAAATCTCTCTATCTCACTGTTTACTCAATGTCACATGCTGTTTTATTTCAATTATGTAAAGCACTTTGAAATGCCCTGCTACTGAAATGTGCCACACAAACAAAATTCAATTTATGGATTGGTTCTGTTCCTGAAACTCACTACTTAAATCTTAAAGTAGTGCATATGCTGTTTTTATTTCATATTTACAACATATTTACAACAGGAACCGTCTGTGTACAGACTTCTCAAATCTTTCACTTGTGGCACTCAGATGTGCTCTCCCCCTGTTTCTGATGCAGAACTGTGTGCACTCAGTTCAGCCACAGAAACATCCAAACTAAATTGCAAATGGCAACAAGTTAGAGCCAATCGTTATCAGGATAATCTAGGAGCATAGTTCCTACCATTCCTAGTCATACAAAGAAAGTGCAGCATGTCCACCACAGTCATATCCCGGGGTGATTCAAACTCACAGCTCTGTGACTTGCAGACATCTAAATGATTTGAAACAACAAAAATGAAAATGAAAAAAATATCAAAACTAAAAGAAGCTCTGTTCTGAAGACTGACAGCTCAGATGTACACAGTGTATAACACTCACTAACTGATGTGATAACAAGTATGTGCAGCCTTTATCCAAGACACAGTGTAAGTGCATTAACAAAAATTATTCCTTTCTTTACTGAATAAAAGCTTGACCTCTAATAAGTAACACTCGGGCCAGCTTCTGTTGTCCCCTCCACTGCAGCAGACTTATGTAAACGACCAAAAGAGGAGGACCTGGTTAAAAATCAAAAGCAACAGGTGTGATGTCAGCGTGCCCAAGTCAGTGGGACATGTGGCCAGAAACTATATTTCATATGTTCATGGATGGAGAAGAAAAAGCGAGGGCAGGAATATACGTCAGTCTAGAATCAACAGGGAGCATGAAATTACACATCCCAATAGCTAAGCTATGAGCCAGAGTGCAGAGCAAAAGACATAAGGCACTGCCACTTCTAGCGTGCTTGAGTCAACTCATGCACCAGCAACAGTTATTTAGCCACAAAAGCCATGTTCAGGCACTACCTACTAAGTTATCTACCTCTCCTGGAGCATTCTGTCCAATTAAATGATTTAAACAGGGTGGCATGGGAAAGGTCAAAATCAGCCAGAGAACACAAGTGTTCGGATCTAGGGTTTCCAAAGTGAAGCAGGACCAAAGCTTGGTGTGTTCTTCGTGTCAGCTGTCAGCCAGTGCTCCATGATAACTGCAGCAGAAATGTCCATGTGTAAAATCATGCACAAGCGTGTGCAAAATGTGGCGACAGGCAGAGTCCAGCGTACTGCAGAGAAAAGAACCACTGATTTATTCAGTCAGAGAGGTCAGTGTTCAGTATGGAGTGGCCACTCCTGCAACACCACAATGGCAACAAATGTCCATCATTCTCACGTCGATCAGGAGATCTGGCAGTGATCTCAGATCAAAAGGTCTGCGTGTGTCAATATCGTCCAGCTTGTTTGCACTGTGCATCACATCATGGGACCGACGCAGGATCTGGTGCTTCTCTTGGCAGTTATATGTCAGCCGTACTGCCTCCAACAGAATATGAAGCTGTGTGGGCATTGTCGAACCCAGTGGCCCTGTTCACCACAAGAAAAACACATGTCCCTGAGTTCACACCTTGTTGACCCTTCCCTCACACCTGAGAAACCGGGTTCGTCTCCTTTTGCCACGCCGCTGGAGCTAAATTTGCAAGATGCAGCTGCAAATGCGAGGGCCAGAATGTGTGCTGGAGCATGACCCGACCCAAAACAGGTGAAAATTTCTGATAATGCATCAACTCCACCTGCATTTGTTTTCATGTTTCATCACTTTGTATCTAGCCTCTTTTATCTGAAGCTTAAGCAATTGTTTCTTTACCGCTCCAGCACATCACCTGAGTTCTCTCCGCATCCTGAAACACATGCAAATGATGTAACAGATGTTCTCCACTCCATGATCACAACCTATCAGCTCCCGATTTTGGGTCATCTTTTCAGCTACAGAAGAAGGGACACCAGCTAGGATGGCCTGACGAAATTGTTCCCTGCTCTGAATGATTAGCCGGATGTAATCCCGTATGTTTAATCCAGATTTAATACCCCTGTCCAAATAGAGTCTGGGACTATTAGTAAGGTCCCAAGTAAATTTTGGAATAAACAAAGGAGCCAAGAGGGGGAAAATCCCTACATCTGAGCTCTGTTTATGGAGATGAACTGTTCCTTGCCAAAAAACCAAGCAACGAGCCCATTCGTGCCTGATCTGCTCTGCCTTCTCCAGGTTTTTAAAAGCGGCACCCTTAGTGAATAAACCAGCTTCACGAAGGTCTGACCGGGCTGCAGTCTCATCCGCGACTGCCCGTTTCAAAGCCTGACTTAAAATTAGGCCCAAAGGCATTTCGGTATTTAAAAGTTTATGCTGTTGTAATACTTCCCGTTTCAAATCGTCTGCCGTCACTTTAACTGTGTTCCACCCCAATTGTTCCAAAACGCTAAGTAAACCTGTGATCTGTTCATTCAAAGATTTCCACGGACCTGAACAGAAACTCAGAATCTTATCATTTAACAAATCAATATCCATATTTAACTTAACACAAGATCCGCAGCGCAAAACACGAATTCAAATCCACACAAACAGCAGTTTTCAAACGCAGCGTCCCACTCACACTGATTCGCTCACACAGCGCCACAGACACACAGAGCTCTTTACATACAAACAGCACAGATACAGAGAAAAACCGAGAACAAGAGAGACAGGCTCAGGTAACAGGAAAAACGAAGAAAAGAGAGGAAAAAATTTTGAAGCCGGCTAAAATATAGTTCTACTGCAACGCAAGAAATTCCCAACAACTTCTACATTTTCAACAACTTCTACATTTTCAATTTCAGAGTCGGGTCAAAACTCAATTTCAATATGTTCTTCCATCAATCCGCCCAGCTACATAATTTACGAAGAGCCAGCGAAGAAGGCGACATCAAAACCCGGCCAAATAATAATTTATCAAAAGTCTCTTAAATCGCCAAAGCGACAGACTCAGCCAATTTAACCCTTAAAATTATCAGTCCTTGAGGAACGAGCAAATTCCCTGGCCGAATCAAGCCAATCCTACAACTAGAACACACAAAATTAAATCCAATTAAATTTGTTAGTTTACAGGCACAGTAACGTTCCTGTAGGCCACAAATTAAAGCCTAGCTTGAGACAGAGACTGCGCCGTTTCCCTGTTTGAGCCCGCCACCGGCTCCCTGTAGTGTGTATTCATTCATTAACATTAAACTATGTTTGCTCTTTTCGGGGGAATTTTCTATGACATTGCAGAGAATTCCATAATTCTGCGGCGTCGCACAGCAAAGGGAAGTCGGAAGGGTCAAACGAAGCGGCGCCGCCCGCAAACTTAACACAGGCTTACCAGACCGCAGCGTCAGACCCAGACGAATTAAAAAGTCCCCACAGGCGCACGTCCGAAACTTCGGAACCGGTACGAGCCCCCAAATGTTAAGGAAGAATTTTTATATTACTGGTAAATTTAGCAAAACTCTGGCTCTGATACTTCCTTTTGATCCCGGGTTTTCTCGCGTGGCCACGTGCGGGGACAAAAACACAACAATGCGTGTTGACGTCACAGAATTACAGGATTTAATCCAATCAGAAGAAAATATAAGATAGTACAGGAAACTAAAGAAAGACAGATACAAACATTGTTACCTGAGACAAGAAGACAAAGAAATATCAAGGACGTCCTTGGAGAAAGAGCTGGTGCAGAAGTAAAATAAATCAGCTTTTTTCTGAATTGTTTCCCTTGTGCACAAACTTTTATACCTGTAGGTGTGTTTACCTCTTTAATGTATTCAAATAAGGCGTATCTCTACTTGACCAATTGGAAGGCATCTCTGGCCCTTTTAAATTTTAGAAAAAGTCCCGCAGTTTGGTCGCAAGATCAAACACCTTTTGTTAAATAAGGTAGAAGCAGACTCTCCGAATTCATGGTGGTTTATGGCTTTCACAGATCAGTGTGAAAAGCTAGAACTTCCTACTGATTGTTTCCCAACAGACAAAGAGCAGATCAGAAGATCTTGGCAAACAATCTGCTTTAACTACAGTAAAATATATCAATAGGTCAGAATATGTTATAAATTTTAAAACTATAATTATGGTATTTCAATCAAGTCATGATAAATTCTAAAACTAACTTATTTTAAATTTATTTTCTTAACACTATCCGGCCTCCTGTGGCTCTACAGCCATCTGGGCAAAGAGAAACAGATGCAGGAACCTCACAGGTAGCTGTGAAATTCTGGTTTCTCTTCTGCTCTGCCAGGAACAAACCTTTAATACTGTATTTTAATTCAATGAAAAGTTCTCCAAAAAGCCATTTGTTCTTCTGCACTCAGCATCTCCAAAGTTTAGTCTGATATCAAACCAAAAGCAATAGATAATAAACAGATAATAATGAAGTACAATTCCTGTTTCTAATTAGGAATTAGAAACAAATAAGAATTAAGACATTCATTCACCATAAACCTAAGTATTTTCTAATACTAAACAAAACATTTTCATGTGATTCTAATATAGTCAGAAATAATACAATTTCAAATACATTCATCATTAACTAAATTAATTCTAAAACAAGATAATAGAATTTTAGTCAAAACATGTTAATAACTAAGAAAAATGTCTTACAAATTAAATGTTAGTGATTTAAAACATTTTGTTATATTCAGTTTTTGCACCATGTCAGATTTAGTTCTGGAAGACTTCTCATCCTGGTTACGTGAACCGACCAAAGTTCCCTTCTCAGAGTAATTCAAGTGATACTGTCCTCCACCTTCCTGCATATGTTAATTTATGACCTCCTGTCTTTAATGATAAGACTCCAGGGGTCTGAGCCGAAATTCTCCTGCAGATTCTCTATTCTCCTTTGTACTTTAAATACTTCGGGTTTTAAATCACTCACACAAACCTGTTCAAACTTAAGAAATTCGTTCTAAAAGGTTTAAACTGTGTTAAACACTCAAAATAATAATTTTTCTCAACAATTGCTATGTCCACTTTAGTTTCTTTCCTGTTGCTAGATTTATTTTATCATTTATTGACCATCAGTAATCTTCACTCATCACCTGCTGCGCCTCCTAATCGTCATGTGTTTCACATCATGTGATGATTTTTTCACTGTTCAGCGTCGGATTCTCTGTTTTTATGCCATAATTCACATCCAGTTCGTCGCTCCATTTATGTCCCGCTTCTCTTGTTTCAGAGTTTTGCGCAATGTGCGCGTCTTTTTTTTTAACCCCCTAAGGTGCAGGGCGGTCAGGAAACGCATCGATGGGGAAAAGGCAGACTGACATAAATCTTTTAAAACAATTTTTGCATTCTGATTATTGAAATTTAAAAGTGCTGTGGTACCGTTGTTCTATCACCCCTGTTTCATACCGGACCATTTACAGCACCATGTTAACGCTATAAAATGAACGCTCTCTATCGTGGTATCACCATGGAGGGATTTCTTTATTTCTTTATTTAAATTGGTTAATTTTTCAGAGGGATACACAGTGAGGGTGTCGTGATTTTAGCTACCAGTAGCAGGAGAACGAAGCTGCGCCAAGAAGCTAACAGAAGCTACAAACACTGCATAGAAGAAGAGCTGCCATCGATACAGTTGCAGCCAAGCATGATTTAATGTTACACAATACAGTTTTACCAAGTTGCTCAAAGTCTAAACTGGCATTGTTGTGCATTTAAGGTGTAAAGTTTACCTTCGACCAAACGCCCCCCAAAGGCATCCCAGCGCCCCCGTTTTGTAAAAATGTCCTCCAGCGCCCCCTGCCGTCCTCTGAACGCCCCCTTGGGGGCGGTACTGCCCACGTTGAGAACCGCTAGGTTATACAATGGTAGCCCAGGATGGAAAACTCACAAAATCTGACAAATAGGTCTATGTACAGCATCCTGAAGTTAAAGGTAAGTGTAAATTTCTACTATTGCTGATAAGCCTTTATTATAACTAAAAAAAATAAACATGTGACAACCTAAACAGGGTCCTCCACGAACCCCACACATATTAACTAGAGACATTTAGCCTTTCAAAAAATGGATAGACTTTGCCACCCTGAAATGTACAAAAATGGTCTGGCAAATGGACTTTGAGACAAGAATGCCATAAATATGTAAAAATAGTGTTTTGTCTTTCCTCAATCATCTTGGCAGAAAAACTTTCTTTAGTCTAGTCATAATCAACACATCCAAGTAAATAACTTTTTGGGCATATTGCCCAGGTGAAAAAAAAGTGTACTTTAGTATACTTAAAACATACTTAAATTTGTGAAAGTACACTTTAAGTATACTAAATATTAAGTGTACTACCTATAAGTATATCTAAATTATACTAAAAATACACTTGTACCAATTTCAAAATTAGAACTTTAAACACACTTAAACATAATTGTACCAAAATACCCTTTTAATATATTAAATAAAAGTATATTTTAAGTGAACAAAATATGAATGAATATGTATGAATTTTTAAGTGCCTTAATAATCTTTTACTATTTATTAAAATTGCATACAATAAAAAAATTATAATCATGATGTAATTTTTAAGAAAGTATAAAATCCATTTTCAGATGTGTGATGTAAAACCTTCTAATCAACGGCATTAGCTCCAGTTCATACTCCAGACCAGATGGTGGCGGTATTGCACACTTTCATTTATTTAAAAAACTCCACAAAGAAAAGAAAAAACTTGAACGCAGGGAAGATAACAGATGCTGTTCAAATTTTCAATTTTTACTGGCATAATATTGTCATAAAGTAGAGAGGGCCTTGACAATAGTTAGTAATTTTGGTAAATTCAAGCTGGTGACGTCCTAGTCCGAGTTAGACGAGAACACAACGGGACAACAACCGATGGAAATGAAATGTGTGTCACAAAAGGAGCCCGAAGGGACAAAGGATGCTAAGTGTTGCTACCTGGTGGTAAGTTTGCTTATTAATTATCTTCATTTAATTATAAACAGTGCAGTAAAGATATATAACTTACGTTGGTTTCAGAAATAATTATTTTATTGTGACTTGTATGATTATTACTATAGCAATCATTCAGCTTCATGTTATAACTGCATGGAGGTTGTTTGTTGCAACTTATAGTTTAATTCATAAACTAACCTGGTTTTAATTAAGC
Source organism: Poecilia reticulata (assembly GCF_904066995.2). Lineage (NCBI taxonomy): Eukaryota > Metazoa > Chordata > Actinopteri > Cyprinodontiformes > Poeciliidae > Poecilia > Poecilia reticulata. The sequence goes on from NC_088834.1 coordinate 32,890,895, forward strand.
TCCAAAAGCTATGATATTGTGAGGTTGTTGTTTTAACTCGTTCATCAATGATTTTATCTTCAACATATGTTTGCAGTCTAACTAAGCAAATGAAGATGGAAGAGGAAGCCAGCGAAATTGGGTGTTAGAAAACCTAAAGACTTTCTGTCTCAGAAGAAGCTTTGACTAGACCAGGTCACCAACCAGCTCTGAGGATGAACCTCCACATCGTCTTTATGATGTAAGTTTGTTTTTTCAATGAGGAGCTAGCTACATTTTCAACAACATAAACTGCTGTGTTACCAACACCAAGTGCTTAATAAACATGATTTGATTTAAAGGTAACTGGAAATATTTTTTCTCTTCTTGTTAATCTAACATTTATCTTTATTTTTTTTTAATTTGTTGTTGACTTTCAGGACCCTGTGATGGACTGGTGACCTGTCCATGGTGAACCCTGCCTCTCATCTGATGGCTGCTGGAGATGGGCACCACCAGCCCCCCTCACCACCCTGCAAGGATCAGTGTGTCCAGATCATGGATGGAAAGATTTTAAGGTAGTTTGTCTGCTTAAGTCCACATTTAAAACAGCTTCATAGTTAATGCAAACATCACCTGATTCTATGACATTGCTGACTATTTTTTCTACTTCTAACATAAACAGGCAAAGAAGAAACCCAGAAATGTTTTTCCACCCCAGGCATCTGGTCCCAATCATCATCAGTTCTGATGACATTGTGGACATGGCGAGTCCACAACGTCTTAAAATTGTATTATTTTTTATTTGCCATTTTTTTGTTCTCTTTAAATACAAATGCTTTCTCTGTTTAATTGCTCTATTTTTCTTTTTTGTAGGTTCCTGTAAGGTGCAGTGAACAGGAATGTTCCGTCGTTGATCCTCACTTTCATGTTTTATTGTCACACTTAAAATTTCATGTTCATGTGTTCATTTTTGATGTGTAAAATGATAATTTATGTAAAGTTCATAAAGTTGAGTAAAACTGGACAATTTTAAAATGTCAGTAATAAAACAAAATATTTGAATTACCTTGAACATCTTGTGTAATTAATCTTTCCATGTAATTGTAGCTGTAGTGTAGTTATGCATGTCATGTACAAAATAGGTACGTAGGAATAAAGACTCACGAGTAATTAAAATAGTAGTTTATTATCAATAGCAGGAAATCAAAGTGTAATTTAAATACATTACTAATATATTAATAGTATATTTAAAATATATTTGAAGTATATTAAATATATATTTTTAATATAATTCTGAGGCAGAGTTATTACACTCAAAATATAATAATAAAGCTCTGAAATATTATATTTAAAAAATACTTTAAGTACACTAAGTACACTTGAAGTTGTTCCAAAAAAGTACGCATAGTATACTAAACTATACTATTAGTTGTAATTTAATACTATGTAAATACTACTAAAGTATACTAAGCACAAAATTAGTTGTTCCAAAATAGTACAGTTTAAGTACATCAATAAAAGTATACTAAAGTATGTTAAAATTTAGTATACTAAAGTATGATCTAACCCTAACCCTATTTTCCATCCATCCATCCATTTTCTTCCGCTTATCCGGGGTCGGGTCGCGGGGGCAGCAGCTTCAGAAGGGAGGCCCAGACTTATTTTTTAAAACATTTTTTAAAACATTTTGCTAAACATTACAGCACAAACCACTTGTTATGCAAAGGTGTTTAAGATGTTCATTTCACAAGCCCTGAACAACTGAGCTCATGATTAACTTGGTGGTTTTTTAAAAATTATTTCCAGATCCACAGCTGCCCACTGAGGCGGTAACAATTTCTATGGGCAAGTTTCACTCTTCATGATTCAAAATCATGAACACAGCAGGAATCACAGATGATCCTACTCTTGTTTTTCATGCAAAGATAAATAAAACAGGTTCTCTGGATGAATAAAACAAGCGATAAATTAAAAAAAAAATTGCTGTAAAACAATGAGTTTCTATGAAGATTTTCCTATGTTTCATGATCTAAAGCAGTACTTCTTAAATAGTTGGAGGAGGAGCTGGGAGGGCAGGTCCAAGAAGCAAGACTGTATAATTGTCCCCTTTATTGAGAAGGACCTTGCTACAGCAAACAGAAAGGGGCGGGACGGACCGCTCTCAGTCTCATACCTTATTTGGAAATGGGACCATTGCTCTCCAGAAGTGTAGGGGGCGCTATTTCCTATATTATCCGTGGCCTCGAGATTTTATTTTCTTTTGAAATCTGTGATATATTTTCTGTGTACTTCTAAATCTGCTTCTTAGTCGCATCTTTTCAGGCCTGCGTGGGGCTGGTAGCACAACTAATATAATTACATTACTAAATCAGAATACCATTAAGTCTTTATTATTTATTATTAATTCTGGCATTACTGGCACTGTAAAAGATCAATTATCTTATAAAACATTTTTTTTTATTTTCTTAAGGATGTGTAGCTAATTAAATAACATCTATATATATCTGTCAATTATATTAGGAATAAAAGAAATAAGGAAACATGAAAATAACACGATGAACTATAATAAAAATACAATTTTCAATGTATACGTAAGAAATTTGATTGAGCAAAAGTCAATAACAAACAATTAGGTTCACAGAAGAATAACAACCCAGGTTGTTACAACCAGGGTTGTTAAATAGATACAAGCAAAAATTCACATTTTTGTTTTTACAGTGCCATGTATATGGCATGTATACGAGACCTTTTATTGGTAGTTTTATATATAGTAAAAAATAAGATGAAACTATTTAGTCTATCAACGTGGAAAATTTCCTTCAACTTTAAAACGATAAATCATATTCATAGAATCACATTATAAACAATTTGTGAATAGAGCAAAAACACTAAGCATGTTATTTAGTTTGGTTAAGAATAATTATTGCACTGTCAATAAATGACATCTAATAAATATTCTTAGTTGCCAGAAGAACACAGTAACACCTTCAATAAGCTATCTGCTAAAATATTTCTGCCATCTTCCATGTTCTTTCAACAAACAGTTGAGACAGTTGTTTTTGGTTTCACCGCTATTTACCTGCTGTTATACCTGCCATTCAAAGTATTCTTAAAAGATTCTGTTAGTTTGCTCATGTGACCAAACCAGCTGAGTAGATGAAAAATTAAAACTCGAGTTAAGATGTTATTTTAACTTGAGTAAAGTTAAAACTCTAGTTAGAATGTTAAGTTTTAACATTTTAACTCAACAACCTCTAGTTGTGTACAACTAGAGGTTGTACACAACCTCAAGTTGGGTAACCTCAAGATCACTAGATCTTCTTAAAAGATAAGAGTTTCTGAGAACAGTTCTTAAAGATATAGTCAGTGTTTTCATCAAAGTTGAGCTGACTGTCCAGGGATGACACAAGGAATTTAAAATTTGTCACAGTTTCAACAGGTTGGCCATCAAGTGAAACTGGAATGGCAGCCCTTCCTTGGGCTGCCACCTTATCGTTGTGGAGGGGTTTGAGTGTCTCAATGATCCTAGGAGCGATGCTGTCTGGGGCTTTATGCACCTGGTAGGGTCACCCAATGCAGACAGGCAGTGGTGCAACTACACATTATTCAGGTGGATGCGAAAACATAGATCGGTGCCCCCCTCCCCAGGGAAGGAACATCAGGGTGAAGGAGCGACACTCAATATACCCTCCCCCCCCGAGGTGACGATACGTGAAGGGTAAAACTCGCTACATTTACCTGGTTATGTGCGCGAGGTGAAGGAGCGTAGGGCGCGCTGAAGTATATGGGAAAACATCATCGGCGCGCCGCCCCCTCCAGACGGGGGGGCGGCGCGCCCCCCATCTGGAGGGGGGCGTGCCAAAAAGTTGCATACCCACTTTTTGCGCCACTGCAGACAGGTACTAGGTGAGGAACCAGACGAAGCGCAGCCTGAAGACCCCTATGAAGAGTAATAACATTGGACTTGGTTTTCCATCGCCCGGACGCGGGTCACCTGGGCCCCACTCTGGAGCCAGGCCTGGAGGAGGGCCACGATGGTGAGCGCCTGGTGGCCGGACGTGGGTCCCCCTTCCAATGGGCGCACCACCTGTCGGAGGGGCCAAAGTGGTCTGCTGCGTTGTGCAACGGGCGGCAGCCGAGGGAGGGGACCCTGGCGGTCTGATCCTCGGCTGCAGAAGCAGGCTCTTGGGACGTGGAACGTCACCTCTCTGGTGGGGAAAAAACCGGAGCTAGTGTCTGGCGGAGTCCCCTGTGAGACAGAGCTTCAACTCTCATCTCCGGCAGAACTTCGAACACGTTCCGGGGGAGGTGGGGGACATTGAGTCTGAGTGGACCATGTTCCGTACCTCTTTTGCCGAGGCGGCCTATCGGAGCTGCGGCCACAAGGTTGTTGGTGCCTGTCGCGGCGGCAACCCTCGAACCCGTTGGTGGACACCTTCGGTGAGGGATGCTGTCAAGCTGAAGAAGGAGTCCTACCGGGCCTTTTTGGCTTGTGGGACTCCAGAAGCAGCTGATAGGTACCGGCGGGCGAAACGGCATGCGGCTCGGGTTGTCGCTGAGGCAAAAACTTGGGCGTGGGAGGAGTTTGGAGAGGCCATGGAGACAGACTTACGGCTTCGAGGCGATTCTGGTCCACCACCCGGCGTCTCAGGAGGGGGAAGCAGTGCAGCACCAACACTGTTTATAGTGGGGATGGTGCGCTGCTGACCTCAACTCGGGACGTTGTGGGCCGGTGGGCGGAATACTTCAAAGACCTCCTCAATCCCACCAACATGCTTCTGTTGAGGAAGCTGAGCATGGGGACTCTGGGCTGGGCTATCCAATCTCTGGGGACAAGGTCGCCGAGGTGGTCAAAAAGCTCCTCGGTGGCAGGGCCCCGGGGGTTGATGAGATCCGCCCGAAGTTCCTTAAGGCTCTGGATGTTGCGGGGTTGTGTTGGCTAATGCGACTCTGCAATATCGCATGGACATCGGGGGCAGTTCCCCTGGACTGGCAGACTGGGGTGGTGGTCCCCCTGTTTAAAAAGGGGGACCGGAGGGTGTGCTCCAATTACAGGGGGGTCATACTCTTAAGCCTCCTCGGTAAGGTCTATTCAGGGGTCCTGGAGAGGAGGGTCCGTCGGATAGTCGAACCTCGGATTCAGGAAGAGCAGTGTGGTTTTCGTCCTGGTCGTGGAACACTGGACCAGCTCTACACCCTCAGCGGGGTCCTGGAGGGTGCATGGGAGTTCGCCCAACCAGTCTACATGTGTTTTGTGGACTTGGAGAAGGCGTTCGACCGTGTCCCTCGGGGGGCCCTGTGGGGGGTACTCCGGGAGTATGGGGTACCGGGCCCTTTGATACGGGCTGTCAGGTCCCTGTATGACCGGTGTCAGAGTCTGGTCCGCATTGCCGGCAGTAAGTCGGGCTCGTTTCCGGTGAGAGTTGGACTCCGCCAAGGCTGCCCTTTGTCACCGATTCTGTTCATTACTTTTATGGACAGAATTTCTAGGCGCAGCAGAGGTGTTGAGGGGATCCGTTTTGGTGGCCTTAGGATCCCATCTCTGCTTTTTGCGGATGATGTGGTCCTGTTGGCTTCATCGGAACGTGATCTGCAGCTCTCACTGGAGCGGTTCGCAGCCGAGTGTGAAGCGGCCGGGATGAGGCTCAGTGCCTCCAAATCCGAGGCCATGGTCTTGAGCTGGAAAAGGGTAGAGTGCCTTCTCCGGGTCAGGGGGGTCGTCCTGCCTCAAGTGGAGGAGTTTAAGTATCTGGGGAACTTGTTCACGAATGAGGGAAGAAGGGAACGGGAGATCGACAGGCGGATTGGGGCAGCGTCTACTGTGAAGCGGGCGCTGTACCGGTCCGTCGTGGTGAAGAGAGAGCTGAGCCAAAAAGCGAAGCTCTCGATTTACCGGTCGATCTACGTTCCCACCCTCATCTATGGTCATGAGCTTTGGGTCATGACCGAAAGAACGAGATCACGGGTACAAGCGGTCGAAATGGGTTTCCTCCGCAGGGTGGCTGGGCTCTCCCTTAGAGATAGGGTGAGAAGCTCGGTCATCCGGGAGGGACTCAGAGTAGAGCCGCTGCTCCTCCACGTCGAGAGGAGCCAGTTGAGGCTCGGGCATCTGGTAAGGATGCCTCCTGGACGCCTCCCTGGTGAGGTGTTCCGGGCATGTCCCACTGGGAGGAGGCCTCGTGGAAGACCCAGGACACGCTGGAGGGATTACGTCTCTCGGCTGGCCTGGGAACGCCTTGGGATTCCCCCGGAGGAGCTGGAAGAAGTGGCTGGAGAGAGGGAAGTCTGGGCCTCCCTTCTGAAGCTGCTGCCCCCGCGACCCGACCCCGGATAAGCGGAAGAAAATGGATGGATGGATGGATGGATGGATGGATATTAATAACATGCTTTAACTGAAAATTGTATTATCTAGTTTTAGAATCATTTAGTTGATGATGAATGTATTTGAAATTGTATTATCTTTCACTATATCAGAATCAAATGGAAATTGTATGATATGAAAATGTTTTAAGTATTAGAAAATTGTCCAGGTTTATGGTGAATGGGATTTCTGAAAATTATTGTGTTAATTTTTTATACTTAGCATTGAACATTATATTAGGTTAGAAAAAGGAATTTTACTCTATTCTATTCTGTTGATTGTATGTATAACTTTTTGGTTTATTGCAGGAGATCTTTGAATTTTTCTGAGTGCAGAAGAACAAAATGGGTTCCTGTAAGATTAACTTTTTCTTGAATTAAATACAGGATTAAAGGGTTAGTTCCCGAGAATCTATCTGGTGGAAGAGAAAGCGGAAGGGATGTTAGAATTTCACAGCTACCTGTGAAATTACCTTCCTCTGTTTCTCTTTGCCCAGATGGCTGTAGAACCGCAAGAGGCCGGATAGTGTTAAGAAAATATATTTAAAATATGCTAGTTTTAAAATTTAACATAACTTGATTGAAAATAGCCTAATTATAGTTTTAAAATTTATAACTTATTCTGGTCTATTGAGCTTTATTTTACCTGTAGTTAAGGCAGACTGTTTGCCAAGATCTTTGATCTGCCCTCAGTAGTAATCAGTAGGAAGTTCCAGCTTTTCACCCTGATCTGTGAAAGCCATGAAGCAGCAGGACTAGAGGAGTCCCTGTTTTCACTTATTTAGACAACTGGTGTTTGATCTTGTGAACAAATTGCAGGGAGTTTCTAACTTTAAAAAAAGGGTCAGAGACAGGACCTGGTTGGATGAGCAAAGACTCGCCTTATTTGAATAAATACAAGAAGATAAAACTTTCCACACAAGAGTAACAAATCAGATCTTGCCCTTGCAATTTCTCCAAAGATATCGTTGCTGTCCCTATCTCTTGTCTCAGGTAATGAATGTGTGTCTCTATTATTTTGTAGTTTTCTGTTGTATCTTCTCACTTTCTTCCGATTTGGATTAAATTCTGAAATTCTGTGACGTCATCATGCATTGTTGTGTTTTGTCCCACACACGCCACCATCAAGAGAACCCGGGATCCAAACAGGAAGAAGGAGAGCCAGATTCTTTTCTAAATTTAATCACACAAATAATTCTTCATTAACATTATACAGATATAGCATCTTTATAGAAAAAAGATACTACATTGCCAGAAGAAAGTTGTTAAATTATGAGTAAAAAGTCATTTTAATAAGAAAAAAAGTTTCGATAATTACCTGTGATGTAAGTCTCAGCAAGTCTTTCTTTGAAATAAACAGTTGTTTACTTATACAATCATTTCAGCAGATAATTTGATTCCAAGGTGTCAAAAGATTAGATTAGTCCTTATTTAAAAAAACAATACCAACTACAACTTCACAAATGCTCAGTATTCCTTATTTTAGCGCAGTGTGGTTATCATAAAATTACAACTTTATTCTTGCACAACTTATCTCATATTTAGATCAAACAAGTAAAAAAAACCTTTAGCCTTCCCCAAGTGACTGTAGATTGAAGAAAAAGGCCAGGACGTTGACAAATCCTACCTATAGTGTTGATGCAAAATGTTAGTCACTTTTCATCTCTTCTGACAAGCTGAAATATAAGCAATATTGTTGCAAATTTTGCACAATAAATGTTAAACTATATACTTTTTGAAAAACAGTAAGTTGAACAAGCAGACAGGTGATCACTGTTTACAGTTTCAAAAAGTTGTACTGTGTTAAGCCTAAAAATATTATCTGAATAAAATGCAGTGAATCATTTGCACTTTTTATCTTTCAGACTTTGTAGTCTTGATAAAATGTTATTGATTGGGTTAATAAACTGAACTTCAAAAATCTTTTGAGATTTAAAACAATAAAATAGCTGTTTTGATAATCAGGAAGGCTTCAGCCAGTGATTTGTAATAAATGTGATCAGATTTGCAGATTTGCAGTCCTCCTTCAGAGGAAGGAAGGGCACTGGGGGTGCATGAAAAAATGTATCATCCCTGGCTGGCATGACAGAAAACAATTGAGGAACACTTACCTAAAGGGAGCAACGGTAGAATGTTTATGTGTCAGAGGAAGTGTTCATTTCAAAGATGGAGAAATATAATTTATTCCTTGTGCAAGGTAAGGACTCACCATTAACAGAGCAGAATGTCAGCACAGGTGGATAATTAAGTAATCCATGAATACATGAGCAATGTGGGACAATCCACTAAGATCCAGTGTTCCTTTGCCACATCAAACCACTTGCAACCCTTTCACCCCTCGACATAATTTCAGATTAGACCGGAGAATATAATTGCATTGTAATTTGAAACTGTTGCTGTGGTGGAAAATGTTCTGCTCGCAGCCCCAAACTAATGATTCCAGAGAGATGAGCTCATTTTAAACAGGCACATCATCTGTCACACTCTTCAGAGCCGTTACTTTGGAAACTTTAGCTTAATATTTAGTTTGAGAACGGAAGGTTTGTTTTGAGCGGCTTTGTTTGGACATTTCCTTAAAGTGATGAATAACAACTATATCTACATTTCAATCTGTAGAGACTCACGCAGAGAGAGAAACAGCAATGAGACAATTTTATTGGCGGTCGGACACTGGCGGGAGATGTGCGGCCTGAGAATCGCAGCGAGCTTGAATGATCGACTCGAACGAAGCTCAGGTAGGTCTTCCCCCGGGTCCAGTCACTGGTGGTGGAGCGGAGCTTGGAGAGAGGAGTCTTGAACTGAACTTAGTATCCAGCCTTAGCTTGCTTAGCAGCAAAGCTAAACTAGCTAATTCTGCCAGCCAGCTGAACTTATCCTTGTTGCTAAACATGGGCACATCTTACCTCAGGTTTCCTGGGAAAAAAATGTAGTTGTCTTGTTAGAATAAATTTAAAGAACTTGCTACTATTTCAGTCACTTCATATACCAGTTGGATGAAAGCAAAATTGTGTCTCTAATTAGCTTGAATCGAGTTAGTTTGACTAAAGTCCATTTACGATAGGAATTGAGCTGATGTTTTTATATTTCTGGTTTTAACACAGTCAAATTCTGTAAAAATGCATTCTGAGGAGGCTCGTTGGTCAAATTAAAAGTATCTTTTGACAATAACATGTAAGTGGTTATTAAACATACTTGTCATTTAGTCATTTATGGAGTCAGTGGACTCGGGCGACCAGTGGGCAACTTCCACGGCGTCACGAGGAACAGATTGCACAGGGAATGTTCGGGTTTTGAGCCACCAGTGGGTAACATCCATGGAGTCGCAAGGGTTCACCTGAAGAGGAGGGACACAGAGATTTACTCGGAGGCTAAACACAAGGAAACACAGAGAGATCACGAAGGCCTGTTGTACCAAACATTGGTTAACACTCTGGCATCGAAGTGTTGGCCGCCCCATCCTCGTATACTCCACTGATAACCTGTTAGCTTACAGGTGAGCTGAACCACCAGAGGACATTGATCAGGGCCTCAGATGTAAGGCAGCCTCCGGTCGCCCTCTGGTGGATGAAAAGGAGAACAGCAGCAAAATATAGACCACCACCCCGGATTCCAACAGGTGGGTTTTTAGTTGAGATTTAAAGGAAGCCAGTGTTTCAGCTGTGTTCCAGATTTGTGGTGCATAGAAGCTGAATGCTGCTTCGCCTTGTTTAGTTCTGGTTCTGGGGATGCAGAGCAGAACCTGTGGGGTCTGGAAGGTTGGTACAACCGCAGCAGATCTTAAATTTATCATGGTGCTAAGCTATTCAGTGATTTATAAACTAACAACAGTATTTTAAAGTTTATTATCTGAGCTACAGGGAGCCTGTGTAAGAACTTTAAAACTGGTGTTATGTGCTCTATCTTCCTGGTTTTAGTGAGAACACCAGCAACAGCGTTTTGTATCAGCTGCAGCTGGAGGATTGATTTGTTGGACAGACCTGTAAAGACACTGCTGCAGTAATCAATGTGACTAAAAATAAACGCATGGATGAGTTTCTCTAGATCTTGCTAAGACATAAATCCTCTAATGTTCTGCAGGTGATAGAAGGCCAACTTCGTGACTGTCTTAATGTGGCTCTGAACGTTCAGGTCAGAGTCCATCACTACTATAGATCTACAAATCTAGATCTATAACTCTAGACTCTTCCGCTTTAGGTCCAAAGATAATAACTTAAGTTTTGTTTCTGTTCAGCTGCAGAAGGTTTTGGCACATTTATCTGTTTTAAGCATCTATTCAGTGACTGGAGGGGTTCAGAGTCACCTGGTGACATGGTAATGTAGAGCTGTGCATCGACGGGGAATAAAAAGGGTCAAATCGAACAAAAATGAGTACCTCATCTGTACTGACTGGTCTTTACAATTTCACACTGATTTTGACTCAATAGGTCACATGACCTAGACGCTATTGAAGAGAAATACTAAATTTAAACAAAAAAATAGGTAAAAATGAAAATGTTGTTACAATAGAATAAAAATGCATATGCTTCATATCTACAGTTTAGTACAATTACACACAAATTTCTAGTCAATGTGGCACACAATATGGAAGCTATTGAAGTAAACATATTATTGAACATTAAAGTTATTTAAAATATTGAATATGAGAGATTTTAATAGAGGCTAGTGTGTCTCATGTAAAAGCATGAACCACCACTTTTTTGTATCAGTTGGTCACAAGGCAAGACATTTATTAACATTTGTTTGACAGGAGTGTTTGGTTCGGAGATTTGTTGACAGTCCCTAAGTGAACCTCTAAGAGCTTGAGGAGTTAACAGCTCAGCGACTCTACTTAACATGTGAATAGCAACAGGAGATGAATTGTCAGTCATTGGATGAAAAAACAATAAACAATGACATCACAATTCATTACTTACACGTGATTGGTTGGTAGATATCTCCCTATTGGACACACTATCCATCCATCCATCCATCCATCCATCCATCCATCCATCCATCCATCCATCCATTTTCTTCTGCTTATCCGGGATCGGGTCGCGGGGGCAGCAGCTTCAGAAGGGAGGCCCAGACTTCCCTCTCCCCAGCCACTTCTTCCAGCTCCTCCGGGGGAATCCCAAGGCGTTCCCAGGCCAGCCGAGAGATGTAATCCCTCCAGCGTGTCCTGGGTCTTCCCCGAGGCCTCCTCCCAGTGGGACGTGCCCGGAACACCTCACCAGGGAGGCGTCCAGGAGGCATCCTGACCAGATGCCCGAGCCTCCTCAACTGCGTCCTCTCGACGTGGAGAAGCAGCGGCTCTACTCTGAGTCCCTCCCGGATGACCGAGCTCCTCACCCTATCTCTAAGGGAGAGCCCAGCCACCCTGCGGAAGAAAGCCATTTCGGCCGCTTGTACCCGTGATCTCGTTCTTTCGGTCATGACCCAAAGCTCATGACCATAGATGAGGGTGGGAATGTAGATCGACCGGTAAATCGAGAGCTTCGCTTTGTGGCTCAGCTCTCTCTGTTAAGCCAAGAAACTGTCGCACCTGCTTTGTCGTGGTTGGCACTTTAAACTCAGTCACAGCTCTCACCTTGTCAGGGTCAGGATGAATGCCAGATGGTGTGACACGGTAGCCGAGGAAGGTGAGTTCCGAAAGGCAGAATTGACATTTGCTCAGTTTCAATGAGAGGCCAGCAGATTTAAGCCTGTCAAGGACCTCCTCTAGGTCAAGTAGATGCTGCTCAAAAGTTGGTGATGCGACAACAATATCATCCAGATACACTGCACACGACTTATAAATCAGGCCAGCTAGAACATTGTTCATAAGTCGCTGAAAGGTCGCAGGAGCATTACATAGACCAAAAGGAAGGACCTTGAAGTGAAACAGGCCACAATGCGTGATGAAAGCAGTCTTAGGTTTAGCCTGTTCGCCAATGGGGACCTGCCAGTAACCTCGAGCAAGATCTAATGTTGTCAGGAACTTTCCTCTTGATAAAAAGCCCAATGACTCATCCACTCGTGGTAGTGGGTAAGAGTCTTTCACAGTCAGCTGATTCAAACCCCGGAAGTCAACACAAAACCGTGGTTCACGGGGTGGTTTGGTCACAATGACCACAGGAGCCGCCCATGGTCCAGACGCAGGTTCAATGATGTCATCCTTTAACATCTTTTGTACTTGCTCTTCAATGATTTGCTTTTTAGCTGGGGAGGTGCGGTAGGGCGGTAAGTTAACTGGCTTTGCATCCCCAGTGACAATGACATGTTCTGTCAGAGAAGTGCGACCTAGATGATCATCAAACAGATCACTGTAGTTATCTATCAACTTTAACAGTCCATTTTTTTCCTCAGGATTCAAGTTAGCTTCTTCAACTTTTTCCTTAAGTGAGAGCTGTGGAGTGTTCTGTAGAGTCATCGTTCCACACTCAAGATCAGCCTCCACAAAGTCATTTTCACAGGGTTCATCCAGAAATGGGGAATTGTCATCCACAATTACTGTTCTGGTTGGGACATGAATTGTTAGTGAAGTGCGAGTCATAAAGTCCATTCCAAGAACTAAGGGGGATGAGAGGTCCTGCACTATCACAAATCGTTGATAGACTGACTTGCCCATAAATCCAATGGTCAACCAGGTTACACCTAACGGATTGCAGTCGGTGCCGTTGGCCAGTCTTATGGGTGGGGAATGCCACTGATTCTTTAACGACATATTTTGGGTCTTTTCGGGTATCAGGTCTGCGTTTACTGCTGAAAGCGACGCACCTGTGTCAAGTGTGGCCTCCAGAGCTGTTCCTTTAAAGTTCACTCTAACTCTGAAAGGGGTATTCCAAGATGATTGTGAAGCTCCATCTTCAACGTGATTGAGCATAGGTGGTGAACTTGGAACTGACACAGGCAATGAGGGCGGAGTTACTGACTGGGAGGAGGGTTGGCCCTGTGAAAAACTCTCCCCCCTCTGAAGTTTTCCTGCTTTCTACTCACTGGTTGTGTTTCTCACATCATGTTGGCACTTTCTGGTTCTGCAGGTGCAGTTTGGGGATGCTCTCTAGCAGGTCTTGCAGACTGTCGAGTTCCCTGATACTCAGTGGAACAGTTTGGGCATGTGCGGGATGTAACACCAGGCATGGAACATCTAAAACAGGAGAGACCACCATCATTTTTATTTTTCATCTGGACCCTTGATGGTTGTGACAGGCTGGTGCCGAGAACAGAATGGAGCTCATGGGCACGCAGCACCAAGTCCATTACTGACCTGACAGGTGTTCCATACAGTGCCACTCTGTACTTCTCTACTGCATGTTTACAGATAAGGTCAATCTGCTCCTGCTCAGGCGGAGCGTTCCTCAGTCTTTTGAACTCACTGACCATATGGGCCACAAATGTAGGGAGAGGTTCTTCGGGGTGCTGGAAACTGTCTAGGATACCCCTCATAATATTTTCCTGGTTGTCAGCAGGTAAGAACACAGTTCTGAAAAGTCCACAAAATTCAGCCCACGTACAGACATGAGAGCTGAGAACATTAAACCACTTCCTTGGTGCCTTAGCTAGAAAATGTGGTAGTTCTCTGAGAATCTGTGTGTCTGTTAAGTCTAAAGAAGTCTTGTAAGTATTGACAGACTGCAGCCATTCCTCTGGGTGAAGACCACCATCATTAGTGAACACAGGGGGCTCCAATTTTGTTTGGTGCAACGCTGCAGCGAGCACTCTGGTAGTATTAATTAACTCCAGCGAATCCGAATGGGTCTGAGACGAAGCCCTTGTGGTCTGAGTGGGGTCGGGTGCTGAGTCGCATTGCTCTTTTCTCCTGGCATGTAGACTAGGCACATATGGAGTAGATGATGCTTGAGGAAAAGGCTGAGTAATCTGAGTAGCTGGGACTTTAGGGACAGTTTTAGTTTGAGTCCATCCATCCATCCATTTTCTTCCGCTTATCCGGGGTCGGGTCGCGGGGGCAGCAGCTTCAGAAGGGAGGCCCAGACTTCCCTCTCCCCAGCCACTTCTTCCAGCTCCTCCAGGGGAATCCCAAGGCGTTCCCAGGCCAGCCGAGAGACGTAATCCCTCCAGCGTGTCCTGGGTCTTCCCCGAGGCCTCCTCCCGGTGGGACGTGCCCGGAACACCTCACCAGGGAGGCGTCCAGGAGGCATCCTTACCAGATGCCCGAGCCACCTCAACTGGCTCCTCTCGACGTGGAGGAGCAGCGGCTCTACTCTGAGTCCCTCCCGGATGACCGAGCTTCTCACCCTATCTCTAAGGGAGAGCCCAGCCACCCTGCGGAGGAAACTCATTTCGGCCGCTTGTACCCGTGATCTCGTTCTTTCGGTCATGACCCAAAGCTCATGACCATAGATGAGGGTGGGAACGTAGATCGACCAGTAAATCGAGAGCTTCGCTTTTTGGCTCAGCTCTCTCTTCACCACGACGGACCGGTACAGCGCCCGCTTCACAGTAGACGCTGCCCCAATCCGCCTGTCGATCTCCCGCTCCCTTCTTCCCTCATTCGTGAACAAGATCCCCAGATACTTAAACTCCTCCACTTGAGGCAGGACGACCCCCCTGACCCGGAGAAGGCACTCTACCCTTTTCCGGCTCAAGACCATGGCCTCGGATTTGGAGGCACTGAGCCTCATCCCGGCCGCTTCACACTCGGCTGCGAACCGCTCCAGTGAGAGCTGCAGATCACGTTCCGATGAAGCCAACAGGACCACATCATCCGCAAAAAGCAGAGATGCGATCCTAAGGCCACCAAAACGGATCCCCTCAACACCTCGGCTGCGCCTAGAAATTCTGTCCATAAAAGTAATGAACAGAATCGGTGACAAAGGGCAGCCTTGGCGGAGTCCAACTCTCACCGGAAACGAGCCTGACTTACTGCCGGCAATGCGAACCAGACTCTGACACCGGTCATACAGGGACCTGACAGCCCGTATCAAAGGGCCCGGTACCCCATACTCCCGGAGTACCCCCCACAGGGCTCCCCGAGGGACACGGTCGAACGCCTTCTCCAAGTCCACAAAACACATGTAGACTGGTTGGGCGAACTCCCATGCACCCTCCAGGACCCCGCTGAGGGTGTAGAGCTGGTCCAGTGCAGTGGTGGGAAGTAACGAAGTACAAGTACTTCGTTACTGTACTTAAGTACAATTTTTGTGTATCTGTACTTTACTTAAGTAGATTTAATAATGGGGACTTTCTACTTTTACTCCACTACATTTTACAGTAAGTATCTGTACTTTCTACTTCACTACATTTCTACAAAACTGTCGCGTTACTCGTTACATCCAAGTCGCGTTGCTCTTTTTTTCCGTTAAAATGTGAAGTTCAAGGATTTAAGGTGGCGCCGTAAAATCCGATCAATAACGTGACTTACGTGTCTGTTGTGACCCATCGCCTCCACCTTTACTCGCACACGAAGCTTCAAGACATGCGCAGTGGTTTCCTCTGAGCGGGAGGAGATGTCCATCTAATGTCAGTAATATAATAGCGCTGCAAAAATTGGTATGGCGACAAGTAAAATAAGCAGCGCTTCGCTCTCACAAATGGTGGGGACAAGTAAAATGTTAGTTTTTGTGGCGCATCTGTATCTTATTTTGAAGGGATAGGTAAACGTTACCATAGCGACCAGCGTCAGAACGTTTGGGCTGCGGTCGAGAGGAGATGAGTAGAGCTTGAGTCTTAAGTCTGGTTTAGACAAAGATTTAAGAATTGTCAGCCGATTCTCCAAACCTCTGTGACCACAGAGCTGATAAAAGTCCAACAGGTTCGATCGGTTCGTGTGTCCAAGGCAGGAGCAACACGAACCGATTCCAGTCACGAACATCCCGATTCCAGAGGATAATCCAGTTAAACCCCCAACATAGCGGGAATTTAGAATAACCAAACACGGATAACAATGTAGAAGCAATAGTGATAATTTGTGGAGTCATTTTAAGAGATAAAAGACGTAACGAAAAGAAAAGGCGGTGGATAAAAGATGACGGGAGCAGCCGCTCTATTTGCTGCACTATGATTTGGAGGTGAATATGTTTTTTCATAGTTAACATTTTTAACTGAATAAACATAATAATGACCTTTAGATTTAATAATAAACATTTCCACATATTAACTCCGATATCCACCCGACTCAGTTGCGCAATATGTCAGCTGTTTGGGATTCCCCTGTGTTCTTACGTCACCGCGCTTTTTGATTGGCGATGTGGAGGTTCCTCCACCTTTTCCTCAGTGTTAGTAATTATTTAAATGTTTTCATATAATATATTTAGAATTTCACTTTTTCTTTGGTGGTGGTTATTGCATTAGGTTGTTCACTAATTTGGGTGCACACATTTAGTAAACACCTTATGTTTATTTAAGATCGTTACTAATTTTTTTTGCTGAGTTTAAGGACTGGCTGGCAGAAGGGGGTTGGCTGAAAAGAAAACCAGGAAGTGGAACAATCCATCAGGCTGCTGGAAGCAGGGGACTTGATGTGAAACAATCTGCCTCTCTCCACTAATAGCATAATTGCTAAAACCTTTTTGGTATTAGGTTATTTTGGTTTTTATAGTTGTGATAAAGTTAAAATGTTTTACTTTGAATTAGTCATTTATGTTTATACATTATTTGTCTTTGTCTCCTTCCCTACCCCTCCTCGTTTGTGTAGGCTAGCCTGTTTGTAGAAATTCCCCTGTATGTTCATTGTTAGGTCAGTCTTTGGTTTGTTACCTTGAGTTATGTTGCCTTAGTTGATTTCTTTTGGGCCCATTTTGTTATATATTTTTTAGATTTGTTGTTGAACCTTTTTGTTAAGATATTAATTGGAAAAAATAAATAGAACATATTTTTTTTATATATGCCTTTGTCCTTTTGTTTTACTGGTCGGACCGTCACAGGCGACCTGTCACATTCAGCAGGTCGTATTCTCGTTCCCAGACAGGAAAAAGCTCCAAAACTCCAAGACAACCCAAATTGGGTATATTCAGGATTTAGCGGGAACACCAACCCCATCCCGGGAGAGAGGAGACTTGTGGTGCGAGATGCTCTGGAGAGTTTTGGAGACGGGAAGAGACCGGAGAGCAGCGACGCTTTGGATTTTACTAGGAGTGTTTCGGATGAGTTTTTTAGACAATAAGTGTGTTAGTTGGAATTCGTGAGTGTGTGTGCAGTGTTTGTAGCAGTTTTGTTGGTCTGTGTGTCAAAATAAGCCATCGCTACATGGCTGCAGAGCCAGCTCTGATGCACGGAAGAGGAGCAGACAGCCCTCACCCCTGTATACCAGTAAAATGGTCCCACAAGGCATCAAATACAGAACACACACCCACACACAACAGGCTTCTAGTGGCTTTGATGTACCAGTGATGTCACTCATGCTCTATGACATCACTAATGACTCCTTTTAATGCCAACTCATTTGCTGTACATGTCAGAAGAAGAACACTGCAGACGAGATGGACAGAACACGAGAGCAAGAAAATGAGGAGCTTAAACAGACCGTCGAAGCCCTCCGGCAAAAAGTCGAGAGCTTAAACTCTCGCCCTTGCAGGCCTAGTCGCCTGCAAGCACAATATACCCTCCTGGAAAGCAAGTACAGCGCTATCCAGGAGCAGCTGGTGTCAGTTTCTGCACAGCTGGACCAGAGAGAGCAAGAATGTCAGGATCACCGGACGGAGCTAGAAACATCCGAGGAGAAGATAGACCATCAGGCTAGAGAGATGGACGATCTTTGGGGAGAGCTTGACAATCTCCGCGGCCTGCAGCGGACCAATCAAAGAAGAATCAAGATCCTGATGAAGCAGAAAGCAGAGGCGATGGACGAAGTTGTTCTGCTTCGACAAGGGCAGGCAGAACACAAGAAGCAGAAGCCAACATCAGCTGTGAGAGAAGTCGCTGCACGGACAGGCACAGTTTTAAAGACCATGTACCAGTCGGGAACATTGAGATATTTTGTCCCGTTATGGATATTCTAGTTCCACTGGGTTGGTCTTTAAAACTGGTGCTTTCTCTACGAGGGGGTACCCAAAAGTTTCCAGAATGACGCTGCTGCACACGCAATTTTTGTAGTACACGATTCTACCGCTAGTTATTTGTTCAACCACGCCTTCTCAATCAGTGTACCAAGCGGTGTTGATGTCGAAGGTTTCGTTTACCCGCAGTGAACTTTCTTGGAAGAGCTGTTTTGTCCAGCCGTCGTTTTTCTTCATGGAGAAGTTTTATGAGCAGCGCACGGCTGAAGTTTTGCTTCCTGCTCGGGGAAAGAAGCATCGGAAACCGTTCAAATGTTGAAGACCGCTTACAAGATGACGCTATGTGTCAAGCTCAAGTTTACTCGTGGTTCGCACTGCTTTAAAAATGGTGAAATGTCAATTGATCAACTGCTTTTTTACGGCTTCACAGCACAGCTGTGAAGTTTTGCTTCATGCTTCGGAAAAAAAAGCAGTTGATGTTCAATTGACATTTAACCATTTTTCAAGTGGGTGAATCACGAGTAAACTTGAGCTCGACACATAGCGTCATCCTTGTAAAATGTCTTCAACATTTGAACGGTTTTCGTTGCTTCTTTCCCCGAGCAGGAACCAAAGCTTCAGCCATGCGCTGCTCATAGAACTTCTCCATGAAGAAAAACGACGGCTGGACAAAACAGCTCTTCCAAGAAAGTTCACTGCAGGTAGACGAAACCTTCCACATCAACACCGCTTGGCACACTGATTGAGAATGCGTGGTCGAACAAATAACTAGCGGACTACAAAAACTGCGCGTGCAGCAGCGTCATCCTGGAAACTTTTGGTTACCCCCTTGTAAATGCTGGCTTCTCGAGTCGCAGCTGGCTTCTCGAATCGCTGCAGTCTACCCGACTCGCTGGTGGCCGTCCTCGACTTGCTGCTGGCTTCCCGAATCGCTGCAGGCTGCCTGACTCGCTGGTGGCTGTCCTTGACTCGCTGGTGGCTGTCCTCGACTCGCTGGTGGGTCTCCTCGACTCGCTGGTGGCCGTCCTCG
Organism: Poecilia reticulata; assembly: GCF_904066995.2. Lineage (NCBI taxonomy): Eukaryota > Metazoa > Chordata > Actinopteri > Cyprinodontiformes > Poeciliidae > Poecilia > Poecilia reticulata. The sequence goes on from NC_088834.1 coordinate 32,910,158, forward strand.
ACTCACTGGTGGCCGTCCTCGACTCGCTGGAGGCTCTCCTCGACTCGCTGGTGGCCGTCCTCGACTCGCTGGTGGCTCTCCTCGACTCGCTGGTGGCCGTCCTCGACTCGCTGGTGGCCGTCCTCGACTCGCTGGTGGCCGTCCTCGACTCGCTGGTGGCCGTCCTCGACTCGCTGGTGGCTCTCCTCGACTCGCTGGTGGCTCTCCTCGACTCGCTGGTGGCCGTCCTCGACTCGCTGGTGGCCGTCCTCGACTCGCTGGTGGCTCTCCTCGACTCGCTGGTGGCCGTCCTCGACTCGTTGGTGGCACTCCTCGACTCGCTGGTGGCTGCCCTCGACTCGCTGGTGGCTCTCCTCGACTCGCTGGTGGCCGTCCTCGACTCGCTGGTGGCTCTCCTCGACTCGCTGGTGGCCCTCCTCGACTCGCTGGTGGCCGTCCTCGACTCGCTGGTGGCCGTCCTCGACTCGCTGGTGGCCGTCCTCGACTCGCTGGTGGCTCTCCTCGACTCGCTGGTGGCCGTCCTCGACTCGCTGGTGGCCGTCCTCGACTCGCTGGTGGCCGTCCTCGACTCGCTGGTGGCTCTCCTCGACTCGCTGGTGGCCGTCCTCGACTCGCTGGTGGCTCTCCTCGACTCTCTGGTGGCTCTTCTCCACCCTATGGTGGCTCTCCTCGACCCTCTGGTGGTTTTCGACTCTCTGGTGGTTTTCGACTCTCTGGTGGCTCTCCTCGACTCGCTGGGGGCTCTCCTCGACTCGCTGGTGGTTTTCGACTCTGTGGTGGCTCTCCTCGACTCGCTGGGGGCTCTCCTCGACTCTCTGGTGGCTCTTCTCGACTCTCTGGTGTCTGTCCTCGACTCTCTGGTGACTCTTATCGGCTCTGTGGTGGCTCTTCTCGACTCTGGTGGTTTTTGACTCTCTGGTGGCTCTTTTCGACTCTGGTGGTTTTCGACTCTCTGGTGGCTCTTCTCGCCTCTGGTGGTTTTCGACTCTCTGGTGGCTCTTCTCGACTTTGGTGGTTTTCGACTCTGGTGGTTTTTGACTCTCTGGTGGCACTTCTCGATTCTCTGGTGGCTCTTCACAACTCTCTGGTGACTCTCCTCGACTTACCTGACTAAAGTCTTGATCTACTTTAGCATAAATTCATCATTTGTGTTTTAAGAAGGGATGAAAGTTATCGATTGAGTTAATCTAAAGTTGATTGATTGATAGGCCCGTCACAATAAATCAGTTCATTATATAGTAAATTAAAACAAACCCAATATTTTCAGTTTGCATTATTTATCGTTTTTCCAAAAACTGGATAATTCTTTAGTTAGACGTTTAAGACAATTTTGTTTCCAGAGATTTCATAATTCATTTTATTCGCTTTATGTATACCATTTAAAATGTTTTCCACTTCCAGCGTTTAAAGTTTATTGATCTTTGAGAATGTTCTTGTATTATGCCAACACCATTATATTAATTAAAAATGGTTTCAAAACAATATCATCGTTAATCGCAGTACCTTCTGGGACAATTTATCGTTCAGCAAAATTTATCATGAAGGGCTAAATTTTTCATAAAACAATAAATTTAACAAAATAAATTACCATTTTGTCTCATCTGTTAAATACAGGCTAAATGAACAGAAATGTCTTTATTTTTCTCATGATAGGTCCATGGACACATACTCCCGTCGATTTTACTGCAAGACTCCGCCTCCCCCAGTCTCACTTTCTTTTTTATTTTTTTATTGATTTGTATAACTTTGTATAAAACATCAAAAGAAGTAAACAAAAACAACCCACCATAAATCAACAAGGAGCACTGCAGTATTCGCATAAAAACATACATGTAGCCTACATACACAAAGTACAGACAGACATTCCCGGGCCTGGTTCCAAGTAGTCAAACTGTTGGACAGCCAAGTGAGTAATACATAAGACTGAGATTCCAGATCCAACCATAAAGAGTTCCCTCTATTCATAAACCAATTTGATATGATTTTAAGTTGTGCTGACCAATAATAAAATTGCAGGGATGGTAATGATAGCCCTCCAAGATGTTTTGGTTTAGTTAATATAGAAAACTTGACTCTTGGCTGTTTATTGTCCCAGATAAAGCGAGATAAATAAGAATTTAGTGATTTGAAGTGTTCAGAGGATAAGTAGCAGGAAAGATTTTGCTATGAATAGTTGAGTCGCGGAAGGATGTTCATTTTTATAGTGTTAATTCTCCCTTAGAAAGAGGTTGGTAGGGAAGCCCAGTTTATTAAATAAATTTTTATCTTCTGAATTAAAGGTGAATAATTAGTTTCAAAGAGATAATTGAGATCAGGTGTAACAAAAATACCCAGATATTTGAAGCCTCTCATAGACATTTGAAAGGGAGATTGCATCAACCTTTCTGGGGGGATGCTGAAAGGGGTGGCGACAGACTTTCCTAAGTTGATTTTGTATCCTGACAAATCACTGAATGTAGCCATAGACTCCAGGATAGCTGGAATTGATTTCTCAGAATTGCACAGATACAAAAGCACATCATCTGCGAGTAATGAAATCACATGGTTTCTACTGCCTATATTAATTCCAGATACATCTGGATTAGTCCTGGTGATCTCGGCCAGAGGTTCAATAAACAATGTAAACAATAAGGGTGAAAGGGGGCACCCCTGCCTACAACCGCTATGATTCTTGAAGGGCTCAGACATCAAACCATTTGTGTTAACTGAGGCTGTTGGGTCTGAGTAAAAACTTTTAACCAGATTGATCAAATTTAGGCCCAGACCAAATTTATATAACACCTGAAAAAGAAAAGGCCATTCAACACGGTCAAAAGCCTTCTCGGCATTGAGGGAAACAATTACTGTTGGCTCTTTGTGAGTATTAAGGTACTGAACAACATTAAGAACGCGTCGTATATTGTCTGTGCCATATCTCATCTTTATAAACTCCGCCTGATCTGGGTTTTTTATTTTAGGGAGGATGTTTTCCAATCTCCGGGCTAATACTTTTGCCACAATTTTATAATCGACATTAAGTAAACTAATAGGTCTAAAGGAGGAACAACGCAGGGGACTTTTACCTTCTTTTAAAAGCCAACTAATGGAGGAGTGTCTCCATGAGGGGGGGGATGCCATTTCTCAAAATGTCATCAACAGCGGGCATGAATATTGGTTGAATCTCAGGCCAAAATGACTTAAAAAATTCCAACGGAAACCCGTTGGGTCCAGGACATTTTCTGTTTGGCATAGATTTAATTTCAGCCCAAACTTCCTCCGGAGTGATAGCAGCATCTAAGAAGACACGATCCTCTCCCGTGACAGAAGGTAGAGATATACTGCTGAATTAAGAGGCGACATCTTCTGGGTCAGCCACGTCCGTGTCGTATAGTGTTACGAAGAACATAAGGTAGCCGTTGATGTTGTAACTGTTCTTTTTATTGCCGAGTGCTTTACGCGGACATGCCGGTTAAACTGTAAATAACGTTAAAAAAAAAGACAAACAAAACAAAACGTCAATACTTAATATTGCAATATTCAAAGGACACAAACTTAAACACAGGTTTACATCATTAATATATAACTCGCCACCAGTGGTGGGAAGTAACGTTACTGTACTTAAGTAGAGTTTTCGTGTATCTGTACTTTACTTAAGTAGATTTAATAATGGGGACTTTCTACTTTTACTCCACTACATTTTACAGTAAGTATCTGTACTTTCTACTTCACTACATTTCTACAAAACTGTCGCGTTACTCGTTACATCCAAGTCTCGTTGCGCTTTTTTCCGTTAAAATGTGAAGTTCAGGGGTTTAAGGTGGCGCCGTAAAATCCAAGCAATAACGTGACTTAGTGTCTGTTGTCACCCATCGGCTCCACCTTTACTCGCACGCGGAGCTCCAGACATGCGCAGTGGTTTCCTCTGAGCGGCAGGAGATGTTTGTTTAATTGATAATAGCTGCATAAATCATAAGATATGGCGACATGTAAAATAGCAGCGCTTCGCTTTCACAGACGGTGGGACTTCGTACAACTTTTAGCGTCACTTGGAAGGAAAGCTTAAAGAAAGGTAAGATCTGTGGACGTGATGCTAGCAAAGCTAGCTGTTCAGAAACACATGTTGCATCTGATGAAAAAAAGTTGTCACTCATGCGCTGAATTATTGTGTGGAGGTGTTGACTGAGGTGTCGCATATATGGGACAACGCTGTGACCAAAGTCTGCAATATAGTGATATAACATTCAGGAACGATCCGATTCTTCTGGACGGATCTTTACTAAGTCCTAAGGACTGAAGCCGACGAGGGTCCCCGTGGTCAATCAGTGTTGCTTCCTAAGTGGACAGTTTGATTTCACAGAAGTTTGATTTACTTGGAGTTATATTGTGTTGTTTAAGTGTTCCCTTTATTTTTTTGAGCAGTGTATGTGCTCAAAAAAGCACATACACTGTGCTTTTTTGCGTATATATATATATATATATATATATATATATATATATATATATATATATATAGTGATGTGATTACTAATCACATCACTAATTATGTGATTAGTCATAGATCCCATGGGTAGGATCGTCAGGTGCCTAACAGTCATGCTTTTGGACTTTGGGAGGAAGCCGGAGTACCCGGAGAGAACCCACGCATGCATGGGGAGAACATGCAAACTCCATGCAGTTACTATGAACCCCTGGAGATCAGGCAGGAGAGCGACAGGACTCGCTATGAAGTCCTGGAGAAGTGTATTGCATATTGCATTTTCAAAAGTGTAGTGGAGAAGTTTCCGACCTCGCGTCTGAATACTGGTGGCTGCTTCTGTGGCTGTGGCTGGTCTGAAGCAGCTCCAAAACACGTGATTAATGATGTGATTAGTGATCCCATGGGTAGGATAGGTGCCTAACAGTCATGCTTTTGGACTTTTGGGGGAAGCCGGAGTACCCGGAGAGAACCCACGCATGCATGGGGAGAACATGCAAACTCCATGCAGTTACTATGAACCCCTAGAGATCGGGCAGGAGACGGACAGGACGCGCTATGAAGTCCTGGAGAAGTGTATTGCATATTGCATTTTCAAAAGTGTAGTGGAGAAGTTTCCGACCTCGCGTCTGAATACTGGTGGCTGCTTCTGTGGCTGTGGCTGGTCTGAAACAGCTCCAAAACACGTGATTAATGATGTGATTAGTGATCCCATGGGTAGGATCATCAGGTGCCTAACAGTCATGCTTTTGGACTTTTGAGGGAAGCCGGAGTACCCGGAGAGAACCCACGCATGCATGGGGAGAACATGCAAACTCCATGCAGTTACTATGAACCCCTAAAGATCGGGCAGGAGACGGGCAGGACGCGCTATGAAGACCTGGAGAAGTGTATTGCATATTGCACTTTCTACTTCACTACATTTCTACAAAACTGCCGCGTTACTCGTTACATCCAAGTCTCGTTGCTCTTTTTTTCCTTTAAAATGTGAAGTTCAGGGACTTAAGGTGGCGCCGTAAAATCAGAGCAATAACGTGACTTAGTGTCTGTTGTCACCCATCGGCTCCACCTTTACTCGCACGCGGAGCTCCAGACATGCGCAGTGGTTTCCTCTGAGCAGGAGGAGATGTTTGTCTATAATATAATAGCGCTGCATAAATCATAAGATATGGCGACATGTAAAATCAGCAGCGCTTCGCTTTCACAGACGGTGGGACTTCGTCCAACTTTTAGCGTCACTTGGAAGGAAAGCTTAAAGAAAGATAAGATCTGTGCTAGCAAAGTTAGCTGTACTGAGACACATGTTGCATCTGATGAAAAAAAGTCACTCATGCGCTGAATTATTGTGCGGCGGTGTTGACTGATATGTCGCATATATGCGCGCTTAAGCTGTGCTGCTGCCGTAAAATAATTCCGTTAATTCGCTCAACTGCCAAATACAAGATGGCGGTGACGTAACGCAGGACTCAGCGCTCAATGAAGTGTCTACGTATTAATGTCTATGGTCTTATTTACATCCCAACATAAATACGTAGATGACTCATTGAGCGCTGAGTTCTACGTTACGTCGCCACTGTCTTCTATGTGGCAGTAGAGCGATCGGAGCTCCCCAAGTCCTGTGCTGTGTGGACTTGTTTCAACCATTTTACAATACCAACTGGATTCATTGGCATTACCTTTCACATGTAAGGATGAAAGAGCAGAATTACTTGACTTTGCAGACAGGAACTCGCTTCTAAACAGCCGAGAAATATTTCCTATGTAGCTAAATTGGCCCCAAGTAACCACTCATTGTTAGCGTAGCAGCTAACGTTTTCACGCTGTTTTCTAATGAGAGAAGCTGATGAAAAACCGCTGTTAGAGGAGAAGTTAGTTAAAAACCAGGGGATTTAGTGAGGAAAGATCAGTCAGGATCAGAGCTGGAGCTGCTGGTCTTCAGCTTCTCAGCTTCACCATGTCGGTATTTAGCTATGAAGATGCTACGAGTCAGAGCCCAACATGCTGAAAATGTCTTTTTCTGAATGTGAAGGAAACGTATATGTATTTTCTATTACACTTTTGGATAATTTCACTTTTATCCTTGGCTTTAGCCTGTGAACCAGGACGTCTCAGAAGTCACTGAGGAGTTCTTCTAGTGTGACCAGCAGACTAAAGCCTCTGGCCAGTGTTCCAAGTACAATAAATAAATGTTTTATTCTCACTTTTTGTGTATTTTTAAATATCTCGATCTGAATATTAGTGTATTTATACAGCTTACATAATGAAATAAAAATAATTTACTCTGCTAGAGTTATTTTCACTCTTTGCTGTCAATAGCAGAATTGACATACTGTAATAAATATTTATTCTCTGGAAAAAAGTAAGAAAAATATGTAGTTTAATGTTTGACAATGACTGATAAATCAAAGGTCATTCATCAATAAAATAATTTTAAAAATAAATACAATATATATTTTTTCTTGTCTTGAAACATTAAATTATGGAATTATGTAAATATGTTCTTTAATAAATCACTATAAAAGTGTGTATGTTCATCAATGTCAATATAAAAATGATCAGAATCACTTCTATCTAATACAAACATTGTGCACTTTATTTTAAAATCCCCCAAAACAATTAAATAATCACATCAAAAGTTAGAAACTGTGTCTTTAGTCATTTCTTTGATTACCAAATATATTATTGTGTGTGAGAAAATGTGTCAATGACAGGAATTAATTTAAAATATTTTGTAGAACGGCATCCACCTGAATAATGTGTAGTTGCGCCACTGTGTTAACGGCATTATCTTATATGTTTATTCAGTTAAAAATGTAAACTATGAAAAAACGTGGTCACCTCCAAATCATAGTGCAGCAAATAGAGCGGCTGCTCCCATTGTCTTTTATCCACCGCCTTTTCTTTTTGTTACGTCTTATTTCTTAAAATGACTCCACAAACTATCACTATTGCTTCTTCATAGTCATCCGTGTTTGGTTATTCTAAATTCCCGCTATGTTGGGGGTTTTACTAGATTATCCTCTGGAATTGGGATGTTCGTGACTGGAATCGGTTCGTGCGTTGTGCTGCTCCTGCCTTGTGGCTGGAGACAAGAACCGATCCAACCTGTTGTACTTTTATCAGCTCTGTGGTCACAGAGGTTTGGAGAATCGGCTGAGAATTCTTAAATCTTTCCGTCAAAACCAGACTTAAAACTCACAAGCTCTACTCATCTCCTCTCGACCACTGCCTAAACCCTCTCTGACTCTGGTCGCTATGGTAACGTTTACATATCCCTTCAAAATAAGATACAGAGGGGCCACAAAAACGAACATTTTACTTTCGTGAAAATTTTAACTCACGATAATGACTAACGGGAGCCCTGAGCTTGTTTCTCTGCAATAAGACGGTCCCATTTGGGAGTGATGACACCCGAGGTGTTGCTTATATCCACAGCCTGCTTGGACCAGGGGTTGGGGACCACTGGTTTAACACATATACCAAGGTATTTATACCAATCTATAAATCAAAATTATAATTTTCAAACAAATCTGAATGAAATTATCTTACATGTATTTAAGAAAAAGTTGAAATGATGTAGTTTCTGTAGGAATAGTTTGTGCTTTTGTTTGAGTATTAAGTCATTTTTTGATTTTTATTTAAAAATTGCATGTAAATATATCCTAACATGAAATTCAGAGTCACATCATATTTTGTTATTTGTACTCTTCATTTTCTAACATTCAGTCTTAGCACATAAACCGTCACAAATCTGGAATAACTACAACTTAATATTTCTTCAATACAACTTTCAATTTTAAAAGAAAGATTTCTAAAATTGCTGCTTGTTTTATGCTTTTTTAAAAAAATTTCTCCTAGTTTATCTTGACTGGCGGTTTGGTTGTCTCGCTTGCAGAAAAACGTATTTGTCATATTTCATCATTTTGAATGACTCGCTGTAGAAATATCTATATTGTGATTTACAACGACGTACAAATTACAACAGCCTTCTGTATCATCTATCTCCCCTGCATGTCCAAATGTATTTCCATTGTTCCCTTAGAAAGAAACAGAATCATTGGATGTTTTAAAATATCCATCTTGAATTAGTTTTTTTTTGCTCACATCCTAACAAACGACAACATTTAAATTTTTGCTTCCGTCTCTCAAGACTGAAAATACAATTTCATGATCACCTCACTGCAAGAACCTTGTTTAATAATTTCTAATTATGCAGTCAGGCACCTAGTCCACAGCGTGAGTTCCATCGTGCTGCCTGAACAGCAGCTGGCTCGCTGCTCGCTGCTGTGCGTGTGCTCAGTCACCTTGATATCATCAATGAGCATGTTCCCCCCATCTTTTGCAGGGTATAACACCAGGACCAGTGCTGCTACATTAATAATACAGGAAGGAATTGTCCAAGAGGGAGTTTACTCTCTGTCTCTGGCTCAAGCCTCTTCTCTCCAATTTGTTACGCAGTTTACCCAAACAGAACAAGGAGCATTTAAGCTCCTGCGTGTGATGCAGAGGGACGACTTGAACTTTATTGTGGGAGAAACATACACACTTTGAAAAATAAAAAAAATAAAAAAACACACACACATATATATATATATATATATATATACATATATATATATATATATATATATATGGGACCACACCAGACAAGACCCAAGGTGTAGGTTGTTCAAGGAGGCCCCTGAGACAGTCCAGCACATAACAGCAGGGTGCAAGATGCTGGCAGGGAAAGCGTACATGGAACGACATAACCAAGTGGTGGGCATAGTGTACAGGAGCATCTATGCAGAATATGGACTGGAAGCCCCGAGATCAAAGTGGGGAACACCCCCAAAAGTGGTGGATAATGACCGAGCTAAGATCCTGTGGGACTTCCAGATCCAGACAGACAAGATGGTGATGGAGAACCAACCGGACATTGTGGTGGTGGATAAACAACAGAGGAAAGCCGTTGTGGTGGATGTAGCAATACCAAGTGATACAACATCAGGAAAAAGGAGGATGAAAAATTGGAGAAATACCAGGGCCTCAGAGAGGAACTGGAAAAGACCTGGAAGGTGAAGACCACAGTGGTGCCTGTGGTCATCGGGGCCCTCGGGGCAGTCACCCCCAAACTGGAGCAGTGGCTCAAACAGATCCCAGGAACAACATCAGACATCTCAGTCCAGAAATGTGCAGTTCTAGGCACAGCCAAGATACTGTGCAGAACCCTCAAGCTCCCAGGCCTCTGGTAGAGGACCCGAGCTCAGAGGATGAAACAGACCACCCGCGGAGGGTGAGAAGGGAATTATATATATATATATATATATATATATATATATATATAACACTCTGAAAGTGTGTATGTGTGTAAGCATTTGTATGTATATCCACTACCACAGAGTAAAATTTGAATTTTTGGATCTTTTAATGGTACAAAAGTGGAATAAAATCTAGCCAAATATAATTTATACAATTAATTGAACAGCGTATTAAAATTTAAGTAGAATATTATTGAAAAGGTTATATATGTTGATAACACATTATATAAATTAATTATAGATTAATGTTTTCAAGCCTTTATTTCTATTAAGATGATTTTCATTACAATGGAACCACAACACTTAAGGTTAGAATATTACAGACCAAATAAAGAATTTTTATACAGAAATGTGTACCTAATAACTATGGAGGAAAAACTGACATAAGAAATAAAAGCATAATAAAACTATCACAGGATGAAAAATGGGATTTTCGTCAGCTATTCACACCTTGTTCTGCCGTGCGCATGGAGATTGAGGGCTTTCGGCAAGAGGTTTTAGTCAGTCGAGCTCAGCCAAAAATGGTCAAAAACGCTGCGTGTCTGTGTTCCCCTATCACCCCCCTCCCCTCGTGCCTTGCAGAGGTTTTCGTATTTAAATGAAGTTGCTGAGTGCCATGCAAATGTAAATCAACTGTTGAGCACTGCCTTTTGACTCTTATTCATTTTGTAGCTAATCCTTTTTAATTTCTGTTCACCATAAAGAAGTATGTTTGAAGAAAACAATCCATCTTATCCATTAAAATATATATTACATGTGTGTTAGGAGCACTGAAAAACTTAGTTTTGGTTGAATTGATGATATAAAAGAAGAATATGCATGAATACATAAAATAGACTTTTGTGAAACGGGATCTTACTTTGACATTCCTCCTATCTGAAGATTTATCTTGTGATGGGAGGAATTGCACAACTTAATCAAAAATAATAATAAAAACCATATTCCAGAGTGGTAGATTGTACATAAAGTATTTTGTGAATAATATTTAAACTAATGTTAATGTTCACTGATTGCTTTATAGACCCAGAGTCATGCTATATAGGAGTGGTAGTGGTCATTCCACATCACAATACAGAACTTAAGAAACTACAGATTTTTCAGTATTCAGTTGCTTAACTCTCAAGTTTAAATTGAAGAACAAAACGGTTGAAAGTTTGTGATACCTTCTGATAGAATATAAACATTTGTATTCTTTTTCTTAAGTTTTGTTAGTTAAGCATTAAATATAACTCACGGATTATGAATCATATTCTGTATAAACTATAAAGGAGACAGCTCAAAGTAGAATTGAGTAAATAAACATAATTAATTGCTAAAAACGGTAAGAAAGCTTTTCTAAATAACACGTGGAGCGAGGCCAGTTGCTTTGTTTGTTTTACAGAAAGCGGTCTGTCGTTTTCATAATGCTGAAACAAGTGTAGGGTGAGATTTTGTATTGTAATCTCTATTACATGTGATGTTCTGAACTCTTAAAAATACTCGCATCTTCTTTGATTTTTTTCAGACCTGAAAAATGGCCAAGCAGAAACAGCCAGACCTCAGACCACGGTGCCGAAGAGCTCTTACGGAGTCTGTAACAGTCGTAATTGTGTAGTATCTCTTTAAGACATTCTAGTATCTAAGATGACGTCATGTATGTGTCGCTGTTTTTCTTTTTAGAGAACGTCTGAGAGTTGGATACTGTAACAGTCGTTACAAATTGTTACAATACCTGGACTGAGACGGACATATAACTCTCTTAGGTTGGTGACGTTACGGGTTGCTTTGAACTCTGCTTATTTCATGTGTGAATGTATAGCAGCCGTTCAACCGGGCTTGTAAGGTTGGTGAAGAGCGTTTTATTAAAGGACAACACTGTGGAATTCTCAGTACCAGTGAAGTTGTGAGTTTCTAACCGTCCAGTCGAGTCTACCACCTCCTCTCCTCCCTTAAACACAACCTGAAGCGTTACAAATGGCGCCCGAACAATTTCTCTTGGACCTCAGAATGCAGTATCTTCTACCAGCTAATATTTGAAACGTGGAAGAAGTACTTTACAGTATAGTGGACGTCCGCCGCCCTACCTTGTGGGCACGGCGAAGCGAAGCGGAAAACCCCTCATCGGCTAAGCGCGCGGCAGACCTTTTTTTTTTTTCTTTCTCTGAACACTCCCTTCGGAAATTTCTTACTGGAGTCAACTCTATACCGGATCAGTGCTGCGAGCCTTTAAGTCCATCAGAGAAAATACGAACTGAAGCTGTGAGTACTTGGAAAAATAAATAAATAAATAAACGGAAAAGACAGAACTGAATTCATCCTAGCACAACTTGCATTGCACGGACTCGGGTTCACTTAAGTGTGCATGATGGCTACTCGTCCTGACTTGGCTGACCTGTGTGATGATTTGGACTTTAGGTTGCTCCCAAACCAAAATACCGTCAGGCGCAAAACCCCTGACCTAGAACTCAAAGTACAAAGTCTAAAAGAAGAGGTGGACATGCTTCAACAATGTTTATATGATTCATTGGATCTCCAGAAAAATATTTTAGAACACTGGACCAGCTCTACACCCTCAGCGGGGTCCTGGAGGGTGCATGGGAGTTCGCCCAACCAGTCTACATGTGTTTTGTGGACTTGGAGAAGGCGTTCGACCGTGTCCCTCGGGGGGCCCTGTGGGGGGTACTCCGGGAGTATGGGGTACCGGGCCCTTTGATACGGGCTGTCAGGTCCCTGTATGACCGGTGTCAGAGTCTGGTTCGCATTGCCGGCAGTAAGTCAGGCTCGTTTCCGGTGAGAGTTGGACACACCCATAGATCTTCTTCCTCTCTATGCCGTGATTGGAAGCATGGATCTTCGTGCTCTGCCCTCTGTAATTGTGTCGGACCGTCCTCATGTTCGTCAGTTGCAACTGGAGGACCCAGTCACAGCCAACTTACTCTGCCAACTTGAAAATGACCAACAGAGTGAGGAGGATAACCAAGATCTGCAAAAGTTCATTATACAAGATGGACTCTTATATTTCATTGATCCAAAAACAAAGTGCGGTCTTCACCCACTCAAGCAGATTAAACTTTTTGCTCCAACTGCACTCCGTAGTTATCTGCTCAAGTATTATCATGACCATCCTACAGCTGGACATCTGGGTGTTGCAAAAACTCTGCCACGCTTGCGTCTCAGGTTCTTCTGGCCAACTCTGATGTAAAGAAATATGTGGTGTCATGTCGTTCGTGCCAAGTCACTAAACCGACTCAAAGAAAACCAGCAGGCCTCATGGTCCCAATCCAACCACAGAGACCATGGGAGTACACGGGTGTGGACTACATCGGCCCACTCCCCCGCTCACAAATGGGAAATGCATATATCCTTGTTTTTGTGGACTATTTCTCCAAATGGATTGAAGTGAGTGCTGTCAGGGAAGCAGCTGCTCGAGTTGCTGCTAATAAGTTCATCAACGACATATTTGCCCGACATGGTTCCCCAAAATACCTTATTTCAGACAGAGGAACACCTTTCATCAGCGACCTGTTTGAACATGTGTCAACACTTGGAACTGAGCACAGAATGACAACTGCCTACCATCCTCAAACTAATGCAACTGAACGTGTAAATCGCACGTTGAAAACAGCCATTCGAGCATATATTGAGGACAAACACACTTCTTGGGACAAATATCTTCCCCAGATTTGTTTCGCGCTGCGTACGGCACCTCATGAAAGTACAAACCTGAGTCCCACAATGATGCTCTATGGACGAGAGTTAGACACTCCCTTGGACCTCATCACTCAGCCGTCGTGGGAAGGAATGGACGACCCTGAGACTTCTTACCCAGATCACCTGAGAGCCTCGATTCAAGATGCTCATGACCATGCCCGTACAGTTCTCACAGAAAGTCATAGAAGGCGAAAGCATTACTATGATCTAAGACGACGCCCAATCTCTTTTAAAGTCGGAGATCTGGTCAGAGCAAAATCACACCCAAAGTCGGATGCATCATCTAACTTTTCAGCAAAACTGGCGCCTCTCTACATGGGTCCCTACCGTGTCTACAAAAAGATGTCTGACGTGAACTATTGTCTAACCAAGGTGGACACTGGAGAGAAAGCTGGAGTTTTTCATGTTGCAAACCTTCAACCATTCTACACCTGGGCTACAGCTTCATCTAACAAACACTCAAAGCAAACCACTTCTGCAGATTTGGTTTCCATTTCACCAGACAACAGTTTTTCCCCGGTTCTTTTGGACCCAGAACCTGACTATGATGTCGACGCTGATATCGTCTCTGATGACGTCTCTGATGACGTCCCAGTCAAAACTGATTGGGAATATGCGGATCCTGTTCCAGCCTTTTTGGACCACGACCCTGTGCAAGACACTGACACTGCTTTGGAGACGGCTCATAACAGTTTGCCCCCTGCGGACAATGGGTGTGCTGCTGGTGTCTCTTATAATTTTAGACCGAGACGTGTTCCGAGGGTCACCACTGACTGGTCAGTCAATAGATGGACCAACCCTTTTCATACCTCCAGGTTTAACCTGAAGTGACCTTGTTTGAACTTTGTTTTGCTAGTTTCAGTAGTGTTCTGTGACTGTCACTTACGTTTTGTTCGGGTCATGTTCAAACGTTTAACACATGTTATGCTAAGGGTTCTAGCATTTTCAAAAGACAAAAAAAAAAGGAATTCCACTTTTGTAATCGTCCTGCCTGCCTTATTTTTTTGTTTTTACAGTACTCGTCAAAGTAGATATTGCCGTTGTTAAACTGTCATGTATGTCGGCTTTTCAATATTATGCTGTATATTCCCGGTTTACTTTTAACAACTTATCCATGTATGGAGGTTTGTTAAGTATTGACTGTGCCTTTGCTGTGTTCGGCTGAGGGCAGCCTATTCTGACCTGGGGGGAATATGTAACAGTCGTAATTGTGTAGTATCTCTTTAAGACTGTCGAGAAAAGTCGAGCTCATCCCACTTCCCCATGCTGGAGATTTTAGTTTAATAGTAATAATAAATAAAATTACCTTAAAATTAATGACATAGGTGACATCAAGACCCAACAATAGAGTCAGACTGTAATAAAATGAATCTGGTTGTGTGTGTTGTTATTGTGTCCTGCAAACTTTGCTTTAATTCTACTTTTTTATATTTAATCATAAAAAATCATAGTCAGGCAGAAAGAAAGTCATGAAACAGGAAGAGCTGGTTTTCTGAAGAAAAGGGGAAGTTACTGTCTTGCATCAGGCTAAAAATAGTTCAGACCATTCCTTATTTTAAAGCATTAAAGGTTTTTAAAGAATAAAATCTAAACATTTTGAGAGATTGGATAAAACCCAGAGTAAAATACTTAAAATAATGACTTATAATTATGCCAATAATTAATATTGGTTTAACCAGTGGTTGATGTTGGTTTGATTATAAGAATATTTACACTTACTCTCACACTTGTGGAAGTACTTAAAGGTGAAACAAGTAACTGTAATTTGGTATCAGATAATTACAATAATGGATTATTATTGGGTTCTTTTCAGAAATGTCTGTAATAACTCACCTTATGATTATAATAAGAGTAACTAATAAGTTATGGTTATTATAACATTATAAATGAATGTTGAATCAGATAAACTAAAAGGTTATAAATGTGATTTTGACATTGAACTTGAAAAGGTGTAAAATGTTGTAACTGTAATTAAAGGTCACTGATGTTGTGTTGGAGGTAGATGGTAGGTGGAAGGACAGGGCAAAAAGGGGAACTGATAGGAGAGTGGAGAAGATAAAGCCTTATTGCTAAACTTCAACTTGCCTAAGAAAAGGTTGGGCAGGAAACAGAGGTAGGAGGAACTATTGAGCAACTTGGGGACATTAGAACAGAGATCCGGTCATAAGGTCTCCAGGGTGATGGAGATGAGATCATCTGTCCAAGCAGTCAGCCAATGAGACAGGCACAGCAACAAAGCTAGCCAATGCAAACGCACCAAAAGGTGGATAAACCCTTTATAAGGTGGGTGCAACAGAGGAATCGTTGGTTGGATCCTTCAGGCAGCTTCGAGCCAAGACGGAGATGGACAAAGAACTCTGCAGCTGAAGAAGAGCCGGGGCCACAGAACCGAAGACTGTTCTGCACATGGGGACCAACCCGTTAGCCCCGCAACATGTGGCTTCAAATCGCACTTCTCTCAACAGCTGGGTTTAGACCCCCAAAGACAAAGACCAAGGCAAAGATGAAGATAAAGACAAAGGCAAAGAACAAAGGCAAAGAGGAAGAACTGGTGTGTTCCTTCTGTGGGACCAGAAAGATCGTGAGACGAGGAGAAGGGAGCTACAGAGCTGCAAGACAAGAAGCTGAGGACCGCTACGCGCATGAGGAAGTCACCCTGAGGCCCGAGACCTGCCGCTCTAAGTCAGTACTCTTCCTGTACTGGGAACCTCCTGCTGCTGCAACACCTTCTTCTTCATCAGGCCAGTTCTGGGGTTCAAAATGCCAAACTCTGTCCGTCTCTCTCAAAGTTTCCCTTTTTTAGTTCTCAGTGTCAGCATTAGGGAAAGATAGGCTAGATTATTGATTTTACTTATTTGATTATTTCTGCTACTGAATTAAGCTGTACTGACCCTTGCAAAATTGCCTTACTAATAAAATAATTAGCATTTAAGAAAATCTAAAAGATGTTGTGGACATTCAATTAATGAGTCACCTTAAAGTTCTTTGATGGTTGTGAAATAGCTATGAAGTTTGATTCTGGGAGGAAAAAGTAGAAATGTTTTATAGGTTGCTTTTAGCCAAAACTAAAATAATGACCTTGGGACTTAACTCTAAGTCACTAAATTTAATCTAGCCGTTAACAAGTGCCGTTATTTTAGGAAAGGAGCTACCGTTAACAGGAGTGGTTGTAGGGGTTATGTCGCTGTGAGGGCTACTCAGCGGATTGCCCCCCAACTGTAAAAGGTCATAACTTCTGGATCGAAGGTAGTCAGAGCTAGACGAGTCCTTTCCGACCCCAGTTTAAACAGATAATTCACCATAAACTATTGCTAGGGTAAGACCCGAGTTTCTGGGGATTTTCCGGACCTGTTAGACAGAGAACTGGGCCGTAGTGAGTCCAAAGAGTTGTGAGGAGTGGGCGGGACTTACTATCGGGTAGTAACAGACATGGCGTCCCTGGGTGGGCTCGACCCTAATGAGTAGGAGGGCCTTACTTTGACCAAGTCAGTAAAAACAGACGAGAGGGTCTGAATAGCTCACTTGGGAGACCAACTCTTAGGAAATAGAGTTGGGAGCGACTGATGAGGCTTGTCAGCCGCGACCCTTGCAGTAACTGTACAGCGTGCAGGCGAGGGAAAAGCTTCCGCTTAAGATGAACAGCTGCATCAAGAAGGGAAGCCAGTAGCCAACCTAGCCTAGACCCATCCCTGCTCTAAGGTACCCTGAGAGGCTTTGGGGGATAGGCGACTCGGAGACAAAGAGACCGAGGAGTACGACGCAAGGTCGTACGTCCAGAAGATGTAAGTAATTTCACAAGGAAGTGGTGAAATGCATCTGGAGCTCAAGGTCGAGCATCTGAGAGCACACGCATGAGGGAGCTCATTGGCGTGGAAATGATGAAGTGGACTGTTATGTCCAACAGAGAAAAATTGTCTTTGTCTGAGCCGAGAAGTGGGACACTACTCCCAGAGGACGGGAGGTCCCAGAAGAGTACGTGGATGAGGTCGTGCGGAGCGTGCATGAAGCCCTTGGACATGCAGGCGTACGACCCACCCGTAAGGAGCTGGATGAGCATGAGCTTTGGATCCCAGTGAAACAAGTCCAACGCGTGCTACGGGGCTGTGAGGTATGTGGACAATACAACGCAGGCCGCCGAGGGCAGCGGTTGGAAGGGTTGTTCATCAAGAGCACATTACCCGGGGGTTCAATCTGCATGGATGTAGCAGGCCCCATGGATAACAGAAAAGAGAGGTGAGGAGTACCTCTTGGTGCTGATGGACATGGTGTAACAGTGACAGCTGAAAAAGAGCAGGTCTTCCCCTGCGGAGGAACTCCGTTCACGTCACAGAAAGCAGGAAGGCGAAGGCACTTCTCCTTTTTGCCCAGAGAGGGAAAGGGGAAGTTGCAGTTTACAGTGTCATTGAAAACAGGACAGAAAGTTTGGATTAAAGATCAAGATCGGCCTGTAGTCACGGTGATCAAGTTAAAATTCAATGGAATGAATTTTGTGAAGCAAGTACTGCAATGTAAAAAAGTATTACTTATGAAGAAAGGGGTCCACGAGGTCAGTGTTCAAGCCAGTTCTTAGCTAAAGCGAACCAGAACATTGCAAGAATCAAGCATCATGCCATCCTGTGTTAGACTGGCTACTATTACAGGATGATTGCCATTCAAAGAACAACTTCAAGGCTTAGGACTAGGAGGGCCCTGAAGAAATTGGATTATGCTAAAGAAGAACTCCTGTCACAAAAGGATGGATTAAACAGGAAAAGGGACTGAAGTCATGAGGAAGGAGTGACGTCATAGACAACCACCAAGATCAATCCTGCAACAAAGTGTTGAAATCACACCCAACACCTGGAAGCAACCTGTGGACTTCACAGAGTCCTGCCTGACAGAGTCCTGTTGCCTCCGACAACTCCAGTAACCCTTTAACGACCCCAGCGATGGAAAAGGATTATGATTATGGATAAAGCGTCATGCTGCTTATGCTTTTTGTTTTGCTCTACTGAACACCCAGAGTTTTTTTTATTGAGGGTTTTTGCCCATCAACCTGTCCCTAAGGAATCTTCCACATCCTGAAGAACCAACGCTTCATTCAGCTGAGGATTTTTTGTCACTGTTAAAGGATCAGAGCGACCTGGGTTCTCTTCAACATTCGTCACTTCCTGAGAGACATCAAAACTCCAAGGAGGGGGTGTCAAAGAGCAGTGGAGTTTGAAGACTGCTGAGCCCTTGGTGACAACTGAGAATCTGCATCTTCACATCCCAGGCTGCTGAGGCCTTGGTGATGACTGAGGATCTGCATCTTCACATCCCAGGCTGCTGAGGCCTTGGTGACGACTGAGGATCTGCATCTTCACATCCCAGGCTGCTGAGGCCTTGGTGACGACTGAGGATCTGCATCTTCACATCCCAGGCTGCTGAGGCCTTGGTGACGACTGAGGATCTGCATCTTCACATCCCAGGCTGCTGAGGCCTTGGTGACGACTGAGGATCTGCATCTTCACATCCCAGGCTGCTGAGGCCTTGGTGACGACTGAGGATCTGCATCTTCACATCCCAGACTGCTGAGGCCTTGGTGACGATGGAGGATCTGCATCTTCACATCCCAGACTGCTGTGGCCTTGGTGACGATGGAGGATCTTCACATCCCAGACTGCCATCTTCTCTTTCCAGGGGATGAGGACGCAGACCTGCAAGAGGATGTTGGGTTCCCAGCATGTGAAAGGTCTGACCTCGCGGAGGGGGTGTCGAGAAAAGTCGAGCTCATCCCACTTCCCCATGCTGGAGATTTTAGTTTAATAGTAATAATAAATAAAATTACCTTAAAATTAATGACATAGGTGACATCAAGACCCAACAATAGAGTCAGACTGTAATAAAATGAATCTGGTTGTGTGTGTTGTTATTGTGTCCTGCAAACTTTGCTTTAATTCTACTTTTTTATATTTAATCATAAAAAATCATAGTCAGGCAGAAAGAAAGTCATGAAACAGGAAGAGCTGGTTTTCTGAAGAAAAGGGGAAGTTACTGTCTTGCATCAGGCTAAAAATAGTTCAGACCATTCCTTATTTTAAAGCATTAAAGGTTTTTAAAGAATAAAATCTAAACATTTTGAGAGATTGGATAAAACCCAGAGTAAAATACTTAAAATAATGACTTATAATTATGCCAATAATTAATATTGGTTTAACCAGTGGTTGATGTTGGTTTGATTATAAGAATATTTACACTTACTCTCACACTTGTGGAAGTACTTAAAGGTGAAACAAGTAACTGTAATTTGGTATCAGATAATTACAATAATGGATTATTATTGGGTTCTTTTCAGAAATGTCTGTAATAACTCACCTTATGATTATAATAAGAGTAACTAATAAGTTATGGTTATTATAACATTATAAATGAATGTTGAATCAGATAAACTAAAAGGTTATAAATGTGATTTTGACATTGAACTTGAAAAGGTGTAAAATGTTGTAACTGTAATTAAAGGTCACTGATGTTGTGTTGGAGGTAGATGGTAGGTGGAAGGACAGGGCAAAAAGGGGAACTGATAGGAGAGTGGAGAAGATAAAGCCTTATTGCTAAACTTCAACTTGCCTAAGAAAAGGTTGGGCAGGAAACAGAGGTAGGAGGAACTATTGAGCAACTTGGGGACATTAGAACAGAGATCCGGTCATAAGGTCTCCAGGGTGATGGAGATGAGATCATCTGTCCAAGCAGTCAGCCAATGAGACAGGCACAGCAACAAAGCTAGCCAATGCAAACGCACCAAAAGGTGGATAAACCCTTTATAAGGTGGGTGCAACAGAGGAATCGTTGGTTGGATCCTTCAGGCAGCTTCGAGCCAAGACGGAGATGGACAAAGAACTCTGCAGCTGAAGAAGAGCCGGGGCCACAGAACCGAAGACTGTTCTGCACATGGGGACCAACCCGTTAGCCCCGCAACATGTGGCTTCAAATCGCACTTCTCTCAACAGCTGGGTTTAGACCCCCAAAGACAAAGACCAAGGCAAAGATGAAGATAAAGACAAAGGCAAAGAACAAAGGCAAAGAGGAAGAACTGGTGTGTTCCTTCCGTGGGACCAGAAAGATCGTGAGACGAGGAGAAGGGAGCTACAGAGCTGCAAGACAAGAAGCTGAGGACCGCTACGCGCATGAGGAAGTCACCCTGAGGCCCGAGACCTGCCGCTCTAAGTCAGTACTCTTCCTGTACTGGGAACCTCCTGCTGCTGCAACACCTTCTTCTTCATCAGGCCAGTTCTGGGGTTCAAAATGCCAAACTCTGTCCGTCTCTCTCAAAGTTTCCCTTTTTTAGTTCTCAGTGTCAGCATTAGGGAAAGATAGGCTAGATTATTGATTTTACTTATTTGATTATTTCTGCTACTGAATTAAGCTGTACTGACCCTTGCAAAATTGCCTTACTAATAAAATAATTAGCATTTAAGAAAATCTAAAAGATGTTGTGGACATTCAATTAATGAGTCACCTTAAAGTTCTTTGATGGTTGTGAAATAGCTATGAAGTTTGATTCTGGGAGGAAAAAGTAGAAATGTTTTATAGGTTGCTTTTAGCCAAAACTAAAATAATGACCTTGGGACTTAACTCTAAGTCACTAAATTTAATCTAGCCGTTAACAAGTGCCGTTATTTTAGGAAAGGAGCTACCGTTAACAGGAGTGGTTGTAGGGGTTATGTCGCTGTGAGGGCTACTCAGCGGATTGCCCCCCAACTGTAAAAGGTCATAACTTCTGGATCGAAGGTAGTCAGAGCTAGACGAGTCCTTTCCGACCCCAGTTTAAACAGATAATTCACCATAAACTATTGCTATGGTAAGACCCGAGTTTCTGGGGATTTTCCGGACCTGTTAGACAGAGAACTGGGCCGTAGTGAGTCCAAAGAGTTGTGAGGAGTGGGCGGGACTTACTATCGGGTAGTAACAGACAGACATTCTAGTATCTCAGATGACGTCATGTATGCGTCGCTGTTTTTCTTTTTAGAGAACGTCTGAGAGTTGGATACTGTAACAGTCGTTACAAATTGTTACAATACCTGGACTGAGACGGACATATAACTCTCTTAGGTTGGTGACGTTACGGGTTGCTTTGAACTCTGCTTATTTCATGTGTGAATGTATAGCAGCCGTTCAGCCGGGCTGGTAAGGTTGGTGAAGAGCGTTTTATTAAAGGACAACACTGTGGAATTCTCAGTACCAGTGAAGTTGTGAGTTTAGGGTTAGGGTTATAGTCGAGTCTACCGCCTCCTCTCCTCCCTTAAACACAACCTGAAGCGTTACAAGTCCACCATGACGAAGAGAAATTCAGTAAGTTATGATTTCACATTTAGTGAATAGTGAACATTCGCATATTTGTAAGGAAAACTGATCTTCCCGTTATTTTATTTATTTTGTTGTAACGCAGTACAGCAAGGCAGAGTGTGGAACGCAGTAAAGATCTACAAAATGGCGGACGGATCTGAGGACGAAGTCATGAAGCCGGTGTTACGTCAATCCGCGTTTCCCCATCAGATACGGTTCCCCCTGTGTCTTCTTGCCGCTCCGCCCCGCCCACGCGGCAAAATACAGCTTTCTTGTGCTGAGCACTGAGAAAGCACGTGCATAGGGAACTACGGACACCGTGAAAGATCAAACAACATGTTTTGGCAAAGTTGTCACTTTCTTCACGTTTTAGCGGGAAACTAATAATAACAACAACAATAATAACAATAGCAACAATAATAATAATAGTAATAGTAATAAATAAGTGATGATAAATACAAATATGTCACATAGATATTATAATTATTATAAATGTATATATATGTTTAGTTATATATATTTATGAAATAAAAACAGGGCAATGTATTTTAATGCTCGATATTACCCATCAGATACCGTTCCCCTTGTTTTAAAGTGAGGGAACGGTATCTGATGGGTAATATTGAGCATTAAAATGCATTGCCCTGTTATATATATATATATATATATAATATATATATATATATATATATATATATAATTAAACATATATACATTTATAATAATTATATGTGACATATATGTATTTATCATTATTTTATTATTATTGTTATTAGTATTATTACTATTGGTTTCCCGCAAAAACGTGAAGAAAGTGACAACTTTGCCAAAACATGTTGTTTGAGCTTTCACGGTGTCCGTAGTTCCCTACGCATTTTGCCGCGTGGGCGGGGCGGAGCGGCAAGAAGACGCATGGGGAACCGTATCTGATGGGGAAACGCGGATTGACAGAACACCGGTATGTATAATCACTGCGTTGATACCCGACTGTATAATGGTTGGTTGAGAATAATTTTAACTTATTTACTTATGTATTTTTGAGAAAGCGATATATTTGCTACAATGTTTTTTTAATTTTACATTTATTTCCACAGACTCCACAGAATGAGTCACATTTGTGTCAATCAGACTCTGCAGGAACGTTCTGATGTCCGTGATGAGGACAGAGATGCAACTGTGTGTGAGTATCTACTATTTTAGAATGTTAATATTTTATTAACATTCTAAACATTGTTTATGTACAGAATGTAATTATGCTATGAATTGACAATGCACAAAAATGTTTTCCAGCTGCTTCCAGGACCTACTGCCAGTCATCCAGATGTAGCTAAAGAAAGGAGCAGGTGAGATTTATTACTAGAGATGTCACAATTGAATCAAATGCTTTAGTTTTCATGCATGTTTGTATATATATGTGTATGAATGCAATCAGCAGTGAAAAGAAAAATAACATTACATTTTCTTAAGAAGCTGTAACATTTTGGGACAAGATGGTGTGCAATAATTTTAATGTAGCCTCAATGGTTAATGACAAATCACTTAAGTACTTTTATCAATGTTTTGTTAAATATGTTTATTCACATGATATTCAGGAGTTCATACTTTACCACATAGCCATAGTTTTCAATGACAAATGGATTACACCTCCCCATATTTGGTGTTTCTAAACCAAGACACTTAAAATGTCAGTATAGTTTCAACAATATGTTTTCATAAAGATTCTTTATGACTTAATGTCTGTTCTGTGTCAACAGCTGCTGGAGGCGAGGGAGAGCGTCCTGGCAGCAGAGGAGATTTCCTTTTGGGAAGGTGTCACCATTGACCTCATGTCTGATGAAGAGGATGGCGTCTTCAAGGGTGTATCGGGCTGGATTGTGAGACCACCGAGTTTCCGCAGCCAGGAGCTCGACAACCTCTGCTCCAAACTACAAGAGAGACTTGAAGCTAACCGTAAATACAGCATGTTGCGTCAGAAGCGTTTGTATGTTGGATCATGCTCAGAAAGAACGCCGCCGCCACATGGCCCAGAAGTAGACAAGCATTTTGTTCTGTAATCTATTTATTTATTTAAATTTAACTGAATATTTTATTTATTTATAGATGTGTTATTTTATGTGTGGTTTCTTTATTTGTAGATGTGTTATATGCATGTATGTACATATTTCTTTTTCAACAAAAATTAAAAATATAAACTTATGCCTTGTGCTTGGTTTATTTTTATTTCTGGGTTATTTTTTATAATTTATTAGTGAGGGGCTTAACCAGGCCTGTAATTATAAAGGTCTAGTGCAGTGTTTCTCAACCTTTTTCGGGCCAGCGCCCCCCACCAAAGAATTTGTATTTGCACTGACAATTGTTTTATTATTAATGTTACTATCATTATTGTAGATGTTTTGAATTGGCGCACCGATTATGTTTTCCAGTACACTTCAGCGCGCCTTACGCTCCTTCACCTCGCGCACATAACGAGGTAAATGTAGCACTCGCTACATTTCCTAAACGTATCGGCGTCTGGAGGAGGGGGTTGGGGGGATGCCAGTGTATGTTTTTACGCTCCTTCATGGGGGGCGCCGATTTATGTTTTCGCATCCACCTGAATAATGTGTAGTTGCGCTTCTGCCCATGACATTTCAACAATATTATTTTACCTTTTATCTGGACATAGTGTCTGTTTATTCTTGCCATACAGTCTCTGTATTCATTATTGCTCGAAAGGTCTTGCCATACCAGTTTATTCCTCTGTATTTACTTTAGTTTCTTAGTTTATTCTTGCATTTTGTTCTTCATTCATTTTTTCCATTTAGTTTCATTTGATTAGTTTTATCCTCTCTTGGTTTATTGCTATGTCCACTTTAGTTTCTTTACTGTTGCTACATTTATTTTATCGTTTATTGACCATCAGTAATCTTCACTCATCACCTGCTGCGCCGCCTAATCGTCATGTGTTTCACATCATGTGTTGATTTTTCACTGTTGAGCGTCGGATTCTCTGTTTTTATGCCATAATTCACATCTAGTTCGTCGCTCCGTTTTATGTCCCGCTTCTCCTATTTCAGAGTTTTGCGCAATGTGCGCGGCGGTTTTTTGTTTGTTTTTTAACTCCCTAAGGTGCAGGGCGGTCGGGAAACATATCGATGGGGAAAAGGCAGACTGACATAAACCTTTTAAAACAACGGAAACAATTCCGGTGTTCTGATTATTGAAATGTAAGTGCTGTGGTACCGTTGTTCAATCAAACCCGTTTCATGTCAGACCACTTACAGCACCGGTGTTAACGCTATAAAATGAACGCTCTCTATCATGGAATCACCCATGGATGGATTTCTTTATTTAAATGGGTTCATTTTTCAGAGGGATACAATGTCAGGGCATCGTGATTTTAGTAATTACATGTTTATAAGAGTGATTTTCTGTTGTCCTTCCATGGAAGCGGGCAGTTTTCAAACGGACAAAAACACACTTTTTAATATAAATTGCTGCTTTGACATGATCACAGAACTACCAAAACATATGCAGCCTACATAAATACCAGACAAAGTGAATCACAGCAGCGTCATCAACCGGTGTAACGCTGAACTGATGCGGAGCGGAGCTGCGCCATGAAGCTACAAACACTGAATAGAAGAAGAGCTGCCATCGATACAGCTGCAGCCAAGCATGATTTAATGTTACACAATACAGTTTTACCAAGTTGCTCAAAGTCTAAACTGGTATTGTTGTGGATTTAAGGCGTAAAGTTTACCTTCGACCAAACGCCCCCCAAAGGCATCCCAGCGCCCCCCTTTTGTAAAAATGTCTGCCAACGCCCCCTGCCGTCCTCAGAACGCCCCCTGGGGGGCGGTACCGCCCACGTTGAGAACCGCTAGTCTAGTGTGTCCAATAGGGAGATATCTACCAACCAATCACGTGTCAGTAATGAATTGTGATGTCATTGTTTTTTCATCCAATAACTGACAATTGACGTGGGTCTCCTGTTGTTATTCACATGTTAAGTAGAGTCGTTAAACTGTTGATCCATGTCAATCCATGGTTACATGACATTCAAAAATGTATGGAGTAATTTTTTTCACTGATGCTCCAACAAAGCCCCCTTCCCATTCATCCGCAAAGACTACCCCCCCCCACCCCCCCAGCTTCTCCGCTGACGGTCGCTCATGTGTTTCCCATCAGGGAAAGTCTGTGGTTAGCTTCCTGATTTTACTGGACTGGAAAAACATAGCTAATACGGTGTGATCTGGAAAAAGCTTTGATGCAGGAACTTTACAAATAAGCCCCTGAATACCATATGGTTTGCATTCATCTCCCAATTTATTTCCTATAAATGTCTTAAATGTTGTGCAGAGCCAACACGTGTTTTAACCAGACTTAGAAAAACAGAAGGCAGCTTGTGGCAAAGCGTGATTTTTATAATGTATCTGTTTTTGGGAGGTGGGGGTTTTCTTCTCCTCTTCTTCCAGTGTGATACAGAGGGGCAGGGTGCTGGATGCCCAGAGCCGCTCCAAAGCAAGCAAATAAAACAACATCCAAACACTTTTCCTCCATGCAGCACTGAGCTCTTCTTACAGATGCCAGGGCCCCGAATCAAACCATGTTCCACTTAGAAAGTAATTAAAGAGTAATGATTGTAAGCCTCATGGTGACTCAACTAACAGATTTTTTTCCCCCCCATTAAGTTGGATATTCAGTTACCACCGAAGGAGAAGTCTACCAACAGCAGTGGACGACATGGACGTGAAGACATCTAAAAAAGGCAGAAGACTTTTCCTCTAACTGCTTCCAGCAGGCTGGAGATCTAAGGCTGCTTTCCACGATCCGACATTGACCAGCAACTGCCATTGTGGGCATCCGTTTCACAAAACACTTTTTGTTCTTTTATTAGTTGTCTGCATGAAAAAACAAAAAAAAAAAAAAAACTCACTAGGGATGTCAAAAGTTTACTTTTAAGCAACAACATAGGTACATGTTCCACTTGCATCTGCAGCTGAATGGAGACAGACAGGAAGTGGTGGGGTGTTTCGTGAGCTCCAAGATATTGCTGATGTTCTGTGAGCCGCAGTAGAAGTAAAAACCAGGGTGTGAAAATGCCACACCTTGACCTTTGTGACATTTTATTACCTCCAAACCACAAACAACGTAGGCCAACACAAAGTAGCATTGCAGTTTGTGGACTCAGTCATTAGATGAGTTTCACAAAGAAAATTCTCTTTTAACACTTTTGTCTGTGGGGATAATCAAAGAAACATCAAACAAATTACATTTTCACTTTTATGCAATGTGAAATGATGAAGACTGTCTATTTATTTTTGTAAGTTTTACATTAGTCAGAAGATGTCTAATGTTGCGTTCCAGTTACCTTGGAAGTGGGAACTGGGACCTGACCTGGGTTTGGTGTCTTACGTGATATAACAGCATTCTGGTCAACGAGTTGGAATTTCAACATGGCAATGCCCATAAACATTGTTCACAGTACCTCCTACAAACATTATTTTAATCTTTACTTTTCATAACCAAACACCACTTTTATTTGTTCCACTTAGAGTCACAAGTAATACATGTAGCATTCATTTTAGATGCACTCTTGCATGTGTCTTGTAAAATGCATGTTTTCAACACATCTTACTACTGTTGATGCAAAGATGATAAAATGTTCTCTCTCTATTATGCTGTGTTAGTTTCTAAGTAGTTCTGCTGTTATCACTTCAGTCAGCAAATTTTAACAAATGTCTTTCAAGATGTTTTTCTGGTAAGTGAGACAGGTGCTCAATAGCGGTTTTTGTCTCAAAACTGTTATTAATGACATTTTGTTGAATCATGAACTCTGACTTTAAATGGCTTTGCAATCTTTTCCAGATTGATTCCAAAAATTGCTAAGTTCCTTCAATTTTTTGAACTTTTTTAGAACTTTTTAACCTACTTCATGTAGAGAGCTAACAGTTAAATATAAAAAATACTTTATGAACCCTAGAGAGAAATTAAGTCAGGCCTGGGTGAGAGCAACACTGTTTCTTGACTGCTCTCTAACCATATTTTGGCTACTGTCAGGGGGTGTGGTGAGAATGAACGCAGGGACCCAGGTTATGGTGAAGATGATGATGTTTAATGATGAAGAAAACAGTCCAACACAGGCGGCACGGCAGGGAGTTAGCACACAGCTAATACCGGTAGCAACTGACAAAGATTGAAGACTGAAACAAGCAACCTCAGGACTTCACAGTTCTACTGAGGAAACTGACTGACTGACTGACTGACTGACTGACTGACTGACTGACTGACTGACTGACTGACTGACGAGGATCCGACGAAGAACACAGACAACAGGTGAGACTAAATACACACGGGGTTAATCAAGGGAACGAGACACACCTGGGAGACAACGGGGAAGACGCAGAGACGGGACTCACAGGGAACAGGATCACACAGAAAAACTCAAAAATAAACACACAGAAACACAGATCATGACAGCTACTGAATTTAGCCAAAATATTTGGTGGATTACAGATTATAGATAATATAACAAAAGGGCAATAACTTTTTCAAGGGACAGGCTAGTGTTGAATAGCCTTTATCTTTTAATAGATAAAATGTATTTTTATTCATCTAGGTGGTCTTTGCTTAACATAAATATTGTTCGATGATCTGAAAAATTCCAAGTTTAAAATAAGCAAAACAAAAAAATCTTTAAGGGGTTATTTTCATAGTACTATAAGAGTATCATATAAAACCCCAATAAAAAACCTTACAACTTGAGTTTCTACCTTAGCAAAATGGGTAAACCTGCTTGAATACTTACACGGCCATTAGTTCTGACTTTTCTCTTAAGAAGGTGATTAGTGCCAACAATGCTTGTGCTGGACAAATTTGCTTTGAAAAATGTTACGTGGCATTCTGTTAACTGGCCAAAGCCAAAATCCAATATTTTAATCAGATCAGTCGCTTGGTATTTTTAGTGCAATACAGTGTTGTACACAGCCCAGCAGTCTATAAAAGGGTCCACTTAATATTTTGTGGCACTTAGATATGCACTACAGCGAATATTCATGTCTATCCCAGTGGTCCCATCGAATGTAGTTTAGTGGGAGTTAGGGGAGTCCAGTATTTACTTTCAGCCGGCTGAGGGGAGAAGAGGCTATAATCACAGAATAAAATGTAAATGTGAGGGATCTAAGTGAAGTATTGAAGCCGACCAGAGCACAGAGTGGATATATAAATTACAATCTGTCTGACAAATTTTTCTCATCTGACATTATGTAAATGGACGTCTAAGTGACTGGTAGAATTGGAAAGAGAAATCAGTGCATGAGGCGATAAGTGAGAGTGGCTGAAAGAGTGGTTCAGATACTCTGAATTTAGGGGTTGATAATTTGATCATGCAAAATATATTCATTACATAAGCGTCTGTGTTTACTAATAGAAGACAGCGTGTTATATAAAGTTAATATTTATTAAAAGTGAATAATAGCTGGGAGTGAATTTTTGATTCATTGGATGCTTTTTTTTCTTGCTTTCAGGACAAATTAAAAGTGTATTCTATGCGATTGGTTTCTGGTTTGGTCAATATTGGAAGTAGAACATTTCAGTGGCTTAAATAATAGATAAAGTTCTGACTTTGAAAACTTTTACATAAAAATGGTATTTGATCAATACTGGTGTAACATTTCTACTATGCTGGTGATGTCAGATATGAGCCTGGAGGATCCTGACAAAAAAAGTTAAATACTTTAACTTAGTTTCAGGAGCAGGGCCACGCCCAAACCACACCTCTAACTCTCCAAGTGGCCTATTTATACTCCGCTCACCCACTCTACTCAGTCTGTTGTGTTTCGTCATACGTCAGACCTGTGACTTCCGCTACGATTATAAGCCTACAATCCAACTCACCACTGAAAGCGACGTGGCTACCCAGCTCTTCCCTTCAGATTCAGACGATGTTCTTCAATATTCCTTCCGCCGCGGACATTCTTTTCCTCTTCCAGCAATTAGTCAGCTCCAAGTCTCGCACCTCATCAGTGCCGTTCCTACATCAGTTCGAGGTTCACCCTCCACCTCCAACATTCCAGTTCAGCGAACGCAGAAGGCCAAGAGACGCCAGACAGCAGGCTCGTTCTTCCGGGGCACCGCCCAGAGCCATTCAGCTGAACAACACCAGCACTTCCTCACCTCAGCACTGCATCGCAGGCGCATCAACCCATCCAAGCCTCAATTCCTCACCACCAACGCTCTCTACAGGAGAAACTAATCCTTTTCAGCCGCCCAGCAAGTTCACGGCCGTTTCCTCATCTACGATCCCCGGTGACGTCATTTCCGACGCCGGCTCAGACATCCACCCGAGTGCCAGACTCTTCTCGGATCCCCGCGAACTTCCAGAGCCTCTCAGCCAAGCAACACAAACATATCCTCATTTCAGCGTTCCTCCTCCGAAACTCAACAGTCTACCGCACCACCACCACCAAAGTTCAAACATCCCAGGCTCCCGCTTTGTCCAACAGCATCCTCGATGACGTCACCTCCACCTTCACTCGCTCCGATTCGGACCTCTACCTGCACTGACAGCTCCCCCTAGCGGAGCCAGGTTGTATCACACTCTCTGCCTGCATCCTCTCAGTTCAAAGACCCTTTCTGCATCGTCATTTCATTACTATAATCCCAAGCTTCTCAAAGTTCGAATTTATATATATATATATAAGTTTGTCCACTCCATAATACCTCAGCAGGTCAGTAGTACATCTTCACTTGTCTTTAAATACACCGCTACCAGTCTGAGCAGTAGCGATTTACATTAGGTTTCACTCTATTTCCAAACCGACTACCATCCGCCCTCCGTTCCCTTCTTCTCTCTTCGTTCTTCATCCCTCTAACATGCATAATCAAAGCTCCCCCTTCCGTCCCTTTCATGCAATAACATATTAGAAAATCCCTCTCCCGCTTCACCATTAATTTCACCATCAAATTCTAACGATGTTGTCGTACCTTGGCAGAAAAGATACTCCGTAGCGATCTGTCCAACACAAAGCCGAAGAAACCTCTAACCAAGATGCTTGGGTTTCTCAGGCCGGGGATCATGCGAGCATTATTCAAATAACCATCTCAAAAGCAAATCTCTACGTATTTTGACGTAAGCCATTCAAGTATCATAAACAATTAGCAGTATTCTTAGTTTACTCTCCGAGCTTCAGGGAGCCAGAGCAGAGACCTTAGAACCATAGCGATGTGCTCTATATTCTAGGTTTAAGCCAAACACAAGCACAGCATTTCGGCTCAGCCGGAGCCATCCAAATTATCTCGTCTTCTACAGAACTGAACCAATCTTCAACAGGCCGTCGAACTTCTAGGTCCCCGATTCCGGTGCTGCCACTCCAACAGACGATGGCAGAAGAGACGACTCTCTCAACAACAGAATCGTAGAGGAACTTCACATTCCTTAAAGGAACTTCACATCAAGTATCCAGGTCCCAGGTCTGAATTCCATAGCTATCTCTTCATCATTCTTCACATGATTCTTCAATCTAGAAGATCAGGCTCCCATCTACATCGCATGCTGTCCACAGCCCAGATATCAGGCAGCTTTCTACCTTTTTATCAAGGGCCATACCGGGCTCTTTCAACCCGAATCACCCCTGCATGTCTTTCACGCAGTTTATGCGGCAGTCCTCTGATCCAGCAACTACTCGTACCATTACTCTCCCTCTCCATCCTCGTTTCATCCATCAATCCCTCCATCCATCCCTACATCACTCATTCACATTCCTCCATCCATTCACCCACTCTTTGATCCATTCATTCATTCATTCATTCATTCATCCATCCTCATATCCATCCATTCACATCCCTCCATCCACTCATCCACTCACTGACTTCTTCATTCATTCATCCCATCGATCTATTCATTCATTCATCCACCCATCCTCATATTCATCCATTCACGTCCCTCCATCCACTCACTGACTTATTCATTCATTCATCCCACCGATCTATTCATTCATCCACCCATCCTCATATCCATCCATTCACATCCCTCCATCCACTGACTGACCCATTCATTCATTCATCCCATCGATCTATTAATTCATTTATCCATTCATTCATCCACCCATTATCATATCCATCCATTCACTTACCTCCATCCACTCATCCACCCACCAATTTATTCATCCATCCATTCACATCTCTGTCCTTCCCCCATCATCCCTCCGTCCATTCATCCACCCACCAAATTATTCAATCATTGATCCATCCATCCCTCTACCTGCATCCATTCATCCATTTCAGATCCATCCGTCCATCCAACCATCCAGATCTGCTTATCCATTCACATCCATCCCTCCTGCCCTCTATTCATCCACTCATTCATTCATCGATCCATCCATCCTCATTCTATACCTATCCACATTCATCCATCCATCCCTTTCTCTATACGACGAGAAATGGCTATCCCCCACCGCCCCTCCCCTTCACATCAACCCAAAACTCAGACATCAATCTTTCTCGAAAGCCCATCAACTTCTGAGGGCACCGACAATTGGGCCACACCGTCCCATACCCGGGGGGCAAGATGATCTGCAATACCTCAATGATCCCGGAAGCTCAGGCTCCAGCTGCAACCCGCCGCCCACCAATCCACATCAGCTTCCTTGCAGGATTCTCCGACTCCTCAGTCCCAGTCCTCTCCCAGCTTTTCAGAACAATTTCTTCACTTCAAACCAAGGTGAACGCACTCACTCCTACCTAAGACATTATTCTAATGGAGAGTTTAATTCTCTCTTACGGATTCATCCGAGGGTTTCTCTCCTGCATAGACATTCCAAATTCAATCTCCTTCCATCCATCCATCCATTATCTACTATCGTTCTCATCTCAATCGTCTCCTAA
Organism: Poecilia reticulata; assembly: GCF_904066995.2. Taxonomy (NCBI): domain Eukaryota; kingdom Metazoa; phylum Chordata; class Actinopteri; order Cyprinodontiformes; family Poeciliidae; genus Poecilia; species Poecilia reticulata. Next base: position 32,942,771 of record NC_088834.1, read on the forward strand.
GCCCTAACTCAGTCATCTCACTTGTAGCCACGGAAGCCAAAAGTAGGCTAGATAAGATCACCAAATTCATTCGCTCAGCAAGTCAAGGCAACGGGCTCTCTAAAGCAGATATCACCCGCACTTCAAAGTCCTTTTCATTCACCCTGATTCCGACATTATCAGCACGTCTCAGGAAGGGGCTTCCAATTCAGTTTTACTTCACCTCCGTTCATCACGTAACCCCGAAACCACTTATTCTTCTCAATCGTACCCACTGAAGGTCGTTTCTAACAGTTCCACGAACCATGCCATTCATATCACTCCTCAGAGAAACCCTACATTCCAGTCAACACCCCTCTCGTTCAAGACTCACTCATCCTCAATTTCTCTAGCAAGGGCAAGTTCTCTCTCCTGCAATGACTTCTCTTCAACCCGAAGACATCCAACTCCCTCCGACGCTTGGCAGCCATTCCAGAAACAAACGGACGAAACAAACAGCCTAGAATCCATTTCACTTCGCATTTGAATTCATCACTACGGCAGCGAAACTTTGGGGACACGATCAGCGTAAGAAGCTTACTTTTTTCTATTCAGACTCATTCAGGTCTCAGCGCAGCATCAGTTCCAGGTTCGAGCAGCTCACATTTCAGCAACTCAGAACATCCCCGATGTTCCATCATTTCCTTCAAATTCCGACTCAGCTTCAGATTCAGAAATTCACTAATCTCCGATTTCTCAGTCTTCTATAATGTCCAACCGACTCCCCCGTTCCTTTCTTCAAGCATAATTCTTTATCCACCCATACTCGTCAGGTATTCATCGTCATAACATTTAGACATCAGTCTTCAGAGTAGTTAACCGATCAGTTCGCTTTCTCTCACCTACTTCATCTCTTCCATCCTCAACCCATATGAGCCCATCTTCGCATTCAGATCAGAAATTCAGCAACCATTTCTTCTCAAGGTCCACGCCTCACATCAGCATCCCGTAATGCAGTCACTTAAGTCCGGCCCAAGCTATTTTAGTCAAGTCCAGCATCTCTCTCAAACCTCATTCCGCCTATTCCTTCACGTAGGAGCCGCCTCTTCAACATCTACTCAGGCTATCTCCTACAAGACGGTTCAAGTTTTAGTTCGCCGGTCATCACAGGTGTACCTTTCACGCATCTGTATCACCTCTGTGATTTTTCACAACCCATTCCTTTCTCATCTCAATTCAAATCAGACACTTTTGGGGCTCCTATGTTGGCTCGGGAATAAATAAGAGGAACCGCCTCCCGAAGACATACCCCCACTCAGAGTGTCCACATCCCAAGCCCTCCGTCATTCTCCCAGACGACCGAATCAAGATCGTCCATCCCTTCATACTTTCATCCCTTCATCCCCATGTTCCCTCACCCTTTAATCCCTCTCCCCTTCATCCCTAATGCATTCATAAATAAATCTTTAAACGTACAGGTTTGTGGCGTGGTCCTTGCTAGTGAAAAAGCTTTTAACCCTTTTTTAAATGAGTAAAACAATGAAATTTAAGCTACTGTATTCCATTATTATTATTTGGTTGCAGATTGTTCAAGTATAGGTAGCACTACTAGGTTTAGAAGAAAAGACCATTTGGTCTTTCATCTAACTACTTAAGCTAATCAATGGTCCATGCAAATATACAAGCATCAAATGAATTTCTATTTTCTAAGTGCAGGAATAATGAGCTAAAAAGGCTGTTCAATTTCTTATTACTTTTTTTCAAATTCAGAAGTTTAAAATGCAAGGACAACAGTCTAAGCAATCTGGGAAAGCCTAGCCCTAGACGATCATGACATTTCTTTTTCTCATTTTCTAAATCTTTAAAGAATTATATAAGTATTGGTCCTATGGGAATATCCAGCCATCATTGATGGTTCAGAGTCCCAGAAATGAATGTCTTTTTTTGAGAAATGTGTGTGTCATCCCCAAAACAAGTCCAGTTAAGGCAGTGTCCTTATCTGTTATAACATGTAGCAACATCACCCGAAAAGACATTCTCAGAGGAAGAAGCCATTACTTCCACAACAACAAAGAAGGCAACGGCCTTTAAACTAATGAACCCTGCTGCAGAAGCCCATGTGGTGGGAATGGGGTGCATGTTGAATAAATAGGGGTCCATCACATCTTTTGTTGGACAATGTCCTCTTATGGAAGTGTGCATGGGAGGAGTTAAAATGACTGAATTATTGGACACTGTCTCTCAGGTCACACTGTTGACCTGAGAGAAGTGAACAGGACTGATACACCTTTGGTTTTTGCTCTGAAAATGGTCCTTATCTAAGACCTTATCAAATGGTCTTAACGTACCATATTCAGGTTATGCTGTTATGGATTTTGAAGTTGAAGGGGTAAAGGGGTTGTGGTTGTGAGAAATGTCTGTTCCACACATCCTTTAATTGTTAGGATGAATGCCACTAGTGCATGCTGGAATGATGTTTTCACCAAAGGAAAATCTTTTCCTCTCCAGAAGCTTAAATTCCACAAAGCGTGGAAAGAGGCTTTTGCTGTTTGCCAGCAGACTGTTACCACAAAGACTGATAAACAGACAGTCTTTGTGGGTTTCTGGGCTACGTCCGCCCTACTGGCCACAGAGGAGTTCGACAGAGGAGTTCGGGTGCCCCCAAACTGTGAAGTTAAGGTTTGGGGACGAACATACAAGAACGCAGCAGAATGAGTGGGGTTGATAGAAGCTTTGCCTGATGCTGAACCTTGGGGAGTAGCCAGAACCTTGTCTATAGTCAAAGCAGGAAGGGTCCCGATCAGGGTCTGTATCCTAACTATAGGACGTTATCAGAAACTCGGACAGCTGTACTGGGTGAATGAGTCTGATGTCCAGGGGACCAACTACCTTTCCTTGACGATGGGATCAGATGGAGTGGTTGTAGTTGCTGTGGTGGAGGCAGCTGGGGTTGCAATGTCCAAGGAGGAGGTGAGCCAACTAACTAACTGTAAAGGCTTGACCCCACAGAAGGCCCTACTTCAGAGATGGTGGAAGGTGTTTGCAGTTAATGAAGAGGAATATGGAAGAACTGACTTGGTTCAACACCAAATCCACACAGGTGATACACTACCCATTAAACAAAGGTATCGTCCCTTACCACCACTCATGTATAAAGAGATCAAGACTCTCCTGACAGATATAACAGTTGTTTTCAAATACAAAACAGATTTTCATGCTTTTTTGCTGGAAACTAGAGGTGTGCCGATCGATTGGTCACCGATCATAATCGGCCAATTTTCGTGAAAAGTACATGATCGGTGATCAGCGATCATTGGCACTTGTTGCCGATACCGATCACCTGCATCTCATTTCTCAGCCTGCCTGTGCAGCTGGTCTCCTCTTTCCTTCACACTGCGCAAAAGCGCAGCAACAAATCCTAAGCGATGTGGAACTATGACGCACTGAGTGAATGGGGAAGTTTGCGAGTTGCGGCAGAAAATTTAAGCAGGTCAAAATGCATCAACACAACGGAGCTAATACGACATAAAAACAATGCCATACTTGATAGAGTTTGGCTACATCGAGGGTCACTGAGGTAAAAAAGACATATGGAGGATCAGATAGCAGGTAAAGCAGCGCACAGCTACAAACACTCACCCGGATTAGCATGACGGTCAGAAAGCTAAACAAATAACCTGTAAAATTATTCAAGTCTTCGAGCTGCGATGTAAGACGCTGGTTCTGCTCTCGCTGTTGAACTGCTGCTACGCACTACAGGATATTTCACAGATGGAGCGCCGCTTCTGCTCCACCTGGTAGTGACTCTCACACCGAACCTGTTTAAAGCTGCAGATTCTAACCCAAAAAAATACATTTTATACAAGTATTAAAACTTTCGCTGTCCTAACATGAGACAGATAATCTCTAAAAAAATAATCGATCTCCTCCCTGTTCTGCATAAGTACTCCGCTCAGTCAGAAACAGCCACTCAGAACTAGCAGTAATCAGCTAGCCGCCATGCTATCAGGAAGTCTTCATTCAGTAACTCAGGATTGGTTATTGTAATGGAACCTGTATTTGCCTTTGTAATGTTAAGTTTTATACTTGAATTTTTTGGGCAATGTTGAGAGGTTTTATTTTGGCTCTTTGCATTATTTAGCCTCTTCAGAGCCTCCATATGTTATCAGTCTGTTAAAGATAGTTTTATTGATAGCAGGACAATTTGCACAATGCCTGTTTTGTTTAGTTTTCTTCTTGGAAAAAGTTATTAAAAACATGTTTTTATCTAAATTAAGGTGAATTCCTTTTTCCACATAATGTAAGCGGTAGTGTTTATGATAAAAAAATAATAATTATGTGATCGGTATCGGTGATCGGCCCTCATGGGTGATCGGTATCGATATCGGCAGGAAAAAACCTGATCGGCACATCTCTACTGGAAACCTTATTGAAACAGCTATCACAGCTTCATGTACAAGGACATTTTTTAAAGTATTTTTGAATTGGACTGATACATGGTTCAGAATATTTTATTATTCTTAGTGGTGAACACAGAACAGAATAAGAGTAGAAGATTCTAATTTGATGAATGTGTTGGGATCTGGAGGAGGTTTGTTGGTGCTATTTTTCAGTTTCTCCACCAGAGGGCATCCTGGGGTTTTCCTGGAGGGCGTGACCTGCGGCTCCCTACCTGCACACCTGCCGCCACTTACCCTCATTTGGAGGAGTATATCAGTAGGGAGCAGTGTTAGCTAGTAATGGTAGTTATTAGTGAGCTCACCTCTGACCAACCTGATCCTTGTGTAATCCTCTCTGTGTTGCCTCTTCTCAGGTTATACCTCCGTGAAGCCTTTGGCTACCTGAACTGCCAGGATTACTGGCAGCCTGATCTGTTCCCTCGAGACGCTGTGGACCTCTTTGCTGTAGCAAACCTGCATCAAACCTCCCGGTCGGCAGCTCCCTCCCGGATCCAGAAAGAACTTGCTCCTCCACTCACCTCTCCGTCCTCCAACGCAGCCTCCGCCCTCTCTTCACCACCAGCCCCGGAACACGGTAGCCTTTCCCCTCGGTCCAGTCCACCCTTCAAGTAAGACTATTAGTTACTTCAAATTCCCACAGCACCTGAACTCACCTTACCGGTCCTCTTTGTATTCAGAGATCCAGCACCCCACCGTTGACAAGTTCCTGATCCAGACCCCTGTACACTCTGTTGTACTTTGTTTCGTAATAAAACCTTTAAATTATGCTTGTCTCCAGAGTTGTGTTCTACGTAAGTGGGTTAAAAGAATTGAACCCATCATGACAGAATGATGAGCATTTTACAAAGCATAAAATGCTCATACATTTGATATATATATTTAGTAATGCACACATATACAAATATAATACAATATATTATAGAAAAACAATGATTCAATAATGATTAATACAGAATATTATGAGAGCTGAACTACTTCTTTCCCTCGCTATTTGTTTATTTAAAACTTTTTTCTCGTTATCTAGCTGTCGTAGTGTTGACAATTAGTAGCAAAGCACTGCATTGCTTTTTCTTATATCACACATACATTAAGATTTTGAACATTATATAAAAAACGGGTAAAACCAATGGTATTGTCAGCGAGCAGCTTTTTGCTCTCCAGCACAGATGGGGTCAGACCATTGTTCCCAACAGCCTGTCATCTGAGAGCAACATTTGTTTCAATTTATCCCAAACCGTCTCCCTCTGTTTTTCCACAGCAAATTTATGAAAAGCATGATCACAACATGAGAACCCTCTTATTTTATTATTGCCGGGTGTTAGAAAAGCCTTTCAAACGATATGTCTCATGGGACCAAACATCATTTACAAACCGCTAATGACTTGCAAACACTCGTCTAGCCTCCGGTGTCGATCAACGCCTCTGCTCACTTCTCTGTGGAGATGCTTCCCAAATCCCACCAGGAGGAAACGTACCCTATTCCTTCAGCTTGCAAATAATAATTCTTAAAAGTCGTCCCGTTTATACCTGTCATTATCATGGCCATCTGATGGTTTTTAGGTGTGTTTGCTGCCCCATATTCAAATAAGATGTGCACATATTCTTCACAGCGATGGATTAGGTTTGGAGTATTAATAATTAACCAGGCAATATTATTATTACACTTTGCATCCTCCGTGTGGATCAAACTCACTTCACCATGGGACAGCTAATGATGAGTTATCAATAAAACATTTTCATAATGTCAGAGACACATGTGTAGATGCAGCATCTAATTTTACATGGGGCCGACTTGGTCATTAGTTCACTGCAGCATGAACACACCACCATCAGTGTGTACTGATGGTGGTGTGTTCATGTATGTGTGTACATACATGAACACACCACCATCAGTACACACATACATGGAGGAGGTAACAGAAGTGGCCTGACAGTTGACATCAAACTGCTTGCTCCTTCATTAATGTTAATCATTTTGGTACTGCAAATAAACCAAATCAGTGCACCTGTATGCAAATACCCTACATTTTATTTTTTAATGGAAAATGTGTTTTTGTTTCCAGCACTGTAATTTGCATAGTAACCATGTTTATAGTGTTGGGTTTCTTTAATCTCAGTCTGGCCTGGATGAACAGCAGATAAGTCGACCACTCTTGAAGCTGTGCACAAAAAGTAAATATGGTAAAGATGCAGAAAGCAAAAAAATGAATACACAAAAGTTTTCCCTCTTATAATCAGAAATCATGCTGGCTTTTGGAAGCCTCAAAAGTGTTTGATGAGCTGTAATGAGGAGCTAAGAAAAGCACCTTCCAGAGGCAGAGAGAGGCACCTTTATTGCCAACCAGACATAATAACTTAATGCAAATTGTAACTAGTTAAGCAAAGCAAAAATAATATGATAACATTGTCAGAGGCAGATTGGTATTATAATGTTAGCTTGTGGAAATAATCACATTTTGGAGCTGATACAATTACATTATTTGTTCTGCTTGTATCATACACCAATAAAAAGCAAACATATTAGGATTCATGGCACTTTTCGCATTGCGTTATCAATATGTGGAAATAATTGTCTGCTGAGAGATGAAATTACATTATTGTGTATCTTTTTCATGCCTAATAAATAATGATGGATGGCTCTTATTTTCATCACCACCTGCAACCATTTTGTCTTCTTCTTCCCCTCACCCCCGCAAGTTAAAAATGAAAGCCTAAATAAAGGAATAAGAGGGGAGAGTGAAGAACCCCGAGCGACACGGCTCCTGAGGCACTCAGCGATAAAGTTTCAGCATCTGATGAAGGAGGGGAAAAACTGCACCAATAAGCTACACAGTTATCAACAAAAGTCGACTGTTTGCTCACTGTTTGTTTTCAGGTAAGTATGACCAGGAGGAGCAACCTGACAAGCAAATTGTTCCATAAGAGTTTTCGTACAAGTACTTTGTTACTGTACTTAAGTACAATTTTCGTGTATCTGTACTTTACTTAAGTAGATTTAATAATGGGTACTTTCTACTTTTACTCCACTACATTTTACAGTAAGTATCTGTACTTTCTACTTCACTACATTTCTACAAAAGTGTCGCGTTACTCGTTACATCCAAGTCGCATTGAGCTTTTTTTCCATTAAAATGTGAAGTTCAGGGATTTAAAGTGGCGCCGTAAAATCCGAGCAATAACGTGACTTAGTGTCTGTTGTCACCCATCGGCTCCACCTTTACTCGCACGCGGAGCTCCAGACATGTGCAGTGGTTTCCTCTGAGCGTCAGTAATATAATAGCGCTTCATAAATCATAAGATATGGCGACATGTAAAATCAGCAGCGCTTCGCTTTCACAGACGGTGGAACTTCGTCCAATTTTTAACGTCACTTGGAAGGAAAGCTTAAAGAAAGGTAAGATCTGTGGACGTGATGCTAGCAAAGCTAGCTGTACTGACAGACACACATGTAGCATCTGCGATAAAAAAAAAGTTGTCACTCATGCGCTGAATTATTGTGTGGAGGTTTTGACTGAGGTGTTGCATATATGTGACAACGCTGTGACCAAAGTCTGCAATATAGTGATATAACATTCAGGAACGATCCGATTCTTCTGGATGGATCTTTACTGATTAAATCTATTTCAGCTCTAAGTATGTAATATCTAGTTTTTTATGGGAATGTGGATCTTTGAGATCAATTTGAGAAGCAATTTTGAAAGGTAAAACTACATTTTTTTGTGTCACGTAGCGCGGGGTGCTGGTCTTGAGTTAGGTGGTCTAGACTACAACACTGGCTCCTTGGTTCCTTGTCCTCCTCCACTCGCCTTCTTTCCATCCCCTTTCTGTTGGATTTCTTTATAAATAAAAGCCACTAGTGGGGGGAAAAAGTGAAGTTCATGTTATGTTAGGACAGGAGACCAGATGTTTCCATCCCTGAAATTATGATGCATAGAATCACATATCTAAGTCTAAACTATGTTACAGAGTAAACTCAATAAAAACATGCTTTATCTGTGGCATTGTTCATTAAAATGGCACATTTATGATGTATTAAAATTAAATACAATTGGTACACTTAATGATATTAGCGATTAGGTAATGCATTCAGCAAGTACTTTTACTTTTAATACTTAAGTATTTTTAAAAGCCAGTACTTTTTTACTTTTACTTAAGTACAAATGTTAATGTGGTAGTTTTACTTAAGTACATTTTTTGAGTACTTTCTCCACCACTGAGTTTTACACTGTGACTGTAAATGTTTGTCTTACAAAATCTATGTTTTCTAGCACTGAGTTGTCAAAAATGCCTGAATAAAAGCAAATTGTAACAATGACAAATTGTAAGTGCTTATTATGATCTAGAGATTGTAATAAATTCTATAACAGAAGGCATTGAAAAGCTTTAAAATAAAGATATCTTCTGAAAAAAAGTCAAATATTTTGTGTAAATATTTCTCCCCTTTTGTGTTGAATTTCATTTACAAAATTTTGGAAAGTTCAACTTGCTAAAATTCACTTAGTAATTTTTACGGCTGTAAATCAAATTTGAGTTAAAATATCTAATTTTGAATCCGTTCGCCACCCAAGAAATCTCAATACAACACAAAGGTAATCTAAGAAAAAAAAAAATCTAACTTTAATGTAAAAACTGAGGTGATCCCATCCAACCACCATATCTTGACGTAAATCTCAAGATTATATCACCATGACTTACATTAAATTTCACAGTCACATTCTCACATTGTTGTCGTATTTTGTTGCTTTCATACGTCTGAGTGCAGTGAACCCTTTAGCGGGATTTTTCTCCAGCCGACAAATGTCAGGGTGGAGCAGGCACAAACCTCGTCCTCCTCCTGCTTTTTTAGTACTGCTTTCATTTCAGCCACTTCATTTGCACTTTAAGAGATAACAGAATTGATTAGCTGCTGCTGCCTTCATATAAACCGTTTTTCCCACAAACTACCACCAATCTCAGCTGTCGATACCCTCCTCAGTTCAGTTGCTTTAGTTTCGTTATATCGCAGTGAAACAAGGTGAGGACATTAACACACACACCTGCCAGTTAAATGGCATCGGAGAAATTTCTCAATAACTTCATAACTTCTTAAGTAATGCCTTGTGCACAGCTTGATGTACCAGCTTGTAGAAATTTACATTTTAATGAAATATTTGAATAAGCACTAGAAATTCACTCTGGCAGGTCTTCTGGTTCTAAAACCAACATTTCATGTTTGTGCTTTGAATGGCAGCATCAGGGAAATTATAATGCCACTCATCCAGATTACAGAAGCATCAGCGTAAAGTCACAGGCTTCCTTAATCGAGCTCCGCTGCAGGTAAACATCAGCCATGACATGTTTAACTGGTTTTTCACTTTATTTTAAGGGTAAAGGGACTGAGGGACTGAGGATAGGCATCAAAGTAATACTATTCAAATATAAATACAAAGGCAGTCAAGCTAAACACCTGTCATGCTTGTTTTAATATTAGGAATCCACATGCAGAACACAATTCAGGATGCGAATAATCAGTTAAAGTGCTTTATTTACAAACAGGTATTCAAAGTAGGTTCTCATATAACTCGTGGTGGTCAAAACATACAGGAACTCCAGGACGCTGATGAGAACAGATCCGGAGGAGAGTTCAGAGGCTATGGTAATTTTCAGTTCACTTGAAAGTAGTATGCTTACTCTTGTGGGAAACGAAGCAGCCAGGGCTGAGGCGCTCAGGATCTGGGCTAGAGTCTTGGAGGAGGATCCCACCAGACAGCGAGCCCTGGTACCGGCAACAATAAGTAAAGTCTGGAGGTGGAGGGCGGACAGGTAGTCGGACTTGAATACGTCACGGAGAGCAAGCGGACTGCCAGCTGGGATTCTCAGACACTGAAGAGGTTTTCAACGGAGGAAGGTGAGTATAGGTCTTGGGCACCAATGGGTACTTATCCACGGAGTCACAAGGAAACTCAAAGTCAGAGCCAGACTTGGAGTTGCAGAAACATCTGAAAAGAACCCAGACAACAAGAAAGCGTTATTTCAATTCTACTAGGAAACACAAACTCGATCTCAGGAGGGCTCAGAGTTACCATGACTGGCCAACACTCCAGCGTCGGTATGCTGGCAGTCGACATCTCTTGAAGCCCCGCTGAGGAGCAGATTGGGAACCGGTGTGACAGTGACGTCAGCACTCCAGTCCTCCCGACCTTGCCTCCACGGTGCCATCTGGTGGTGATGGCGAGCAACAGGAAGGACAACAAAACCCAAAACAACCCAAACAATCCAGAATCCCAACAACAGCAGCTTGACTTTAGTCCGCAGACAGATTTAGTCTGTAGACTAAAGTCTTGTTTATTTGGATACTTACAGACAAAACTGTCACAAATTTAAAAATAATAAAAAGAAATTAATAAAATAGACAAACAAAAACAGCATACCCTGCAGGACTGAATCCATAAATCTCTGGAACGTCTGAGCCCAAGGCATAAGCAAACTAAGCTGCTAGGGGTCCTGGACATGGAGCTGATTTTTTTTATAGTACGTATTAATTTTTATATGAGTGACAGTAATAATTTTCATTATAAACTTGAGATGTTTTATACAATAACATATATTTTGTCAGGTAGAAAACATTGGTATGGGTAAAATCAAAAACTAAATTGCTCTTGTGGTCCCCCTAGTGGCTGCAAGAGCACTAAGAACAATGTGCGCATATCCAAACCTCCATAATTGATGTCCAGTGGTGACATCAATTATATGTAAGTGTAGCAGGATGTAGCCTGACCTCCAGGACTGAGGACACCTGCATCCAATTAACTTCCAACAGGGGTGTGGAGTATAAAAGGAGGCTCTTTCACCTGTCTCTTTATGGTCACGCTTCAATATGAGTGTAGCTTGTTTGATTTGCACTGGTCATAACTTGACTAACTTCAGTAAGTATTGTTTCTCCTGCATAAGATCTGAGATGGCAGTTGTTTAATTCAAATTGTTTGTGGATTTAGAAACTGCTTGGAGTCTCCTGCTTGTTTGGCAGTAATTCACCTCCCCAGTTGATCATAGCAGCATAGAAGGGATATGTACTGTTTATTCCATTCATATAGTTCAATAGTACTAAAACCCTGACAACTGTTTGTACATAGAAATCACTGGCAAGCGGATCCTCCTGCTGCTGTTCTGTCAGAAGGAGCTCATCCAGCTTGTAGGTGAAAACTGCTTCTCCCTCTGCATGCTACCATTTGCCTAAACCACCATATTAAAATGTCTTTTCTTTTCAAATAAATAGCTACTGCAGCTTGGTGGAGACCTTGCTGCTTCGTTTCCCCAGTTTTGTTCGTCTTGTTTGCTTTGGGTTGTTTGGGATTGTTCTGTGTGGCCTCTGGCCTTGCTGCTGTAGCAGCCTTGGTTTTAGATCTAAGAAACTTAATTGAGCAAAAGTCAATAGTGAACAAATGAATTAGGTTCACAGAATAACAATCTGGTTGTTAAATAGATACAAGCAAAAATTCACATTGTTCACAAGATCACTAGGTCTTCTTAAAAAAGTCTCGATTATTCCCCGGTGTGTCTCGTTCCCTGTGATTACCTCCTGTGTATTTAACTCCACCTGTTGTCCTTGTCAGTTGTCATAGTAGTCAGATTGCTGTTTGCCGTCTTAGTTGCACTGTGGAGTCCTGAGTCAGTGTCGGCTCACGTTGTCAATCTTTGTTCATTCAGTTGCTACTGATGCTGAGCCTTTGCTGCCTGTTGTCTGGACTGCTGAGCTAAACCATTATTCATCTTACTACCTGGATCTCCCTGCATTCTCTACCTCACCACCACCCACACTTCATGACAATAACAAGGCAGTTAGTGATGCCAGATCATTTTATTTTAGCAATATTATTCATCAGAACAAAAATAATAAAGTGTTATTTAATACTATCAGTAGTATTGTCTCTTCCAACACATCATGTTTCATTGACCTCAAATGTCAACTGTAATGTGTTCCTTCAGTTTTTTTTATAAAGAAGGTGATGGACCTGAAAACCAATATCTTTGAGCTGCTCTACTTTTCCCGATGAGCGGAGCGGAGCGGAGTGTTCGGATTGTTTTCTTCTTTTGTTCCAATGACATTAAATGAACTGACTTCACTAATTGGTAAAATGAAACTTTCTACTTATTCATTGGAAATATTACTCCCCTCTCTGCTTGTCCAGGCTTTAACTTCCATCGGTCCAACAATCTTGTCATTTTTTTTTTAAATTTCCTTTATTTAACCAGATGAACCCCATTGAGATCCAGATCTCATTTTCAAGGGGGGCCTGGGCAGAAGTCTGCAGTGCACAGCAATCTGGTTACAAAACAAAATTGATTAATACATATACACAAGTATAAAACAATTTAAAAACAGTGACACTGTTTAAAAGAATCTCGTTGCCTGTTTTTAAGAATCACTCGAAATGAGTCCAGTGAAACCAGTTCTGACATGTTGAGTTCAGACTGGAGCTGATTCCAGGCTGAAGGAGCATCACACTGAAAGCTTGCTTCCCTTTTTCTGTTCAGCAACGTGGAACATGCAAAAGAAAAATGTTGTTGGAACGTAAAGAATGGGAATTAACAGATCTATGTAAAAGAGAGTTTAAATATGCTGGAGCCAAACCGAGTAGAGATTTATAAATCAGGATCATCAGGTGATTGTTTCTCTTAAAGGAGGCCATTCAGCTTCTGCATACAGTTCACAACGATGTGAGAGACTCTGCTACCGGTTACAAACCTTAAAGCACAACGATACAGTATTTAGTGACTGAAGGCATTTGGTCGAAGCTTTCATATATAAAACATCTCCATAATCCAGGAGTGGCAGGAATGTTGCAGCCACCAGTTGACTTCTAGCTTTAAGAGGGAAACAAGATTCATTTCTGTAATAAAACCCAATCTTCATTTTTCAATGTTTGTAGCAAATGTGATTTTTAAAAGAAAGCTCTTTATCTAAAATAAAGCCAAGATATTTATAATTTCTGACAAACTCAATTTGTGTCCCTACAGCAGTGGAGGGATCTCTGATAGTTTCCTAGCGTGTGAAAAAAACATTGCCTTTGTCTTATGCACAACTTCATAGTTTGTAAATGAGCTTGAACTATAGTAAAAGGAGACTGCAAGTACTGAATCGCCTGTACAAGTGATGGAGAACAGCAGTAAATCACTAAATCATCTGCATAGAAATGATAAGAAGCATTTGACAGATTTTCACACAAGCTGTTTATATAAATAAAAAATAAAAGTGGGCCAAAAACTGAGCCCTGTGGGACACCATTTAAAACTGTACGATTAGAAGAAGTAAAGCCGGCCAATTAAACTCTCTGGGTTCTGTTTGACAGGTAATCAGCTAACCACATGGTGGCTTGATGTGAGAGCAAATCCTGTGTACAATGTCAATTAAAAGCTTGTGATTTACAGTCAAATGCCTTTGATAAATCAATAAACAGAGCAACACAATGCTTTTTGTTATCAAGAGCCTGAATAAGATCATTAATAACCTTTAAAGTGGCAGTAACAGTACTATGTTTCTTCCTAAAACCAGACTGGACATTTTGTAAAACACAATTGGAATCTAAAAAAATCTTCAATTGATCTGCAACTAATTTTTCAAAATTTTTGCTAGGATACATAGTTTAGAAATTGGTCTGTAATTATTTACCTGTGACGATTCTCCACTCTTGAATAGAGGCAAAACGAATGCTGACTTCCAGACACTAGGAATTTTATTAGAGATTAAAAATATGAGACGGTGGCTCTGCTATGAACTCTGCAGCTAATTTTAGAAACAAAGGATCCAGGTTATCTGGCCCTGCTGATTTTTTGGTGTCCATACTTTTCAATTCTCTGAGAACCTCAACTGGACAAACGGGAAAAATTAAAAGTGGTGAAGTTACAATCATTATTCAAAAACTGCTCATCGGATTAATTTAAATTATAAAATAGAGAGCCAACAGAAATAAAATGCTCATTAAAACAATTTAAAATTGCTAATTTATCAAACACAATTTTACTTTTATTCCAAACAAAATTTGGAAAGTCACTCAGTGGCGCCTGATCAGCAGCTGATTTCACTGTTGTCCAAAATTTCTTTGGATTATTAACATTTTTTGTCATCTCTGTAAGGAAATAGTCTGACTTTGCTTTCCTAATAAATAAGGTACACTTATTCCTCAATTTCCTATAACAAAGCCAGCGCTCTTCAGTTTTATTTTTCTAGCCCAGCTGCATTTAAGCAGATCCCTAATATCAGGAGAAAACCATGGGTTATTTCACCCTCTTACCCTAATTTTACGTACAGGAGCATGTTTATTTATTAGTCTTAAAAACTCTTCATGTAAATACTGCCAGGCAAGATCAACATTGTCAAAAAGAGAGAGCCTATTCCAGTTACAATGTAGCAAGTCATGGACAAAAGCTTGTTCATTTAGGCATTTTAAATCTCTTTTGGTCAAAATACGTGGCTTAGGTTTTGGTAACTTGAGATTTCTGACTGTACCTACAGCACAATGATCACTGAGGTCGTTTGCAAAAACTCCGATCCCTGTATATTTATGTGGGGCGTCATAATTAAATCTAGGAGTGATGATTTGTCACAAATCACCAGTCCGAGATATCACTTCCCCTCAACTACTCACATCTTTCCCCAGTGCTCTCCTTGTGGCTTTGCAGGGTTTCCCCCAGTGTATTATAAGCCTGGCAGCCCGCCATGCTTTACCAGCCCCACTGCCAGGCTAAGCATTGCTTGTTTATGTTTTTAGGGGGGAGGGAGGGATCACTTATTTATTTTTTTTAAGCAAGCATCTCTGTTGCTCTGAGCATTTCACTAGCGGAGCAGGTTTATTCCTAAAGGATGGATTTAAAATAGATAGGATAATAGATAGGTTTAGTTTATGTATTTAAAGCCGGCAGCACATGGACCATTAACACAGCTGGCATCTCTATGCTTTGCCTTGAGCGCTGCCGCTACTTTACTTTACCTCAGCGGGACCGCGCGCGGCTCCCTTCACTCAAACTGGATCAAATTAGTGTAACTATCCATACAGACTGAACTGTATGGATAGTTACATCGACTTACTGTGAGGAATTATGTCTCTTTGGAGAAATGAAGGTAGGAGTTAAAAACCTGCCGCGTTAGCTCTGGTTGCGCAGCTCTATGTGAACCACAGGAATAACTTGTAGCGAATTCAGAGGTGCGGTGAGAATGATTTATCTTTGAACAAAGAATTATATGGCCCGTTTACATCTCAACACGCTGCCCAGCGTACGGTTCTGTCTTCCCTGTGTAGCGTAGTTGAATCTGCGTTGTGTCTTGTGAAAATAACAGCCAGACAACAGCTGAGCTGAAGGCACTTTTAATGCTCCTGCATCCAAACAGCAGAAAATAGTGGTCAAAACAGGCCTTTTCTGATCAGTGCTCCACAGCGCCTGTTTAACCATGAACAGTACTATTTTCAGCACGTGGATGTAGCATTTTCATTAGCAATGTTTTATGAAGTATAAGAGCAGCTAAATGTCTGCCAACACGGTTCTAGCACTGTTTAGCAAGGTTCGAGTGCCCCAAAGCACATTATTTACAAGAACATATTACTTATACTTAAAATGCACTTATTAAACACAGAAAACAAAACTTCATACCTTCTCCCATGGAATCCGAACAGAAAGAGCGCGACGGAGAGCGTGGGAAAACCTTTCATAAACTATAATGGTATGACCCGTTAATTTTTCTCCTTAAACCCCAAATTAACACCCAAAACAACAATATATGAACTCAATATGTTCAATAGTAGAGAAAACAATTCACATTTTCATTCACAACACACCACATTTAAATAGAAATAATAATTTTGAAACAGGAAGTTACCCGCTGTTTGCAATGGATTTGCTGTCTTCTCAAAATAAAAGCTACCAGTGCTCATACGAGTTCCCACCGGAATAGCTTATCACTTGACAATCTAGTGTAACAACATCACACTGCTACACCTGCAAAGTTTATGTATGTAGTCCCGGTTGACCGGAACGTTAGTGATTAATGAGGTGAGGGTTCATCTGCATGTTGAACGCTAACCTCATCATGCAGATTCAGCCCATTGAGGAGCTTTCGCACTCTTCTCGTTGTCACGTATCACGCTGGTATTATATTTTATAATAATAACCGGAAAAATACTACTAAGTAGTAGTATTTTTCCGGTTACACGATGCATCAAACCATATCAGATGCTTTGTCCACTTAGTCAAACAGAGTTGATGCGCACAGCTGCGCGGAGATCTGAAAATCTGAAAGTCTCATTTTTATAAATCCATCATAACTGTAGAAGTTTCATTTTGTGTGTTTTATTTCTCATAAGTTTACGGTAATTAAAAAAATTCCATCCATCCATTTTCTTCCACTTATCCGGGGTCGGGTCGCGGGGGCAGCAGCTTCAGAAGGGAGGCCCAGACTTCCCTCTCCCCAGCCACTTCTTCCAGCTCCTCCGGGGGAACCCCAAGGCGTTCCCAGGCCAGCCGAGAGACATAATCCCTCCAGCGTGTCCTGGGTCTTCCCCGAGGCCTCCTCCCGGTGGGACGTGCCCGGAACACCTCACCAGGGAGGCGTCCAGGAGGCATCCTGACCAGATGCCCGAGCCTCAACTGGCTCCTCTCGACGTGCAGGAGCAGTGGCTCTACTCTGAGTCCCTCCCGGATGACCGAGCTTCTCACCCTATCTCTAAGGGAGAGCCCAGCCACCCTGCGGAGGAAACCCATTTCGACCGCTTGTACCCGTGATCTCGTTCTTTCGGTCATGACCCAAAGCTCATGACCATAGATGAGGGTGGGAACGTAGATCGACCGGTAAATCGAGAGCTTCGCTTTTTGGCTCAGCTCTCTCTTCACCATGACGGACCGGTACAGAGCCCGCTTCACAGAAGACGCTGCCCCAATCCGCCTGTCGATCTCCCGTTCCCTTCTTCCCTCATTCGTGAACAAGATCCCCAGATACTTAAACTCCTCCACTTGAGGCAGGACGACCCCCCTGACCCGGAGAAGGCACTCTACCCTTTTCCGGCTCAAGACCATGGCCTCGGATTTGGAGGCACTGAGCCTCATCCCGGCCGCTTCACACTCGGCTGCGAACCGCTCCAGTGAGAGCTGCAGATCACGTTCCGATGAAGCCAACAGGACCACATCATCCGCAAAAAGCAGAGATGCGATCCTAAGGCCACCAAAACGGATCCCCTCAACACCTCGGCTGCGCCTAGAAATTCTGTCCATAAAAGTAATGAACAGAAACAGTGACAAAGGGCAGCCTTGGCGGAGTCCAACTCTCACCGGAAACGAGCCCGACTTACTGCCGGCAATGCGGACCAGACTCTGACCAGTCATACAGGAACCTGACAGCCCGTATCAAAGGGCCCAAATGGGGGGCAGCAAGTATGCCCACTCCAGCCCGGCGCCTCTCACCGTGGGCAACTCCAGAGTGGAAGTACGTCCAGCCCCTCTCAAGGAGACTGGTTCCAGAACCAGAGCCATGTGTCGAGGTGAGGCCGACCATTTCTAGCCGGAACCTCTCAGCCTCGCACACTACCTCTGGTTCCTCCCCCACCAAAGAGGTGACGTTCCACGTCCCAAGAGCCAGCTTCTGCCGAGGATCAGACCGCCAGGGTCCCCTCCCTCGGCTGCCGCCCATAGCACAATGCACCCGACCCCTTTGGCCCCTCGGAGAGGTGGTGAGCCTTGCAGAAGGGGGACCCACGTCTCCTCTTCGGGCTCCGTGGGTAAAAGCCCGGCCACCAGGCACTCGCCATCGTGCCCCACCTCCAGGCCTGGCTCCAGAGTGTGGCCCCGGTGACCCGCGTCCGGGCGAGGGAACGCCAGATCCAAAGTTTGTCTCCATCATGAGGGGTCTTTGGGCTGCGCTTTGTCTGGTTCCTCACCTAGGACCTGTCTTCCTTGGGTGACCCTACCAGAGGCATAAAGCCCCAGACAGCATAGCTCCTAGGATCATTGGGACACTCAAACCCCTCCACCACGATAAGGTGGCAGCCCAAGGAGAGGAAAAAGAGAGGAAAAATAAAAAAATTTAATAAGAAAAATCTAGTTATTTCCACGCAGTGTCCAGAAAGAGGTGTTCTGCCTGTTACCTAACGCTGCTTTGGTCAGCAACCAGCGTTATTCATGTGCTTTTTTTTAGGACATATTCTGTGCAGTTTGGACAAAATATCCCGACCAAATTTGTAGTCAAACAGTATCTGTAGTAATAGTGACGGGACTAATGTCTTGTTTACAATATGATAACAATATTGGAAACGGTAAAAGTCATTTATGTTAATATGTTTGATTAACAAAGCAGCTTGATTAAATAAAATTTACTGTAAACTTCTGAGAAATAAAACACACAAAATGAAACGGGTATGACGGATTTATAAGAAATCTGCTGAGTAAGCAGTATGCGATGTAACATCGATGCGCATTACCATATGGTATGCTCGATTGACGGGTATGCCGGATAGTCAGAACACCTGCTAGCTTTACCGCAGTCATAAACTCGACCAACCAGAACAGTTTCTGTGACTCTTATTAAAAACTCAACAAACATGAAATGGAAGAGCCAATGCCACATTAGCAGCAATGGATTAAATCTCTCATTTGTCGCGCATCTCTGCGCAGTGCAGCGGATTTAATTCATCGTGCAGGGCCGGTCTGAGACTGTATGAGGCCATGAGCAGAATTTGACTTGGGGCCCCTCTTGCTGCTAAAAACATCTGCATCTCTAACAGCTTCTGTGTTAGATTTAATCTGGGAGAAGCGAGTAGTTTAATGGGCCAACCTAAAAAGCAATCAGTTATAATTGCAGTCTACTAATTTGTATTTGTTCAAACTCAAAAGATTAAACTCACAACTTTGCATCAGAGAACATCTACTTCTTGAGCCAGAGTTGACTTTACAGATGGCTATAACAGTTGCAAAAAACAGTTGGAAGCTTCTGGGAACAGTCTAGACCAGGGGATGGCAACCTTTACCACTCAAAGAGTCATTTGTACCCGTTTCACACAGTAAAGACAACACTGGGAGCCACAAAACCTTTTTGAACCATTTTTACTTTATGCTATGTATAAACAAATTATAATGTGTTACATTTATGAAATCGATGAATGACTGTAGAGAAAATGAAATAACATTTTTGCATGCAACAAAATATTTTTAACTCCAAAAAGACGTAGGGTTGAAGGTTAAGTAGACTCAATGTCTATTTGAGCCCTTTTTGTAGTAATAAAAAAATAACGCCAAACTTAAATAATCCACTGCCTTCAAACCAAAAATGCCGTGTTCCCTCTGTGTGCTTTCATCCTTTTACTGGCACCGTGCAGTCAGCTGTCAACCTGAAAAAGAAAATGTCTGAACAATGAAAAAATATGAATATATGCAAAACAATAGGCAATTAAAATATTTATCATATTTGGTCAATGTGATTTCTGCTCCTGAACCTCAGTGCACCCACCTGCATGTCGGGGATGTATGCAGTCACCTTCGTCTTCGCACAGGATTGTAAACCGTCATCTGCGAGGCGTGTGCGATGTTTGTTTTTAATAAAGTTGGAGAACACCTGTTCACACACATATATGGATCCAAAGATCGAAAGGAATGTTCACATAAATGTCATTCCAAGTTTCAAACACAAGTTTGTCTGGTTTGGGGAGGTTTTCAATATCACGCCATTTATGATTCTGAGCAAGAACGGCCTTCTGACGTGAAACATTTTCAAGGTCTGCTGTCAAGCACTTGAACTTGGACACCCACATGTCTGTCGGCTATGTCAGCCAGTTCCATCTCAAGATCTGGTGGACTCACACCTGGAAATGCTGTCATATTCAACAGGGATGGATTGAGGCTTAGGGGAGTGGCAGGGAAGGATAGTGAGTTTTTTTCCTCTGAACTCACTGAATCGTTTCCCAAATGATGTTTGCATTGCGATGACTACAGATTGCAAATACTCCAAATACATCATGTGAGCTTTTTTAAACTCTCTCAAACTGGGAAAGTGTGACAGTGTACCTTTCTGTAAATCTCTGGCAAACACTGTCAACTTGCGCTCGAATGCCAAAACCTCCTCCGACATGTGCAGGGCTGTGTGTCCTTTACCCTGAAGAGCTGTGTATAGCGTGTTGAGGTGTGCTGTCATGTTTACCAAGCAGTGTAGCTTTTCCAGTCACTCTGGCTGTTCCAGCTCAGGAAACGTGAGCCCTTTGCTGCCCAGGAAGGTCAGGTAAGGTAAGGTAAGGTAAGGTAATTTTATTTATATAGCACATTTTCAGCAAAAAGGCAATTCAAAGTGCTTTACATGAGTTAAAAGGAAATACAAACAAAATAACAAACCAAAGGAAAGAAGAAACAAAAAAGAGGAAATGACACATTAGGGCAAATGCCAACATTCAGAGAAAACAAAGACATAAGTGAAGGCGGTGACATCACAGGGCCATGAAACCACGTTGCTCAGCCTCCCGGCAGAAATCCAATAAAGGTGTTATGAATCCCAATGTTGCGAGTCCCGCCGGGTGTGTCCCGCAGGACAAGAGGGCTCTCCTGTGACCTGTCTTGTCGAAAATTTGATCAATTGCATTGAGAGATCGGTTGACCAGATCCATAATTTGTATATTCGGAGGATGTGCAAAGAAAGGCTCCAAAAATATAGAAAAAGACAGGACAGGAACAAGGCGGGCAGGGACGGAGCAGAGGAAAAAAGCGTCCGCCTTCGCTGAGAGAAAAAGAGCAACAGTGCGTTCCATGGCATGGAACGCACTGTTACATTTGCTTCCAGAACTTTAAATCCTGCTGAATGCTGATATTGCACAGTGGAGAAAGAGGCTCTAAAATTTGTCTGGGCTGTAGAAAATATGTTTTTCCAAATCTGCCACTTTGTCAGAAAGCAACGATAAGGCTCTCCACTGAGCCAACAGAGGGTCACAGCCGCACAGGTTGCCCAGTGCAACATCAGTAGTGTCCCACGCGGGTGGGATACTGTTTGACTTGGGTGTCGAGAAAAAGAGCAAGCACAGGAAGGTTTCCACTAATTCCAGACACACGGCAAAACGTTTCAGCACCTCGCGTCTGGACAGGCACCGGACTTTGTTCAGCAGGAGACCAGAATACGTGCTTTCCAGCTCATCCAGTACCAAACAAAACTGACGGTGATTTAAACCTTTCGCCATTATTTTATCGACAATCTGAATGACAACATTCATAACGTCTGTGCATTCTGGAGGAAATATTTGAGCACACAGTGCCTCTTGGTGCAGGATGCAGTGAAAAGTCAGCAACTTTCTGTCCAGCGACTTCTGCAGTAAAGCCACAAAGCCCTTGTTCCTCCTGTCATACTCGGTGCCCCGTCTGTAGCCACTGACACCAGATAGGTTGTGTTTATTCCTTTGGCTCTTAAACAATTCAAGACGGCCTCACAGACGTCCGCCGCCCTTGTTTGGCCTTTTAGTGGTATCAGCTCAACCAATTCTTCCTGTGGCTCAGCAGAGTTTGCATAGCGACAGAACAGTGCTATTTGTTCAATATCACCTTTGTCTTTAGATTCATCACAGGCAATTGAGTAGACCACAGCTGAACTGATGTCTTTCATTTGCTGTCTTCTGCCATTTTTATGGTCCTGTCTTTCACACTCTATGCAGAGAGGGGCATATCCCTGATTTTCTGCACAATGTCACTCTTGTTTTTAAAGTCCACGAAGAGATGTTCTGAAATCTTAATAAAAGGACTCTTTTAGATATTCTCCATCTGTGAACGGCTTCCTCCTCCTATTTCTTGAGCGGCAATGAAACTAGCATATGTACTTGAATTTGCTGACTTCATCCACTTCTTGAAGTGCTTTTTGCTTAGATCAGCCTTCCGCATCAGTTCCGAAACAGCTTTTTTCTCTCATCTCAATACAGATATTTTTGAGCAAAGACTGCGTGTTTATGGTGGAAATGTCTTGCAACATTTGACTTTTTGTTAGCTAGTTCCTCATTACATATTAAGCACACTGATAAACCAGTCTCGTCAGTAGCAAAAGCAAATTAATCTGCCCACGTAGCATTGAACGTCCTATTTCCTTTAGATATTTTTCTTTTCTTCCAATTCTTTTCCTCCATAGCTAGCCTACCTGGCGTCAAAGTTCAAGAAACCTAACACTGGCAGATGTCACTGGAAGTCGTGACGTGTCTTAAGAGTGACAAAAATATTTTAACACGTTTTATTTAGATGTTACAAGATCACCTTAATTCTACGTTTTGAAAATGAACGAACTAAAATAATATACATTTTAATTAAAAACTCATTATTTTCAAAAGCTGAGCCACACCAGAGGGATTAAAGAGCAGCATGCGGCTCCGGAGTCGTGGGCTGCTGACCCCTGGTCTAGACTTATTGCTGGAGAAAACTCAGCGTCAGTACAATCTGTGTCCGTCGGCACAACGTTTTCCTCCCGGAGACGTAAATCCGCACCTCCGAAGAGCCCTCCCACGTCAACTACCTCACATCTGCCTAATTTTGCTCCTCCTGTTTCAGCTCGACCCATCAGCAACCGAACCCGTTTCTGATGTGGATCTCACAAGCACCTAGTCAACGACACTTCATGTCCTGCTGCATCAGTTAAATGCAATAACTGTAATAAAATTGGACACTTCACCAGAGTATGTCGTTCAGCTCAAACAGTTTCTGTGCGTGAAATTGACTTGCCTTAAGTGCAGATCCTTTACTTACATGAACATTCAGCACCTGATAAGATCAGCTGCACTGTAAAGATTGAGATTAAATGTGCTATTGTGCCTGCTGAACTAACTGTTGATTCAGGCTCTTCTGTGTCAATTCTGCAGAAAGCTTTCTATGAGAGAGACTTCATAGGAGACAAGCCGCAACCTCCAAAGGTGAAATTAGTCACACACTCCCGTTGCTCCTATCCCTGTAATAAATAGGCTGCTTACCTGCAACTGTGCTTAAGAAAGACAAGACATACAAAACTTCCTTCTTCATTGTGGAAACTGGCACTGCTCTACTTAGCATGGATCTCATCAATGGTTTGCATCTTTGTTTTCACGGATCCTCTGTTCAACCTGCTGCTTCTAAGGAATGCAGTTCCATCATGACAACTTCCACTGCCTTCTATTGCAACACCCTCTCCTCCTGCATTAACTACTGTTTTTGGATGTGCAAAAGGTTTTGTGCATAAAGTAAAAGTGTCAGAGACTGTTCAACCAGTTCATAAAAAACTACGTCTATTACATCAATCAGATGCACTGAGTGCTGAAATTCAGTGTCTTCTGCAGGCTGGTGTGATTGAGAAAATTGACGCATCACCTTGGGTCCAAAATAAATCAGGAAGAATTTGCATGTGTGGATCTGCAAGAGCCAAATGGAGCTGTGATAACAGATAGTTTTCCTCTCCCACACATTGATGAACTGCTTAGCCTGCTAAAAGGAGCAACTGTTTTCTACCATAGATTTGGAGAGTGCTTATTTCCAGCTACCTTTGCATGAGGACAGTCGTGAAATCACTGCATTCATCACACATGAAAGACTGTTCAGGTTCTATCGTGTCCCCTATGGCCTTGCTTCTGCTCCTTCTGCTTTTCAGAAAATGCTAGCCACAGTTCTGAAAGAACTGCCAAATGTAGCAAACTATCTTGATGATGTCATCATTTGTGACTGCAGTCAAACGACCATGATGACGCATGGCTGTGCTGCAACGTTTAAAGGACCATGGACTGCTCCTAAATACATAGATGTCATTTTAACAGATCAAATCTGCATTTTCTTGGACACACAGTGACAGCAGATGGAATTCAGCCTGATCAGGATCTCTGCGGTTCTTCATGCTCCAGGACCAACAAATGCAAGTGAACTGCGTTCATTACTGGTACTCCTTTCCTGGTATAACCAATTTATACCCAACTTTGCTACAGTGTGCAACCGCTACGTGCCTGCATACGCCAAGACACTGTGTTTAACTGATCTGAAGAAGCAGAGTGTTGTTTTCAAAAAGTAAAACAACTGTTAGTTGTAAGTCCTGCACTTTCCCGTTTTGATCCTGACCTCCCTACTATTGTGTCTACTGATGCATCTGACTATGGACTTGGTGCTGTGCTCTCTCAAGTTCAATCAAATGGCATGGAACGCACTGTTACATTTGCTTCCAGAACTTTAAATCCTGCTGAATGCTGATATTGCACAGTGGAGAAAGAGGCTCTAAAATTTGTCTGGGCTGTAGAAAATATGTTTTTCCAAATCTGCCACTTTGTCAGAAAGCAACGATAAGGCTCTCCACTGAGCCAACAGAGGGTCACAGCCGCACAGGTTGCCCAGTGCAACATCAGTAGTGTCCAGTCGAGTACCAATTAATGCATCCATGTCAATCGGTGTAAAGTTGGTGATCCTATCCGACTTTACATCAGATAGGTTCAGCTCCTTAGTTGTTTGGCATTAGCTCTAAAATGTTAGCATTAGCTTTGGCCTGACCAGTCTCTTTCAGGGCGGTTTTCTCCTTGTGGAGGAACTCAACTGGGAAAAAAATGAGGAAATCTTTTTCACGCTGCGGCCTAGGCATCTCCAGAGTGTTTCCAAACTGACAAGGGCGTTTTTTGACTGGAGGAAAGTATATGAATATTTTAAGCCTGGAGCGAAGAAGAGACTCAAGCATCCATCTTGATCCAGACCACATGATCTCTCCTCCTATTTTACTAGTTTTATTCAGATGCACTGGGGATAAAAATGACGCTGTTCTGACCTGACCAGGCTATGTTGTAAATAGAGTTGCCGTATTCTAAAGATTGTAACTCTTGAGTCCTTCCTTAATGAGTCCTAACAAACACCCAGTGCACCCTTGGTTGCGCTTCCCATTTCCTTCCCTCCCACACAGAATACAGCACGTCTTTGTGAATTTTGTGAATAGAGAGCCATGCCTTTGCTCTGACACTATGTTGCCTTGTATTTTTATAACATGAACCAGCGGCCCGGAGATCAATAGGCCCCACCAGTGATTGTGAACAACACTCCCGGGGCCTTATCGGGTCCTCGCTGCCAATCTGTGGCAAGTGAAGCCTGCACTTTCCCTGGATACACCATTGGTCTTTGAAATTAAAGTTGACGCCTGTAATCCAGGGAAATGGTCCCTCTATTCTCTCTTAGCGCCGGTTTAGTTTCACCCAGTTGATGATAAAGCATGACAGAAATGCAGAACACTATCTTCTGGCGGGAGCTGATGGGTTCTGCCAGCTTATCGAGACACAGCCAGCTAACCTTCTTCAACTTGGCCTATGGACAAAACTAAAGAGTCAATTTCCAAAAAAGCCATGCAGGGTAGCTTGTAAATAAAATCATTCTGTTTTCTTCCTGGTGGAGAAACTCAAAGAGAATAACTTTTTTTTTTTACCTCACCCAAAACTGAGTGAATGTATAACACAGGAGGCTAAGCGTTACTGATAGAGTATTCATGTAAATCCACCCAGGCACTGCTGCAGGAAATTGACAGGGATCTACTGAAGCGCTTTGCATGTAAAGGGTGGGATTTACATGCCTAACTAGGGCTTAACCATCCTCCCTTGAGTTTACCTGTAACTCTCCAGCCTGTGCAAAGGTTGCAATGCTTATTCCTAAAGCCGTTTCATCCCCTCATATCTGTCAGTCTCAGAGATGAACTTATAAACTCCAGGTTATGTCGTACTACTTGGGCCACTCCAAGTAGCAAAAAAAAAACAATTTGGTGCACAAAACAGGAGGAGTTTTATTTGCTTCCTTTCAAAGCTGTGAAAAATATTTCTTTTGTTGTTGCTTTTTCAAATGTTTCAGACAATTGTGTCAAAAAACTGTTACATTTATTAAGGAAAAAAATCCTGACTATGTGCCTGCCCCTGTAAAATTAATTAATAATTAATTAAATATAATTAGTTAATTGAAATTAACTAATTATAGTTAATTTCAATTAACTATAATTGAAATATGGTATCTGATGGCCATATTTCACCCATCAGATACTGTTCCCCCTATGTTAAAATCACCCATCAAATACAGTTTCCGCTATGTTAAAGGGGGGGAACAGTCTATGTTTTTGCATCCACCTGAATAATGTATAGTTGCTCCACTGTGTGCATTTACACGAAACCACCGAATGTTTGCTCTAACAACGGCACAGATTGAAATCGGGTTCCAGAGTGCGATGTTTCTGAAACGTACCGATGTCCGTTGTTGTGTAAACAGAGAAAATGGATCTTTTCTTCCAGCTCTTGCAAAACATAGCTGCTTCCTACAATCCACAGAAGATGAAGAAACTACTCACAATGCTGGTGTTACTACAATTCGTGTTTCCCCATCAGATTCGGTTCCCTCAGCGTCTCTTCACCGCTCCGCACAGCCAAGGTGGCAAAATACACACTGCTTGTTCAGCGCTCTTATCTAGAGAACTACGGAGCAGCCCCAGCTCCAGACGAGTTTAACAGGGGGGGGCATCGACTTATTTTGGGGGGGCAAAATGAATCTACGTAGCTGAACATAGACAACATCAATAGCCTACAGGCTACTTGTTAACAAGCTTAAGGTGTTGCATTGTTGTATAGTCATTGTTTAGCTATCATTACTTCCAACAGCGTTACTCAACTTTACTTTACTCAACTCAGTTGGTTAGTTTGGGGGAAAAAACTGTGCAATGTCATTTGCGTTTTGCTGGTTTGCTGCCATGATTCTAACACACACCTACGCAGCAGCAGCAGCAGCAGCAAGTCTACTTCGCTGCCGCACAGGTGTAAACCCAGCGCGAGCATCTCAGCGTTCATGTTGCGTTTGAAGGCGGCTCGGAAAAACAGGTTACAACTTGTTAACAACAGATTAAACAGTTTTAACTGCTGAAAAAAGGTGACAGAGGACCCAGATATGAGAAATGCGGAAGCTCCTATTGTATCAAATTGATATAGGAATAACAGACTGTTGGCCATTCCAAGGTAAAAACAATAAACAGCTTCCAGTCCAAGGGGGCAGGGGGGGCGCAGGGCCCGCTACGGACACCGTGAAAGCTCAAACAAGGTGTTTCAGCAAAGTTATCCCGCTTTTTCCAACTGCTTGCGCCCTAATCTATCTAGGAGTGGATGACCCAATTATATGTACTGCAGAAGGTTTATTCCTCCCTTGACAGACCTGACACCATTGTTTGTATCCTTTTTTTTTTTTTTTTTGCTTTTCATTGGCCTTCAACACCATCCAGCTAGGAATACTACACAAGAAGCTGGAAAACCTTATGTGGACACACCACTCATCACCTGGGAACAGTGCTGTCTCCCTTCCCAGGAAGCATTATTTTAGACTGTCATCTGCAAAAGTAGTCAGATGACACGGCTGTTTGGTGTTTAAAAAGGGGGCTGAAAGGTGGAGTACAGGACTCCACACTATGCTTTGTGACATAGTGTGGAGACGACCAACTCCAGCTAAATGTAAACAGGAAGTAGTTGCCAGTTTCAGTAGTAAAACATTTTTGCTCCCACTCTCCATCTCGGGCGCAGATGTGGAGCATGTTCAATCCTACATTCCTTGGTGTTACCTTAAACTGGAACGTCCTGTGGACTGCAAACACAGATGAACAGTACAAAAAGGTTATGAGCTGACTATTTTCTATGAAATCTCAGGTTCTTTAATATCTGCAGTAAGAAGCTCTTCATGTTTTATCAGTCATCAGTGGCCAGTTCCATGTTCAATGCAGTGGTGAGCTGGGGCGCTGCAATGAGAGACTTGAATAGACTCGACAAACTCATAAAGGCTGAGTTGGTTGTGAGGCTCAAGCTGGCTCCTCTGGAAGAGGTGATAAAAGACAGAATGCTGACGAAGATCAGCTCCTTTCATCACCTTCACAGTATGGCGGACAGCCTGAGGAGCAGACATAGCCAATGATCACTACATGTGCTAAGGAATGATACAGCAGGTCTTTTCTGCCTGAGGCTGTCAGACATTTTAAAATACACACATAGTCTCTAGAGCTGTACGTTTTAAATGTTGGATATATCTTTAGCAATATACTGAGCAATGTGTGTATCTTTAAGGCAATCACTGCTAATTGTTACTTATTTTTAATTTTTGTTGTGTGCTATGCTGGGACAAACAAATTTCCTCCTTCAGGGAACAATGAAGTATTTTATCTTGCGGCTTTTTTTCAACAATTCTTCTCTTGTCCTCCTTCCAAGCACGCAAAGGTTTGTGTAGTGCTTGACTACCAGTTCTCCCATTGACACATTCTTTCACCTGAATTGTGGCTCTCAATTTTTTGTGAAGATGGTGCAACACAAAACTAAGCATAAGCAAAACGAGAGCATTCATGTGTAAAATGTCTGAGCAAGAAGTCAGAGGTGAGAGTCTATTGTGGCATGTGTGCAGTATGGTGCATTGTATACCGGTGCGTGCGAGCCTCTTCAAAAAGGTTTCTTTCCATATGCCGTTTGGTGCTCTGAGGGGGTCAATTTGCAGCACAAATCTGAAGTGCGTGTATCGGGGGTGTCTCTGCCCATTGTCTGTCCACAGGGTCTGTGGAGAGAGCCTACTGCTTTCAGGACATCACCGCCAGCCCCTAATAAGACAAATGAATGCATGAGCGAATACAAGGGTGAATAACTGAATGAATAACCAAAGAGGATTTACATAATTGCACGTGGAATGTGTGTTTCTAATGTTTGGAGCAGACATTTGCATATGCACACTTTCTATAGAAATTATTCAGTCAATACCAAAGATCTATCATGTAAATACAACTCCTTTGAAATAACGGGAAAACACGGGTTTTAAAAAAAGTAACTTTTACAATAATCATGTTAATGACGTTCCATGCCCCAAGAGAAGCTCTTGTTCCAGCCTCCAGAGCAATTACTGTCAGAGTCGGACTGATCCAAACAAGCTCGACTGTTACATGCTTGCTCATTGTCAGGTAAATATAAGGTAGAGTAGGTGGAGAAAAAAAAAATAAAAAATTTTTTAGTGTATGGCTTTTCTCGTCTTTGTTTTTTCTTCTTCTAGGCCCGCAGCAGTGATCGACACTCAAACAAACCATCCATTTCACCTGTCAAGGAGGTCTTTCTTTCATACATGTGATCAGTTTGCAAAAAAAATCAAAATAAATAAACCTCCCTGCAAATTGTGACCACTATCTTTTTACATCATTTGAAGAGCTATTTTCCTTCATGTCACCATCCTTTGTGATCAGGACAGACACTGGGAGGGACTCGAGCATTGGAACATCTTTTCAACTATTCAGAACAGCTATTCCGCTATCACTCCACAGTTCCTTTTGTTGTCGATTGAGGTAGGATAAGAGCCCCAAGTGAACCTTTGGGTTGTCTGCAAAAGAAAACGCATGCAGGTTGTGGTGTCGGACGGAAGGTGTAGAAGTTTAAGAGTGGCGGATGAAGAGGGAGATGGAGGGGAAACAGAGGTAACCAGAGTATTGTCGTGACCCACTCATACCCTTCACCTTTTGTCTCACAGTGTGGTGCTGCTTCGAGTGCCGGAGGAGGGCGGGTGAAGAACCGGACTCTGGCCAAGAGAACGCCGGCCTGTCACCTGGGTTTTCACCTCTTTGTGTCATTGCCCCTCAGCTATGAGCCCATATTTAATGAGAGGGAGTAGTGAGGGGGGAGGGGGGGGCTGTGGTGAAGATGGTGGATTCAAGAGCATCCCCTTCACCATAAACCCCCCAAATGAGAAATATGTCCTTCACTGTTAGTTTATTTTTTCTATGTAGCTGGATAATTTGCATTCGCTGGTTTTTAGTTGTAATAACTGAAGCTGTGCATTGATTCTATTTTGCTCCTCTTTAGGTCCAAAGATAATAACTTCAGTTTTGTTTCAGTTCAGCTGGAGAAAGTTTTGGCACATCCACACATTGATCTGTTCTCAGCATCTATTCAGTGATTGGATGGGTTCAGAGTCACCTGGTGACATCATGATGTAGAGCTGTGTATCATCCGCATAATTGTGGTAGCTAATCCTATTTCCTGTTATAACCTTAGCCCAGGGGTGTCAAACTCCAGTCCTGGAGGGCCGGTGTCCTGCAACTTTTAGAAGTGACTCTGCTGCACCACACCTGAATAGAATAATTAGGTCATTAGCAAGGCTCTGGAGAACTGAGGAGGTAATTAAGCCATTTGATTCAGGTGTTTTGTACCTGTGGCACATCTAAAAATTGCAGGACAGCGGCCCTTCAGGAATGGAGTTTGACACCCCTGCCTTAGCCAGTGGGAGCATATAAATATTGAAAAGAAGGGGTCCTAGGATTGAACCTTGGGCTACCCCACATGTGACCTTTGACCTCTCTGATGAGAAGTTTCCGATTGAAACAAAGAAATCTCTGTTCTTTATGTAAGATTCAAACCAGTTGAGCACTGGACCGGAGAGTCCGGTCCAGTGCTCAATGTAAAATGTATCGACTCTCCAGTCGATACAGTAAAATGTCGTGGTCAACAGTGTCGAAAGCTGGACTGAGGTCCAACAGAACCAGCACTGTGGTTCTCCCACAGTCTGTGTTTATATGGATATTATTGAACACTTTGACTAGGCCAGTCTCTGTGCTGTGGTGAGCATGAAGACCAGACTGGAAGGAGTCAAAGCTGTTTGTTATTGTTAGGAAGTTATTTAATTGTTTAAAAACAGCTTTTTCAATAATTTTGCTGATGAATGGGAGGCTGGAGATCGGCCTGTAATTCTGGAGTAGTGATTTGTCCAGATTGTTCTTTTTTATAAGTGGTTTGATAACTGCTGTTTTCAAAACCTGGGGGAAAACACCTGAAGAGAGCGATGAGTTACTATTTGGATCAGATCAGTAGCAACGACAGCCAGGACTTTCTTAAAGAAATGTGTGGGTAGGACATCCAGACAGCAGGAACTGGAGCTTAATTGTCTTATAATTTCTTCTAGGTTTTATAATTGAGTAGCTGAAATTAGGTCATTTTTCCTGTATTTGTTTTGTTTGGGCCCAGCATTGGTACTGGCTTTGGAGTGGATGTGCAGATTAATCCTCTGATCTTTTGAATTTTCTCTGAAAAGAAACTGGAGAACTTGTTGCAGGCGGCATTAGATTGAAGTTCAGGTGGCAACGTCATAGGAGGGTTTGTGAGCCTGTCAACAGTAGCAAATAAAGCTTGAGCGTTGTTGGTGTTTATGACATCTGCAAAGAAAGCCTCTCTTGCATGTTTTAGTGTTGTGTGACAGTTGCGTAGTTTTTCTTTGTAGATGTCATAATAAACATGCAGTTGAGCTTTACGCCATTCGATACTATGGCAGAGTTGTCTTGCAGTTTGAACTGTTTGTGCATTTCTCCATGGAGATTTCTTCATACCAGTCACAACCTTTACTTTAATGGGGGCAATGTAATCAATGATATCTGAAAGTTTGCACTGAAAATCATCCACCAACTTATCTACGTCACTATAACTTAAGAGTGAGGAAGAAGAGTAGATTTGATTAAATGTTTCTGCTGTTTTGTGACAGTAGCTGTTTGTCCAAGTGGGTTAAAGGATAAAGAACTTTCAAAGAAAACAGCAAAGTGATCAGACAGGGCGACATCAGTTACAGAGACATTGGAAATATTCACACCCTTGCTGATAACCAGGTCCAGTGTGTGTCCCTGAGTGTGTGTTGCTTGTTTGACATGTTGTGTTAAACCAAAACTCTCTAATATATTACAGAGCTTTTTAGCCCCTCGGTCTTGTGGGTTGTCAACATGAATGTTGAAATCACCGACAATTATCAAACAATCATAATCAATACATATGAGAGATAGAAGCTCATTCAAGTCCACAAAGAAATTTTCCACATATGTTGGTGTTTTGTATAGAGTTAGTGTCAAAGTTCGTTTGTGGCCTTTTACCTCGATTCCAAGATATTCAAAAGACATAAAATTACCCAAAGAGATTTTACTACAGTTCATGGTATTCTTAAATATTGAAGCCACGCCTCCTCCTTTTTTGTGTTTTCTATTTGAGTAACTGTATGAGTAACTGAAAGTTACCTCCCTCTGTTGCTGAAGGCTGTAGTTGATTGGAGGTCTTTAAATCCTCAATTTGCTTGTTGTACTCAAGTTTGTCATAATTCTATGTCTCATGTATTAGTCATGAGAGTAACTACTTTGTTTTGCAGGCGTTAAACTGCTAAAAGTTCCCTTTTTGACCGTTTTTGTCATGCACATACTGGGTGGCTGGTGAAAACATAAAGGCATGAAGCCACTGTGGATCTCCACAGTCATGTCCTTAAAATGAGTGAGTTGATGGGGGAGAGAGGGTTGTAAATGAGGTGGCCCGAGGGAAGCAGAAGGCACTGATCACTGTCCAGCACATTAGGCACCACTCATTTTCTCTCACGCAATCATCTCATAATATGCAAATCAGCAACTTTCTACGGTGGAAAAACAAAAACATTGGTTTTAATGCAATTCTGAAGACAGAGCCATTTGGTAAAGATGGAAGAATGTGGTACTTGAAAAGGGATTATGGTTAAATGTGGTTTAAAATGACTAGTTTGGTGTTTCCTTTAAATTTTTATTATGTAAGTTATCTTTATTATTTGAGTCTCCGAGTTTTAAGAGGTTAGGGTTAGGGTCAACTGAACACACTTTGTTTTATCGGTGCTTCCGATGGATGAATGGATGGGTGGCTCGATGGGAAGTTCTTGGTGTTACATACAGTGGCAGAGCTAGACTTTTAAAGTTGGGGGGGCCAAGAGGGGGCCAGGACTACCTCTGGGGGGCAAAATTTAAAATGTGTGTGTGCACATATATGTATATAATTTAAAAAAATAACCAAACTGAATATTTGGTTATTTTTTAAGCCCCTCTGTCATTTGACATGTTATAATTAAACCTTTGACTGGAGCACATGGAGACATGATAGACTTTACGCCAAGAGTTCATCACAGAGGAAACTAAAATCAATCAAATAAAAGATCCTTTCTGAATATCATCTCATGGACACTGAACTAAATGCGTCTTTCTGACAGGGAGCTGACAGCGTGTTGAAGAGTTATGGACACCTTGGTTAGGAAGCTCTGTTTGGACAGGTCATTTGACGGGTAACAATATTTCGGGTCGGACCAGAACTATTTGCCTGATGGTGGTTCAGGGTTCTAATGAGTTTATGTTTAATGAGTTTGCAGCACACAGAGATAACCTAAAAAGAATGTTATGATCTACTTATTGTAGTTTATTTAAGTAGAGGAATAACAGCTGACTGTTGAGGGAGGAAAGAAA
Source organism: Poecilia reticulata (assembly GCF_904066995.2). Taxonomy (NCBI): domain Eukaryota; kingdom Metazoa; phylum Chordata; class Actinopteri; order Cyprinodontiformes; family Poeciliidae; genus Poecilia; species Poecilia reticulata. The sequence continues at coordinate 32,976,404 of NC_088834.1, forward strand.
TTAAAGTGCAGATCCGTTAGGCAGAAACAAGCGCAGAGCGCTGGGCAATAAATGCTCCAATTAATCACACATGAGATGACAAACGCCAAATATACAATATATAGTTACACTGCTTATGTGAATGGTGTTTTAAAAACAAAACCATTAAAAACTTAACTGAGTTAATATGTCAGATTCCCTCCTCAGCCTCGTCTTGATAAGAACAGAGAGCAGTTTGCTGGTTTCTGTCCAGACTGTGATCAGCTGACCACTTGGTGCTCAGACAGTTTCAACTTTACGCACAGAGAACATCGTGAAGCTCATTATTAATCATACTAAGAACAATATCTGTCAGAGAATCATCTCTGATCTGGACGCTTTAACGGACCAGAGACTTTGGAGCTTCTAGCTCAGCTGATCCGCTTCTGCTGGTTTTTCTCCCGCAGAGGGATCAGGAAACGATCAGAGTTCTGTTGTCTTCTAATCACGTCATTTCCTGAAATGTTACCTGATTTAAAAAACGTTCTAGCAGAGAAATAATAAATGTTTCGTTTGATGACTACAAATTGGAAATAAAATTATTTTTTTCTTTGACGGACAACAAAAAAACTCCAGCGCCACCTCTGCTCCAAACTAGAACATTGTCGGCCCTCTTCGGTTTTTTCTCTTTTTTGCGGAGGATCAATAAATAACTTATTGGTGTTTTACCATCACCACCAGGTATGAAGTGCTTTAGCCTTTGAGTTGCACCACAGCGCAGCACAACTGAAACACCCAGGAGAAGAATATCAGCTTGTTGTTATGAGTATAAAGGAGGCTGGTATCGCGCCTGATAAAAATCTATTTATTTATGTCACATGGACTTATATAAAGTTTTATACATTTTCTTTTCATATATTTATTATTGTTTTTCTTCTTTAGATATTAGGTTGACTTAGAATGATTCCAAATAATGTACAGAAATAACCTGGTGCTGTTGCATGTCAATCATCAGGGGGGGCCAATCAGATGACAGGGGGGCACTGGCCCCCCTGGTCCCCCCTCTGGCTCCGCCACTGGTTACAGACCCAGCACTACCAGAGACTTTTTTTGTAAATAATCACCTCATAAAATGTTTTAAAGCAGCATTTGCATTGACTATAGAAACAACTGGAATTAGTCTGAAAAAGAAAATGGTAAACACGACCAATTTTACATAATTTAAAGTAGCTAAGTTCAGCTTTGATGTTGTACTCTAAAGCTGGAGTTTAATATGTCACGTATATCCCCATATTTTAAATGGTTCCTTGTAGGTCTAACCCTAAAGGTCCTGAAAAGACTCTTGTTGGCCCACCTGAGTAAAAAGAAAATATCCAGACTCCTATAGAGCACCACATAGGATGCTATTCTCCTTCATGTCCCCTTGGCATGTGATTGAAGCTTAGGTCCATATGTTCTTTGGAGATGTGACCATCACTAGTTAGAAAAACTATGCAGATGATACACGTCTATACATTACAATATCACCAGGAGACTCTGAACAAGTTTTTTGAACAAATCAATGTGTGGCGGTACCAGAACTTTCTCCAGCTAAACAGAAACAAAACTTAAGTAATTACTATTAACAATCTAGAGTCAGCACACTGCTTTAGTTATTACGGCTAGACACTAGTGATCGGGCATAAAATCTGGACTCAGACCTGAGCCTTCAGAGACACTGTAACAGTACAGACAGTTACAAAGTCGGTCTTCTATAACATGATGAACATTTCCAGGACTAAACGACTAATGTCCCAGAAAGATCAAAAGAAATCCATCCTGTGTTTATCTTTAGTCACATTGATTACTGTAGTATCATCACAAAACAAAAGAGAATAGACTTTAAAATATGTCTGTTAATTCATAAATCACTGGATGGCTTAGTACCAAAATACATTGAAGACATGTTGTCATATCAAGCTTCCAGACCACGCTGTTCTTCTGGTTCTGGTTCTGCTCTGTATCCCCAGAACCAGAACCAAACATGGAGAAGCAGCATTCAGCTTCTACAAATCTGGAACAAACTTACTGAAAGCGGCAAAACAGCCAAAACACCGAGTTCCTTTAAATCACGGCTAAAACTCCACCCTGTTTAAGAGCTGCCTTTGATAAGTTGAACATTGATCAATATATTTTGTGTATTTGCTTCATGATTTTTCCTCTCTTTGGGCTGCCACCTTATTGTGGTGGAGGGGTTTGAGTGTCCCAATGATCCTAGGAGCTATGCTGTCTGGGGCTTTATGCCCCTGGTAGGGTCACCAAAGGCAGACAGGTCCTAGGTGAGGAACCAGACAAAGCGCAGTCCGAAGACCCCTATGATGGACACAAACTTTGGACTTCGTTTTCCCTCGCCCGGACGCGGGTCACCGGGGCCCCACTCTGGAGCCAGGCCTGGAGGTGGGGCACGATGGCGAGTGCCTGGTGGCCGGGCTTTTACCCACGGAGCCCGAAGAGGAGACGTGGGTCCCCCTTCCGATGGGCTCACCACCTGTCCGAGGGGCCAGGTGGTGAGCCTGGCCCCTCGGCATTGTGCTATGGGCGGCAGCCAAGGGAGGGGACCCTGGCGGTCTGATCCTCGGCTGCAGAAGCTGGCTCTTGGGACGTGGAACGTCACCTCTTTGGTGGGGAAGGAGCCGGAGCTAGTGTGCGAGGCTGAGAGGTTCCGGCTAGAAATAGTCGGCCTCACCTCGACACATGGCTCTGGTTCTGGAACCAGTCTCCTTGAGAGGGGCTGGACGTACTTCCACTCTGGAGTTGCCCACGGTGAGAGGTGCCGGGCTGGAGTGGGCATACTTGTTGCCCCCCATTTGGGCGCCTGTACGTTGGGGTTCACCCCGGTGAACGAGAGGGTAGCCTCCCTCCGCCTACGGGTGGGGGGACGGGTTCTGACTGTTGTTTGTGCTTACGGCCCAAATGGCAGTTCAGATTACCCACCCTTCTTGGAGTCCTTAGAGGGGGTACTGGGGAGTACCCCTCCTGGGGACTCCCTTGTTCTACTGCGAGACTTCAACGCTCACGTGGGCAATGACAGTGAGACCTGGAGGGGCGTGGTTGGGAGGAACGGCCCCCCCGATCTGAACCCAAGCGGTGTTCTGTTGTTGGACTTCTGTGCTCGTCATGGATTGTCCATCAAGAACACCATGTTCAGGCATAAGGGCGTCCATATGTGTACTTGGCACCAGGACGCCCTAGGCCGCAGTTCGATGATTGACTTTGTCATCGTCTCATCGGATTTGCGAGCGTATGTCTTGGACACTCAGGTGAAGAAAGGTGCGGAGCTGTCCACTGACCACTACCTGGTGACGAGTTGGCTCCGGTGGTGGGGGAGGAAGCCGGTCAGACCTGGCAGGCCCAAACGTGTAGTGAGGGTCTGCTGGGAACGTCTGGCGGAGTCCCCTGTGAGACGGAGCTTCAAGTCTCATCTCCGGCAGAACTTTGAACACATTCCAGGGTAGGTGGGAAACATTGAGTCTGAGTGGACCATGTTCCGTACCTCCATTGCCGAGGCGGCCTATCGGAGCTGCGGCCGCAAGGTTGTTGGTGCCTGTCGAGGCGGCAACCCTCGAACCCGTTGGTGGACACCTTCGGTGAGGGATGCTGTCGAGCTGAAGAAGGAGTCCTACCGGGCCTTTTTGGCCTGTGGGACTCCAGAAGCAGCTGATGGGTACCGGCGGGCGAAACAGCATGCGGCTCGGGTTGTCGCTGAGGCAAAAACTCGGGCGTGGGAGGAGTTTGGAGAGGCCATGGAGACAGACTTCCGTACGGCTTCGAGGCGATTCTGGTCCACCATCCAGCGTCTCAGGAGGGGGAAGCAGTGCAGCACCAACACTGTTTATAGTGGGGATGGTGCGCTGCTGACCTCAACTCGGGACGTTGTGGGCCGGTGGGCGGAATACTTCGAAGACCTCCTCAATCCTACCAACATGCCTTCTGTTGAGGAAGCTGAGCATGGGGACTCTGGGTTGGGCTCTCCAATCTCTGGGGACGAGGTCGCCGAGGTGGTCAAAAAGCTCCTCGGTGGCAGGGCCCCAGGGGTGGATGAGATCTGCCCAGAGTTCCTCAAGGCTCTGGGAGTTGCGGGGTTGTGTTGGCTTACGCGACTCTGCAATATCGCATGGACATCGGGGGCAGTTCCCCTGGACTGGCAGACTGGGGTGGTGGTCCCCCTGTTTAAAAAGGGGGACCGGAGGGTGTGCTCCAATTACAGGGGGATCACACTCTTAAGCCTCCCTGGTAAGGTCTATTCAGGGGTCCTGGAGAGGAGGGTCCGTCGGATAGTCGAACCTCGGATTCAGGAAAAGCAGTGTGGTTTTCGTCCTGGTCGTGGAACACTGGACCAGCTCTACACCCTCAGCAGGGTCCTGGAGGGTCCCTGCTGAGGGACCCTGGACCCTCCAGGGTCCCTCAGCAGGGACCCTGGAGACTGCTGAGGGACCCTGGTCCTAGACTGGTTGGGGAGTTCACCCAACCAGTCTACATGTGTTTTGTGGACTTGGAGAAGGCGTTCGACCGTGTCCCTCGGGGGGCCCTGTGGGGGGTACTCCGGGAGTATGGGGTACCGGGCCCTTTGATACGGGCTGTCAGGTCCCTGTATGACCGGTGTCAGAGTCTGGTCCGCATTGCCGGCAGTAAGTCGGGCTCGTTTCCGGTGAGAGTGGGACTCCGCCAAGGCTGCCCTTTGTCACCGATTCTGTTCATTACTTTTATGGACAGAATTTCTAGGCGCAGCCGAGGTGTTGAGGGGATCCATTTTGGTGGCCTTAGGATCGCATCTCTGCTTTTTGCGGATGATGTGGTCCTGTTGGCTTCATCGGAACGTGATCTGCAGCTCTCACTGGAGCGGTTCGCAGCCGAGTGTGAAGCGGCCGGGATGAGGCTCAGTGCCTCCAAATCCGAGGCCATGGTCTTGAGCCAGAAAAGGGTAGAGTGCCTTCTCCGGGTCAAGGGGGTCGTCCTGCCTCAAGTGGAGGAGTTTAAGTATCTGGGAATCTTGTTCACGAATGAGGGAAGAAGGGAGCAGGAGATCAACAGGCGGATTGGGGCAGCGTCTGCCGTGAAGCGGGCGCTGTACCGGTCCGTCGTGGTGAAGAGAGAGCTGAGCCAAAAAGCGAAGCTCTCAATTTACCGGTCGATCTACATTCCCACCCTCATCTATGGTTATGAGCTTTGGGTCATGACCGAAAGAACGAGATCACGGGTACAAGCGGCCGAAATGAGTTTCCTCCGCAGGGTGGCTGGGCTCTCCCTTAGAGATAGGGTGAGAAGCTCGTCATCCGGGAGGGACTCAGAGTAGAGCCACTGCTCCTACACGTCGAGAGGAGCCAGTTGAGGCTCGGGCATCTGGTAAGGATGCCTCCTGGACGCCTCCCTGGTGAGGTGTTCCGGGCATGTCCCACCGGGAGGAGGCCTCGGGGAAGACCCAGGACACGCTGGAGGGATTACGTCTCTCGGCTGGCCTGGGAACGCCTTGGGATTCCCCCGGAGGAGCTGGAAGAATTGGCTGGAGAGAGGGAAGTCTGGGCCTCCCTTCTGAAGCTGCTGCCCCCGCGACCCCACCCCGGATAAGTGGAAGAAAATGGATGGACGGATGGATGGATGGATGGATGGATGGATGGATGGCTTCATGATTTTGTTGATGACATTTCACAAAATGTAATGTTTATTGCTTGTTTCATCATTTTATGATTTTATGATGTAAAGTACTTTGAACTCCCTTGTTTAAAATGGGCTATACAAATAAACTTCACTGCTTAAAAAAAGCAACATGAATAATATGTTGAGGATGCAAGGTTCCTTTACGAAACAATACTGATAAATTATGGAACCATATATTTAGATTACTATCAGTGTCTGCTAATAGTAGACACACTTCCTGAACTTATTTGTCAATAGAATTAACTTTCCCTCACAAATGCCGCCAATAAGGAGAAGAGCTGGGCGGAGGCCTTGCAGGCTCCCTGCCAGACTTTAGTCAGCACAAAAGGTCTTGACACTATAGCAGAAAGAAAGCAGGAAATAAACTCCTACTTCTGTCAAAGACGAAAGAAACGAAAATGAATAACGCTCTCCTCGTTCAATCCAGCAAATATCAGCAGAGGTTGTTTACAGCCGCTGCGAGTTCTGCCATGGTTAACACATTTGTACTCCCTGAATGCTTCATTTATTAAACTGCGCCAGTGCAATTTGTTCACTTAGCTACATGCCCACCTATTTGTTCCTTTACATGACAGGATAGAGCTTCCTGTCAAGAGTGGTTTTATTTTTCTCTCCATGTGCTTCCAGCATTCAAATGTGCTGAACACACAGAGTGCATTGGGGCAGAAGAGGAAGAAAAAAGCAACAAGACTAAGCAGAGTGCAGTAAACAACGCTTTGGGTCCTTAAATAAAACATTTGTTTGTGATTGAGGCTTCGGGTTGTGAACACTGTGACCTGTTTTACTGTGAGTCTCCAAACAGCCAGCCTCTTCGCCCTCACAGAAACAGATCCCAGCCCACCATTTGAAGTCTACGGCATATTTATATTGCATGAGAACAAAATGTTTTTGACAGCTGGAGTGATAGATTCATACAAGGCCTAAATGTTTTCATTTTAAGCACATGGGGCTGGTCGGAGTCACACAAAGCTATTAAAATTTTTTTTACAGTACACAGCAAATGAGCTTTTTCTGTTAACATGGGGAAAATGGTGCCTGTTTGGAGATGGCGAATGGGGTGAGAGGGCATCCAGGGAATACAAGCAGCTGTCTGAGTCAACATTTGAAGTAAGTTGGGGAGGAAATGCAGCATGCAACACTGCGTCCTCCGGACAAATGGGAGCTTATGCGTTGTTAAGAAATAGGAAACACGCAGTCAGCACACCTAACCGTCCACCGTGACAATTTCTAATTGTTAAAACTCCTACTGTTAAAACAAGAAAAAATAAACCTTAAGCCAAGTTCTTCAAGATTTGCTAACATTTCTGACTATGCAGCAGCAGCAACAAACATATTCCGAATCATTTGTTTTAGTATTACTGTATGTGTTTTCCAGGAACATAATTCTACAGCAAAACTCAAAAATTTTTGAAGAATTTTAAAAGCCTGCCAAAGTGTGCGTATTGGTTGCAGACAGTCTGGAGTTTGGGGGTCTTCAGCCCCAACCCTTTAATCCTTAATTAAAGGGGTGAGTGAATGGGGAAGTTTGCGTGTTGTGGCGGAAAATTGAAGCAGGTCAAAATGCATCAACACAACGAAGCTAATACGACATAAAAACAATGCCATACTTGATGGAGTTTGGCTACATCGTGGCTCACTGCAGTAAAAAAGACATATGGAGGATCAGATAGCAGGTAAAGCAGCGCACAGCTACAAACACTCACCCGGATTAGCATGACGGTCAGAAAGCTAAACAAATAACCCGCAAAATTATTTAAGACGCTGGTTCTGCTCTCGCTGTTGAACCGCTGACCTTCTCTCCTATGGTCTGTTTAAAAGCTAGTCTCAGATCAACACAGCCCTCCACCACTGAGATCAGCAGAAGCCCCTCATGATATTTGTCGGAGAAAACATAGACTACATTTGCTCTGCATTGTCCCCACATGATAATAGTATAGTACAATCCGATTAAATATTAGATTCTTGATTAATATGGGTTGTTGCTATGTTGCTATACAGTGTTTTAAGATCGATATGCACCTTTTTAACTTTTTAAAACTTTTTAACAGAGAGACACAAATTTATGATCAGATTATGCTTGACTCTGCATGGCCCTAGTTGGTTGGAACGCAGTGTTCTGATCTGATCCGAATCATTATTGTGTTGAGTAACATGGACTTGCTCCATTCAATATGCTAACATTAGTTTATAAACTAATATTATTTAAAATGCTATGGTTAGCTTAAATGCTGTCAGAAGCATGCAGGGTATCACCAGCATGTTGACATATATTGACTTTCTCCATTCAATATGATAAACATAGCTAATAAATTAAGAAATAGCTAAAATGCTAATTTTACCATGAGGTCTATTCCTACCGTGTTTCCCCGATTGTAAGACGTATCGGGGGGTTCACGGGGGTCGGCTAATATGTCTTACTTTCGGGGAAACACGGGGGTATTGCCGCCTCCCTCTCATCTAGCTGCGTGCCGCCTCCTGCCCACGTCCGCACCGTCCCCCTCTCCATACGTCACCGCACCGTCCCCTGCACTTGTCACTGCCGCCTCATGCTTAAAATGCGGTAATACAATACTGTTCAGGTTGTTAATAAATGTTAATTTTATGGTTAAAACAAAAATATTCGACAATTTTTTTCCAATATAAGACATACCCCGAAAGTAAGACATAGTGGAGCTTTTGGGGATAAAAAGAAAGTAAGACACTGTCTTACTTTCGGGGAAACACGGTAGCATATTGAGTCACTAGCATGTTGATGCTCCCAAATGTGAATTAGGTGTTATTTGTTTGGAGCGAAGCAACTAGGTCAGTGGTTCTTAACCTTTTTTGATGTACCGAACCCACCAGTTTCATATGCGCATTCACTAAACCCTTATGCAGTGATAAATAAAATATGTCTTTTTCCCCCAAATTCAAGACCCTATGTCTTGAATGGGGTCTTGACTAGAGTCTAGTTGGTGACCCAACTAGAATCTAGTTGGGTCACCCCAAGATCACTAAGTCTTCTTAAAAGGTGAAGTCTCTGAGAACAGTTCTTCAAAATATAGTCAGTGTTTTCAGCAAAGTTGAGCTGACTGTCCAGGAACGACCAAAGGTATTTAAAATTTGCCACAGTTTCAACAGGTTGGCCATCGAGAGAAACTGGAACCACTTTAAGGTCTCGTTTAGGTCATTTAATTAGCTCTACATTCTTAAGAGAATGAAAAATTAATAATAAATAATAAAGACTTTACGGTATTCTGATTTAGTAATGTAATTATATTAGTTGTGTTACCACCCCCACGCCACTAGAGGCAGTAGCAACCCCGAAAAGATGCGACTAAGGAGCAGATTTAGAAGAACACCGAAAGCTACAGAATTTGGTAAAAACGGTGAGCTTTGCTGAAGTAATTAAAGACACAAGTTCAAATCCATGCTGAGAGTGCACCTTTACAAGATCTGTACCATGAAAAATTCAACTGCATCTAGATCTGCGTGCTTGGATAAACCACACATGAAAGCAAAATGACAAAATTGTCATTTCCAGTAAGTAAAAGCAAAAATTGTTATATCCAATTATGCAATTATCTAAACTTTTTCTATTTACTACCAAAATAGAACAACTTTAAGTAGTGGCAAAATATATTGCAGTTATTTCATTGAGAAGCCTCTAACTAATACACTTTTTATTTGTCCTGTCACTATTTTTGACCCAAAACATTGGTTGTTTTTGTTTACCCATTTTTTGACCCAAAGCAGTTCAAAAGTAGTTTTAGCAGTTCACTTCCTTACTGCAGTTTGACAAATTTGAGTTTGTACTTTTTCTTTACTAGCAAGGAAACATTAAAAACAATTTTGATTTTCTCAAATTTGCGTTCCCATTTTGCAACAGCACAATGCATCTGTGTATACAGGATTATCCAACTGTCAGGTGTGTTTGATTTCTATGAGCTCACTACATGACATTTGGTTTTTCAAGTTTTCAAAGTAAAGGTCTTTCTCTTTCATTTTTATTTAGTTTTGATTCAGGGCTCATTAAAGGCTGTCTGTTCACACACACACTCACCAACCAGGATTCCACAGTTACCTCTCCATGTCCCCTTTCTGCATTTTGTGCTGAAATAATTGACTGCGCCTGTTTGGAGGTGGATTTACAATTGTCTAATGGGGTATATGCCACGAGAGGTGGTGACGTATTTCCGTTTGAATTTATGCCACATAGATTGGTTCCGGGTCCTGCTTGCTTCTATTGTTTTTACCCAAAGCTGCAAGATCTGTACCATGAAAAAGACGCAAAACTTAAAATATCTGTGAGCTACTGGTACAACAATCCAGTTTTGTGGTGTGCCGTTGTGTCCAGTAATTAGCCGGTACCATCCAGTGCTTAGTTTTTTTCATTTTCCTGCTGATATCAAGGCGACAGCGGATTGTAGCCAAGACTTGGCCACTACAGCTAACACCCGGTTTGTAGCTGCCTGCTATTTCAAAGATTGAGGATGTTGAAGATCCAGCGTCAGAAATGGGAAGACGGAGGTTTAAAGGGAGCTGTACGTGCGTCGTTCACTGGAATAATTTGTTGGAGGAAAATAATGCAGGAGGAAATCCACTGCAACGGGAACAGGCTGAGAACAGAGGCAGCGATTCGGCACAAGGTGAGTCAATACGTGTGTTGATGTTTGCGTTTGTGTTATACGGAGTATGAAATTATTTTTAGGCAACTCCTTAGCTTTTTTTATGTGACAATTATATAAAATACATTTAACATGCAGTCCAAACGATACCGAGCAGGTAATTTAAGAACAACTGAAGGCAGCAACGCTTCTATGGAGTTAGATTTGTTTCACAATTATTCAATCAAAAAAAAATTACACTCAACCAAAAAAAGAGATTCAATCAAAAAAAAATCTTCTCAAACAAAAAAAAAAGTCATAAAAACTATTTAATCATAAAAATATTTTTAAACATTTTTAAAGTTTTTTTTTTTTTTTTGATTGAATCTCTTTTTTTTTGGTTGAGTGCAATTTTTTTTTTGGTTGAATTTATTTTCATGCTTATACAACTTTATTTGCTTTGGGGAAGCTTACATGAACATTCTGGGCGGGGATTAAGGACGAGCGGTGTAAGACGTCTCCCTATTGGTTAACGCTGACTGAAGCGACAGACTCTGAGCTTCTTCTTCTCAGAACTTCTCCGCCATTCCGCTTGTAGCAGAAAGCAAATTGTAAGTAATCTTCACAATATTACATTGATTAACAGCTACTAAGTGTCCATGCTTTATTCAGAGAATAACATCTTATGCAGCTTATGAGGACAGTTGCTATATATTTTGTGCCTTGCTCCGGGTTTAGTATATCAGGTTAGCTAATGTTAGCATCAGCTGAAGTGCTATGGGGTTGCCGCCTAACCCGTATTTGGCTGTTTAAAGGTTGCGTCCCGTATTGAACCGGTAATCTGTTCCATATTTCTATAAATCCCATATAGACATGACTATCACAAACTAAACTAATAACAATATTGACAAAAAAAAAAAAGAAACAGGAAATTTTAAGGTCAGCTAAGTTGCTGTGGCGGGAGCTAAAGGACCCCCAGTACGCTGACGTCATGGTTGCCTAGATACCGACATTACGCAGCCGTGTAGAAATAAAAAAACAAATCTAAAAATACCTAATTTTTCTGGACTAAATTTGTGCTAAATAACATATTGCATTGAATGTTGCATGACATAATTTACTGTTTCCCTTACAGAGTTCGAGGGAATCACGGGGTTGAAAATGTGGACATTGCAAAGTGCATGTTTACAGTTCGAGGTACTGGACGTGGCAGTTTCATTGCTGGGAAAAGTGTTCATAATCAACGGTAATGTACCAAAAAGCGTCTGTCTTTTTCTGCTATTTACAACAATGAAAAGCTTGTATCTGTTAATTTTCTTTTGTAAAAAATATCTGCTACAATAAATTTATTTGGCAAAATTTCAATAATGACAAGTTGCTGTTATGCAAAAATGCACAGCGAAACAAGTAATCAAACAGGTTGTGAAGATTGTTCATGATTTTGTGGACTTTACTAAACTCCTTTGTGGAAGAAAATGTAGCAACAAGAGAAACGCATACTTGACATATTGGAGTAATTTCCTTTTATTATTGACTGAATAATTTGTGTGGAGTGACTTGTGTTTTTTTTTTTTTACTACCATTGAAAACCAAAACCAAATTTATATATTTGTGATTAGCAGTAGGAAGTAATATTCACTACACAATTATTTCCAAATTAAGAATTTGACAGTAATAATGTTTTGTCTTCAAATGTGTTATTCGTATGTTTTAGAATTGAACGCTTGTGGAGAGATGTTTGTAGTGTAACTTCAAAGTATTAGAACATGCTCCACAGTTTGGAGGAAGAGGGTCTCATTGACCTGTCCAACGCTGTCCATCTGTTCTGTTTGGGGTACATCTTTATACCACGACTAAGAAAAGATCTTCAGATTTTTGAGGACAGCTGGAATGCTCATCCGTTGAGAACTGAAAGAAACTTGTCACCGAACCAACTATGGACAATTGGAATGCTGCAGGAACAAGTGCCAGAGCCCGACCTCACAGAGGTGTGTTTTCCGTATTTTACTTGGCTGTAATTGTAACATTCAGATTTCATAACACAAACATGGCATCACTACATGCATGGATACATCTTTTTTTATTTTATTAGATGGATGGATGGATTTATGTAAATGATCTGTCCTTGACTTTTGTCTAAGCAGATCCTGCAAGGTGCTGAAGGGCTGTCCCAAGATCAACAAAGTACAGAACACGGAATTAATATTCCAGAAATCCAGTGCCCGCTGTCCACTGAGAGACTGAATGCACTGCAGGAGCATGTAAACCCTTTGGCTGAGTCTACATCACTTGGAGAAGATCTGTGACCTCTGGTTGATCTGATAGAGCATGGTGTGTACACAGAAAACTGCTGGAGATGTACCAGCCCTCCTGGCAAACCTACAGGTATATATATGTGCTAAGATATGTATCTTATTTTTATTTCTTAAGTCAATATTGTTTTTAGTCTGTCGATGTCGTCACATTTTTGAAGAATTTACTGTAAGGAAATGATTTACATTAAATACGACATGCATTGGTTGTAAAAATGTTATGCTGTTTTTTAATAAATCCTGTACATCAGTGGTTCCCAAAGTTTTTCCTGTGAGGGCCACATACTTTTCCCTTCTCTGCTGGGGGCCGGAGTTAGTTTGTAACAGAAAAATTGTGACGATAGCAGGAGTGCCTAAATGTAGAAATCTATTGTTTTCCAAAAAGCACAATCAAATAACCCAAAGTTATTTTAAAATGGCCAGTTAACATACACATATAAGCCTCAGATATTAGTCCAAGGGCCAGAGGCCAAAATTGGACATTTTTGTCCATTTCAGGGTGGTAAAGTCTATCAATATTTTTTGGAAAGAGACATGTCTCTAATATTTTGGTATCAATAGCCCTTCCAAAATGGTAGCTGAGTCATAGTTATTATTTTATCAAGTAAACAACTCATTTAAAAAATTGTTTTTTGAGGCTGGTGTATCTCTGGTTTAGGGTCATGTTATGGGCATTTGTCAAAGGTCTATAATGCAATATTTGGTATAACCTTAAAGGGGACACTCGTGGCTTTCATTTAATCCTTGTTCAGAGTTTCTCTGACCAACACAGAGGTCATTAAAGGTCGTTACACCACAATTATTACAAATTTTTCCACACCATTTGACCAAACTAGATGCATTTCTTAAATCCCAGTGATATCCAGAGACATCAGGGACACAAGAATTAACAACTAAAATACTGATGATACTAATACTAAAAATACTAATGAAAAACTATTAATAAGTAATAGACTTTGTGGTATTCTGATTTAGTAATGTAATTATATTAATTGTGTTACCACCCCCACGCCACTGGAGGCAGTACCAACCCCGAAAAGATGCAACTAAGGAGCAAATTTAGAAGTACACCGAAAGCTACAGAAAGCTTCAGGTGACCAGCAGCATTGAACAGCATTTGTTATTCATTTACTACATTTCTTTTAACCCAGCTGTACCGGAGAAGAAGTTAACTCCAGTACTCTACAGACTAAGGCAGTGGTCTCAAACTGCATTCTTCAAGGGCCAGAGTCCTGCAATTTTTAGATGTGTCCCTTGTTATCCACACCAAAAATCATTGGCTGAACTACCTTACCTGCATGAAGTCTTAGATTTCAAAGCAGTCTTGGTGCAACATTTGAGCTTGCACATTTCTGAGCTCTTCAGCCTGTTTGCACATCAGGTAGCTTGCATGCTACCCAACTGTTCCTGATGCTGGGGGTCCTCACATACAGTCTTAGTAGATGGAGAAATTCATAGCAAGATAGTAGGCTATTAGACCATTAGATGTGAGGACATAAACCTCTACCAGCCGGCTGGCTATATAGATAGGCAGACCATAGACAGAAAGACAGAGAACCTTATTTTCATCAAATGCTGACATTAAAATTTATTGCCTTGAGTAAAAGAATTCCCAATAAAAATGTGAAAAATTGCTCAAAGTATAAAGTTTATAGTCAAATAAAAATATTTAAAAGTAAAAATATGTAAATGTATAACTTTAAGTAAGTTAATTTATATGTCCAGTCAGTTCAGTTCTTAATATATCTAAACTCCCTCAGGATCTTCAGCATGACTGTCTCCTGCTCTCCACATAAAGCTGCAGTATGTAATGTTTATTAATTTTTTTTACCTAATTAAAATGAAAACTATGTCCTGAAAATATAACATGGATAATCTGTGAAAAGAATCCTAGTTTTCCATGTCTGGCATATAACAATTTATTTATCTTTTAAACTGGTTCTATTGGTCCTGTGTCTAGACAGAGGGATAATCATCATGACCTGTTCTGAAGATCCTGCAGCTTCTTCCTAACATGGCGCCTCCTCATCCTGACTCTCAGACTAACAGGAGGAACCAGAGTCTGTTAGGTTAAAGCTCATCTTCTGAATTTGGGATGTTTTTCCTCCAATAGGTTCCAGAGGAATCACCTCAAACCAGATGTTGGACTGGACTTTATTTCAATGTCATTTGTGAATGTTAGAGCCTCATTTTCAACATTGGAGCTATAAAGGTTGAAAAAGGTTACCACTAAGTGTCATCATCAATATTTACACTAATTAAGAGACTAAAATAAAAAGTTTTTTTCGGGGAAAAACCTCTCAGACTCTGAGCTCCAAGCAAGATGCCAGAGAGCACCAAGCTATTTTTTTTCTATATTAGATAATTTAATTTCTAATTACTGCAGCAATGGAACAAAAATAAGGAGAAGCAATTGTTGTCATTAACACAATTTTATTTCTTTCAAAATGTCACAATTTTATAAGAGGGACATTATCAAAGTTTTGTGTGAGTTACCATAACTATGTAGGACATGTTCAAATCAAATCACTTATTTACAGACCATGTTATTTTAGTGAAACATTTACAACTTCAGGTTTGCTACAGAGTAAATTCAAAGTTTCCTTGTTCTGAAGAACATTACAGTTGCATTAATCCATTCAAGCGTTAGGATGTCATGTTTCTTCCTACTTCAAAAATGCTACATAAGGACAATAAAGAAATGCCCAATTTTATCAACACTATCCCAGACAATTACATTAGAAAAGGTAACAATGTCTTACACAATGAACAAGTCTGATTAGTGTTGTAGTAAAATACATAAAACCGCATAACATTAGACAGAACAAAAAAATAAATTCTGCAAAGGTACCATTAAAGCAACAACTGCGTGCTCAAATGGCACTGTGGTTCTGTGTAATCTGAAGAAAGATTAACATTTTCTTAACTCATGTAACATTGGTGATTGAACAATATAAAATGCATTTTTTAAAACTAGGTCTGAACTATTGGTCCAACAATAACCACTTTTATATACATCCTGAACTACAGTCTCTCAAAGGTGAATCCACATGTGACAGCAGTGCTGAGGTTACTCTTGAAGGACTCATAATCACTTAGATGGGCCATTGGAAATGTCACTGTGCTGGTACAAGCACTCACTACAGGACACCACACAGTGTGGCCTGGTGTATGCTCTAGGCAATGGTGATCAAAAATCACAGTGACTTTAAATGCATTACTTTCTGATACAAGCAGATGTTTATGTGGCTGCCCAGTCATCCACTGCATCACCATTGGAACAGTCAGAGTCGGCACTTCTTCATTGTCAGTTTGTTCTGCATCTATAAAAATATTAATAAAAGTGTTAATTTGTCATTCAAATAATAATTTTTTTTACAAATTAAGCCCAATCTGCCATTACATGTAATTAATTACATGTAATTAATTACATGTAATTAATGCCATTACATTACATTACAGTAATGTAATTTTATTTTAATCATTTACTTCTTTGTGAATTACATACATATTAAACATGTATTATGTTAAGGATTATATTTAAGTGACTATGCATTTTTTGTGTATTCCACAAGTTTTAATTTTTTTGTGAAACATTTTCTGTTACCTGAGCACATACAGAAACATTGACCTTAAAATTTCCTGTTTCTTTTTTTTTGTCAATATTGTTATTAGTTTAGTTTGTGATAGTCATGTCTATATGGGATTTATAGAAATATGGAACAGATTACCGGTTCAATACGGGACGCAACCTTTAAACAGCCAAATACGGGTTAGGCGGCAACCCCATAGCACTTCAGCTGATGCTAACATTAGCTAACCTGATATACTAAACCCGGAGCAAGGCACAAAATATATAGCAACTGTCCTCATAAGCTGCATAAGATGTTATTCTCTGAATAAAGCATGGACACTTAGTAGCTGTTAATCAATGTAATATTGTGAAGATTACTTACAATTTGCTTTCTGCTACAAGCGGAATGGCGGAGAAGTTCTGAGAAGAAGAAGCTCAGAGTCTGTCGCTTCAGTCAGCGTTAACCAATAGGGAGACGTCTTACACCGCTCGTCCTTAATCCCCGCCCAGAATGTTCATGTAAGCTTCCCCAAAGCAAATAAAGTTGTATAAGCATGAAAATAAATTCAACCAAAAAAAAAATTGCACTCAACCAAAAAAAAGAGATTCAATCAAAAAAAAAAAAAACTTTAAAAATGTTTAAAAATATTTTTATGATTAAATAGTTTTTATGACTTTTTTTGTTTTTTGTTTGATAAGATTTTTTTTTTTGATTGAATCTCTTTTTTTTGGTTGAGTGTAATTTAAGTTTTAATTCGCTTCAGGGCTGAGATGTCCGTTCAACAGAAGCAGTAACATGGGGATGGTCACCGCCAAACACATAAATGTGAATAGCTGCCTCATGCTCTCATTCAGATTTTTCTGCTGAAGGAAGTCAAGGACATCAGTGGGAGATTTTCCTGCAAAATCATCCATGGCATACATTACAGTCAGTTCTGTTCTTAGTCGAAGCAGATCAAAAAGTGTTCCGTGGCTCTGTGCTAAGCTGGAAAAGGCTGCATGCGGGAAATTTTTCTGGTATTCCCGAAACTTCTGGGGGTCGAGGAAGGTGACAAAGATCAGGTTTTCGTGGTCTTGAAATCTGGTCTGTGTCTGGCAAATAATATTGTCCAGAATCCTGCCGTGGAGTTGGCGGTAGTGCGCGCGAGGATCTTGCGCAGGACTTCTTCTTGTTCTCGGAGCGCCCGCGGTGCGTTCAATAGCCTCGTACATTTCCTCGTATTGGCTCCTCTCTCGCTCAACGGTGTCACAAAACTCCTTTACCCTTGCCAGACAAAACTGTACATCCAGTTTTTTGTCCTGTAGTATTGAAAAGAGCACATCTGAGTACTCAAAAATGCCATTAAATGTGTGAAGCAAAAAACAAAACTCAAAATTATCCAGACGTGCTTTAAATCCATCAGCACAGCACACAGACTCTTCATGATGCTCCAGAATGTGATGAAACAGTTCCTTTAGAGCATCTCTCTTCTGTATTGACCACTCTGGATGTGTACTGCCACCGTGTTGGTGCCACACGAGGGAGACGTCGCTGGCAGATTTCGTCCAGTAGTTGCGTGCGCCGAGGCGATCTAGAAAAAAATGCAGCAAGGCCATTGAGGTGGGCGGAAAAGATCTTGCATTCTTTAAGCTTTGAGGCCCCCTGAGTCAATACTAAATTGAGCCGATGTGCATAGCAGTGTATGAATAAAGCCAAAGGTGCTCTCTCCTTAACGTTAGCCTGCACCCCATTTAATCCAGAAGACATAACCGCTGCACCGTCAAAACACTGTGCCACAACTTTACACAGACATTCATTTTCCACCAAAAATCGGATGATAAAACCTGCAATGTCATCGGCTCGCTTCCCACTGGTAACATCTTCAAATCTGGCAAACCGCTCCTTGACACCTGTGTCCGTTACGTAACGCTGCGCGTCTGTCGTCTCATCTACCATAACGGAGACAAACGGTGCTTTATTAACTTCCCTTCTGATCTCTTCCCCCATCACTTCAGCAATAGCAGTGATCAGGTCGTTTTGTATTTTGCCCGACGTCCCACTAAACACTTTATTAGTGGACAGGTGGTCATGTAAATCCGTGTTGCTTTCAGCAATGAGAGAAAGAAGCTCCACATAGTTTCCTCTGTTTTTGGATACAGTGCTTTCATCGTGCTCCCGAAAAGAAAGTCCCTGCTTGCCCAAAAAAATGACATAGTCTATCAGTATTTTTAAGATTTCCCTATTTTTCTTCACCTTTTCGTTGTGGAGCTCCGTTTCCATGCGCACTTGCTCGCTCAGCTGTACATCCACTCTGGTTTCCCCAAAAGTTTTTGGAAAGCACCGTTGCTTTGATGCCTCGTTGCTGCCTTGGTTAGGCAAGACAAATGTACAAATCCAGTGTGGCTCCAAACACCACGTCGATCAATGGCAAATAACCAACACTCCCAGCAATACAATTTGCAGCGTCCCTCGGAGCCTGTGAGCCAGGAGTACCGCTCATAGTCAGTAGCCTGAAAGTGGCGGACAAATCCTTTTCCCGGTTGTGACAGGCTTGCTAGCTTCGCAGTTGACCGACCTTGCTAAACAATGTCCAGTTTTTCTTGAAAAGTCCGTCTTGAAAATGGCCTTGACAGTAAATCTCCAACCAAATCCATTTCTTCTCCTCCTTCAGCCATTATGGGTTAACAAAACAGCTATTAAATCAACACAACAATATCTTTGCTTGTGCATCTCGCTACAGATGCAGTTTGCTAGCTCTGGCCAATCAAAGCGTACTGACGTTTCAGTACGCCTGCTAGAAGGCCTTGGTGTCGCCAACTCAAAATCTGATTGGCTGAAGCAACAGTTTGATCAACATTTATTTTATGCTACATGGCCCGCAGAACTGATTGTGAAGGCCTCCAGGCAGATTTCTTTGACCCTGGCAACAAATAGTGGCTGAAATGTGATTGGTTAAATGCTTAAATATGAAAATACACGTCTGGAAGCAGCGGAACCAGGAGGCTAGCAATGGAAGGAAGCGGACAGACAATTTGGAATTATTTAATACGTATTTATGGACAAAATATAATTAACATCAGTCTGTGATTCAGATATTTTTAGGCCAGCAGAGAAGGCCTTGCAGGCCTTGACAGCCCACCACTGCTTAAAGTGTACTTTCACAAATTTAAGTATGTTTGAAATATACTAAAGTATACTTTTTTTCACTTGGGTTTCTTTGTCTGGTGTCTGATTTTCAAATATTTTATGTTTTATTGAGGATTTTTGTACATATCTTTTGGCAGTTCTGTGATCATGTCAAAGCATCAACTTATATTAAAAAGTGTTTTATTTTCGTTTGAAAGCTGCCCGCTTCCATGGAAGGACAACAGAAAATCGCTCTTATAAACATGTAATTTAGTAATTACTAAAATCACGATACCTTCACTTTGTATCCCTCTGAAAAATGAACTTATTTAAATAAAGAAATACCTCCACGGTCAATACCACTATAGAGAGCGTTCATTTTATAGCGTTGACACGGTGCTGTAAATGGTCCGGTATGAAACGGGGTGATAGAACAACACAGCACTTTTAAATTTTAATAATCAGAATGCAGAAATTGTTTCCGTTGTTTTAAAAGGTTTTATGTGAGTCTGCCTTTTCCCCATCGATACGCTTCCCGACCGCCCTGCACCATAGGAGGTTAAAAAAAAACAACCAAAAAAACGATGCGCACATTGCGAAAAAACTCTGAAACAGGAGAAGCGGAACATAAAACGGAGCGACGAACTAGATGTGAATTATGGCATAAAAACAGAAAATCCAATGCTGAACAGTGAAAAAATCAACACATGATGTGAAACATGACGATTAGGCGGCGCAGAAGGTGATGAGTGAAGATTACTGATGGTCAATAAATGATAAAATAAATCTAGCAACAGGAAAGAAACTAAAGTGGACATAGCAATAAACCAAGAGAGGATAAAACTAATCAAATGAAACTAAATGGAAATGAATGAAGAACAAAATGCAAGAATAAACTAAGAAGCTAAAGTAAATACAGAGGAATAAACTGGTATGGCAAGACCTTTCGAGCAATAATTAATACAAAGGAGTGTATGGCAAGAATAAACAGACACTATTTCCAGATAAAAGGTAAAATAATATTGTTGAAATGTCATGGGTTTGTTGAGACCACATCTAGTACTGAGAATAAATGTATCTTACAGAGCATAATAGTAAAGAACTGATCACTTATTTATGTTTTAATTAGATTTGATATATTTATTTCTTCAATATTATTTTTCATGTCAGTGTTAATGTTGCAGAGCTCAGTCGTTTTGCAAATAGTTCAAAGTTTAAACTGGTATGTTGTTCTTCTTTTATCTAGTCATTTTGTGGAATATTTAACAACTAGAAAATGGCACAGAACAAGAAAATTTTTTGCACTCTAATTAGCTGCTGTTAGGCCTACCAATTTTAACTTGAATGTTTATTGTATTTTTCGTAGACGCCTGTGAAAATCATTCCTATTCTCATGGCTTTTTTGTTCTCTGGGAAATTATTTTTGATGATAAATACAAGCATAAAAATCAAAACGTCTACAATAGTGACAGTAATATTAATAATAAAGTAATAGTCAGTGCAAAGTAGCCTACAAATTGTTTAGTGGGGGGCGGTGAGGGACCTGGATCTTTATCCAGGCCTTTGCTAGGGGGGCGCTGGCCCAAAAAAGGTTGAGAAACACTGTAAGTAAGTAAGTAAGTAAGCTTTATTTCTATAGCACTTTTCACAGACCAGGATCACAAAGTGCTGCACAAAGTATAAAAAATAAAACAAAATAAAAACAACATACAAACAATAAAACACAGTAGTACACTAAAAAGCAAGATTAAAAAAGTGGGTCGGTCTTAAGTTGTTTCCTGAAAGTGTCTATGCAATGTAGAGATCGAATGGTGCAAGGTAGCTCATTCCATAGGCGGGGCGCCACAGCTTTAAAAGATCTGTCTCCACGAGTCTTAAAAAAGTGTGTGTAAATTAACCTTTTTCTTTGTGAAATGTTTGTTACCTTGTGGATGTGTCCTTTGTAGTAGACATCTTGGGAACCTGCTAAGAAGGAGGCCTGGCTCAAACCCAGCTCCTTTATCAAAGTAGCAGTGCTAAGACCTGGAGTTTAATTGGCTCCAGGGGTAAATTGAGAAGCCAAGGTTAACCAGAATATAAGTGGACTTCTGGATGTAGCAGGAGGACTGCTGGGAGGACTGCCATTTTGAACTCTGCTGTGATGCTGGAGGCTTAATAATTCAGTTTTGTTTGCGGTACAGCCAAGTTTGCTGACTTCTTTTTTTTCCCACACCACCGCTATGTATTTTAGGTTATCTGTTTATGATTTTGTTATATGTACTTAGTGTTCTATTTGTAATTTCACTTGATTCCTGTAAATTGTGTTTAGAAAAGCGCAATACAAATCAAATTTATTATTATTATTATTGTTATTATCTGGGAATACATATCCATTTGTATGTGTTTTAGCCTGTAATCCACATCAAAACTCAATTTTATGTCACTAAAAATGATTACTTATAAAAACTCCAACCAAATAAAGATATATAAATCTAACATTTGTTTATTGAGAATATCGGTGCTGCTAAATGTGATTTAATGGTTTCAGCATACATATGTTAAAATATTTGAAATTGTTTAACATTTAAATTAAGATTTTAAGGAGCTCGCAAGCTTACTTTGTAAAAGTTCAAAGAACAATCTTTATAGTTAGATTGCTTTGTTACCATAGCAACATTACGATACTGTGAGTTTATCTTTTAGTTTTAGCTCTGTTTGCTCATGAATATATCTCTGTAAACTACAATTGTCACTGGTTGCTTTTAGGTTGGCCAATTAAACTATGCCATTCTCCCAGAATTTACTAAATCAATGTTCAAATGGATTTCTTAGTGGTGCTGATGTTCTTAGTGGCAGCAAAAGGGACCCCTAAATCAAAATTCTGCTCAAGGCCTCATGCAACCTTGGACCTGCCCTGCATGCTGAGCTAACTCTGCACTGCACATCTCTGCTGGATGTAGAGCGGCGAATGGAGAGATTTAAATTATGTGATTTTAGTAGCTCTTCCATTTCGCGTCTGTTGAGTTGTTAATAAGGGCCACAGAGACTGTTTTGGTTGCCCAAGCTCTATGGGACGAGTTTTTCTGATTAAGTAAACAAAGTATTTGATATTTGATGCATCATGTAACTGGAAAATTAGTAAGGAAAAATAATAAGAAAATGAAATAAAACCAGCGGCTGCATGACTGCGAGGGGAGCGTGAATTCTCCTCCACTCAACAAATCACTAACGTACTGGCCAACCAGGACGACATACGTAAACCTTTTCAGTGCAGGCACAGGCGCTGGGCAAGGTGTTGAGAAGTAAACACACAAGCCGCACATAATTATTTGTTCACAAAGATATATCATTC
This sequence comes from Poecilia reticulata, assembly GCF_904066995.2. NCBI lineage: Eukaryota > Metazoa > Chordata > Actinopteri > Cyprinodontiformes > Poeciliidae > Poecilia > Poecilia reticulata. The sequence continues at coordinate 32,998,965 of NC_088834.1, forward strand.
TCATAATACGCTCAACGCTCACCTCTGAACGTGTGACTAAAGGTCACTAAAGGTTCTGCACAGAAACATAAGTCTCCACAGGGAACTCATGTAAATATTCATACACAGGAATATTCACATTCCTGTGTGTCCTGTGTGTGTGAAAGGAAGCAATCAGCGCCGAGGTAAACGTCAGACATCAAGCAGCGACGGCGCACAACACAAGGTGCATATAGGCGCCCGTGGTGTGATTGGTCTGTGCGCCAGCCGTGGCTAGTTAAATGCGTCAACTATAAATCCATCTAATAATTCTGCCCTGCGGGCTGCACAGGCGCAGTTGGTAGAGCTGTTGCCTTGCAGCAAGAAGGTTCTGGGTTCGATTCCCGGCCTGGGGTCTTTCTGCATGGAGTTTGCATGTTCTCCCTGTGCATGGTGGGTTTTCTCCGGGTACTCCGGTTTCCTCCCACAGTCCAAAAACATGACTGTCAGGTTAATTGGCCTCTCCAAATTGCCCCTAGGTGTGAGTGTGTGTGTACATGGTTGTGTGTCCTGTGTGTCTCTGTGTTGCCCTATGACAGACTGGCGACCTGTCCAGGGTGACCCCACCTCTCGCCCGAAACGTTGGCTGGAGATGGGCACCAGCACCCCTCCCGACCCCACTGAGGGAAAAAGGGTGCAAGAAAATGGATGGATGGATGGAATTCTGCCCTGCCAGTGAGCGCAACAGAGACGCTTGCAGTCCAGCTTATTAAAAGAAAAAAAAAGTCTGCTATATGTCTGACCGTGAAGAATTTGCTCCCTTTTTCTTGTAGCTCCTTCATGAAGTCTGGAAACATTTTTATTTTATTCCCCTTCCAGTGAAAAGTTCCAACATCTGAGTTGTATTTTCTCCTTGTCAGCAAAGCGAAGGAATCTCACCAGGAAGTGACGGGGTTCGGCTGGCGTGTTTCGTCAATCTTCTTTTAGCGTAGTGGTTCTGCGAGCCCTCTCAATAATGATTTGATCTGTGTCCTGGTCTTGTGGGAGTAGAGACACTGACACACTCCAGTACATTTTCCCCCTTCTCCGGGAGCTCCGGGACTTCAGCGCCTGTACCATTGTATGCATTGACCACTTTTGGTAGAGAAGATTTCCAATCTTTTTTCTCAATTTCTGGTAGACTCCTCAGCATAGCAAGCAACATCCTATTGAACCTTTTAATCTGACCGTTACCCTGCAGATGGTATTGTGTTTGTTCCTGACCCCACTGTACTTCTCTAGTGATGAGAATAGTTTGTTTTTGAACCTCTTCCCCTGGTCGTGATGCAGCTATGCAGGAAAACCAAACATCAATATAAAATCTCCAAATATTTTCTCTGCAGCTGTTTTGGCAGCTTTGTTTTTGCAGGGATAAGCCTGGGCAAACCGTGTGAAATGGTCAAGGATGTACTCATACCCACCACTGCATTTCTCCAGATGTAAGAAATCAGTGGAGACTAACTCAAATGGGTATGTAGTGATGATGTTGGTAAGATGGGAATTAGTTTATTCAAACAACTGTGTGCATGAGTGACATAGTGTTTGACATCACTCTGTATGTTACAGTAGGTCAGTAGCAGATATCTCTGATGAGATGCAAGACCCTCTCAACTCTGAGATGACCCATCTCCTCATGAAGCTCCTTAAAAACAAGTGCATGATACTTATTTGGAAAAAGGAGTTGTGAGCTGTTTTGCGGTGGAGTAATCCATCTTCATCCATATATAATCTTTGTTTTTGTCTCATTAGAGCAGCAGTCCCCCCTGTTCATTTTGTGCCACCCACCTTTTGGCTTTTTCTGTGCAGTACTCAGTACTTAGCTAATCACAAGATGCTCATCCTGTTGAGCTTGTCTAAGTGCTGCTCTACTGATGTCCTTTACTGATGTGTTAGCTCTGTGGCCAGACTGTTGATGGTTGCTGGGCATAGCCATGGCTCAGACTCCTAAAACTGACCAGCAATTGCTTGAATAACACCGTTCATCACCTATGGGTGTACTATCTGTGTGCAGGTTTGCATGTACTCCTCCATGCTGAGTGACATTTGGGAGAGGCCATCTGCATCTCCATTTACTTTGCCTGGGCAATACTTTATTGAAAACTGGAAACCAGCCAGTTCAGCAACCCATCGATGAGTGGTTGCATTCAGTTTAGCTGTGGAAAGCACATATGTAAGAGGGTTATTGTCAGTGTAAACTGTAAATGGTGGTGCATAATAGAGATCATCTCTAAACCTCTCACATATGGCCCACTTCAGAGCCAGGAACTCCAGCTTCCCTGAGTGAAGGTGATAGTTTTTTTCTGGGGGTGTTAAGAGTTCTGGATCCATATGCTATGACTGCTAGAGTTCCCTGCTGTCTCTGGTAAAGTACAGCACCAAGCCCTTCTTGTGAAGCATCACAATGTAGAATTAACGGCTGTTCAAAGTCTGGATAACCCAATACTGGTGGTTTCACTAGAAAATCTAATAACTGGCCAAGCACCTCTTGATGTTTTGTGGACCATATAATTGGCTGTGATGATGGTAACTGTCCACTCTTCTGATTTCGTTTCCCTACACCTCGCTTTTTGTGTTTTCCTGTTCCCTTTTTCTCAGGGCTCGAGGAGAGAAGATCATAAAGAGGCTTAGCTATGCAGGAGAAGTTTGGGATGTAACTGCGATAGTAGGAGACAAATCCCGATAATTTTCTCAGTTCTCCCACTGTGGAGGGTTTTCTTTCACTCAAAGCCTGTACAGAAGCAATATCTGCAGGATCCATTGTGTATCCATCTTTTGTGACCAGCTTTCCAAGAAATCTCACCTGGTTCTTAAATATGTCACATTTCCTCTGTGTCAGCTTGACTCCTGTTTCCTGATAATCCTGCAATACACTTCTAAGATGAGTCAAGTGGTCTTCAAATGTTTTAGAGTACACCAAATTATCATCCAGGTAAGGCAAACACACCTCATCACGTAGCCCAGCCAGCCACTCTTCCATGGACCTCTGAAACTCTGCTGGTGCTGATGGTAATCCAAATGGTATTCTCACCCACTCATACAGACCCCATGGCGTGATAAAGGCAGTGAGCAGGCGGCGTGATTCTTCCAGGAAGCTCTGGCTGTTTCCTGGTCGAGGACAAAAAACCAAGAACTTCTAATCAAGAAGTTTAGTATGTCCTGTATGCGGGGAATGGGATGGGATTTAAAAAGACTTCAAGATATTCTTTCACCTCATTGTGCAGTGGTTTTGGAACAGATATATATGTTCTTGTCACTGGTGTGGGATCTTGCAATCAGATTTTGAGCTGCAGTGATTTTGATTTTGAGATTATGATGGTTCCAACATCATAATTATCACGAGAGAAGGCTGCACACGCCTCTCTGAGTAGTTGTTTCACCAACTGCTGTTAGTGCTGGAGAAAGCTAGTAGCTCTGATCACAGCCTCTATGATCTCCACTGTAATTTCTTTTCATGTCCATTTCAAACTTTATTTCAAACAAATAGCATATCTATCTATCGATATATAATAAAGTTTTAAAAAAGTCAAAAATATATGTTTGACAGGCTCAACGACATACCAGCGCATTTAATCGATCTGAACTCACCATTAAACAGATTTTCTAGATGTTTTTTGCTGTAGTTCTTATTGAAACAGGTATCATAGCTACATTTACAAGGAAATGTTTTTTGAATTGGATTGATACATGTATGGAATAGAATGTTTTGATATTGAAGTATGTGATGGACTGAGTTAAAAGCAGGAGGAGCCACAGGAAATATTAGAAAAATAGTTTTTTTTTTAAATTATTATTATTTTAACCCAAAGATTTATAAATAACAAAAAGATCATCTGAGCTCATAAAAGAGCTCAAAGAAACAAAACTGAACTCAGGCAAAAATGCAAACTGGCTGCACAAACATAACTGACCTATCAAAGAAATGACATATATACTGACTGATCAGATCAATTAAGACACAATAGGGGCAACTAAACAGAATACAATTACTAATAAATAACAGTATTGCTAAGATTGACTAAACCAAAACCAAAATTATTAAACTTTACATACTAATATTTACTTGAATACCAAACTTATCTAAACAAAGAAACTACAAATTCCCCCTGCCAGCAGGAACTAGTGGTGCAGTCCAATCAGCATTTAAGCCTGCTGAGCCCTGGCCCCCCATCTTTGTCTGGCCACTCCAAGGCAGGCAAGTACCAGCAAAACAAACCAAGAGTTAATCTTAAAACAAAATTAACTTTAAGTTCATATAAAAACATATGTTAACTAAATGTGCACGCTAACAAATAGAACAAATGTATCCAAATCAACTAATACATGTTTTTATTGAAACTAAAGTGTTGTGTTTGTATGAAAAAATAAGTTGTGCATAAAAGAATTACCAACTTCAGAGTGTGGCCATGGGTTTGGCCATCACACTGTATGAGCATTTTATAAAGCACACAACCTGTCATATATTTTTAAATATATTATTTAGTAATATCAATATATATTTATATAAATATACAAACACAAGATAATACAATCATACAGAAACAAAGATGATTAAATAATAATTAATACTAAATAATACGTATTAATCTACACATTTATATGCACATGTGTATATACATAATGTCTATATAGGTTTTATTGATGTATTCCAGCCGAGGAGTTGTAGCTTAAGAGAGATTCTTCTGTGCGGTCCAGTGAATCCGTCTCTCCTTAAAGACATTTCCCACTTCTTCCTCACATCGTTGTCTCTATGAAACCTTCAAAACAAAAATGGGAGCTGTCTTACTTTTGACAGAGTGAAAGAATTATAAAATCTCGGTTAGCCTTCATAGCGGGGATTGAACTCCAGTATTACACCAAGCACTATACCTAATACCAGCTGGTATTTTGCCAGTGGACATAAATACAGTATAGTAATTGTTGGGCACCTTTATCCACCAGATGTCCTCAGGGAGCAGGAGGCATGCTCAGCCTGTCTGAGATTCTTCAGCACACCTGCTATTCATCCACCTTCATCACTGGAAGCACAAGTAGAGCCAACTGCAGATCCGCCGACGCCAGAGTGGTATGTGGTACCTATGTGGTAACTCGGCCCCTAAGAGTCTCAGATCCTTATCTGATCCTTATTTGAGTTCATAGCTTACCCACATTTTGTTCTGTCTTGTCGGGTATGCTGTTCCTCTGGATTCCACCTGGATGAGGTTTCCTGCCTCTGATCCCTGGCGATCTGACGACTTTCCTCAGCAGTCTTGCTCCACTTACCCCGAGGTGCGCCCAGCTGGTCCCTGCTCCACTGAGCCAAGCCAGGGAGAGCCCTGGCTTGGCTTCCCCACTGTGGCTCCCGTCTCAATCCTGAAAGACTGTATAACTACGCTGATTGTTGCTGGCTACAATTAAACCTAAAAGAGTTGTTCTGTTCTCCTTATGGTCTTTTCTGCATGTGGGTCAGACAAATTCCTAAAACCATGACAGAACACTCTGGCCAATATGACTCAGTAGAAGCCCTCAGGAGAACCATGGCAGAACAGCACTAGTTGATCCAGTCCCATGACGCCGTATTAAGATTCCTTGGCAACCAACATCTGGAGCGGGTCACTCAACTATTGCTAAGGTTCCAGCCGGAGGAGCCTGCCCTACCTGTGGAGGGCGTGGATGATCCACCACCAACCCAGCAGCTTTCCACCTCACAAGATGTAAGTTCACCTAACCCTGAAAGATTCTCTGGTGAGGCAGGTGACTGTGGAGGATTACTCCTTCCAGTGCTCCCCACATGATGAGACCAAGATTTCCTTTATTCTTGGACTCCTATCTGGGAAGGCGCTAAGATGGGCTGAAGCACACTTCACAGATTATTACAGTTTTTTCTGCACTTTTAAACAGTTTATTGAGGATTTTAAGTCGGTGTTTCAGGAGGATGTTGACCAATCAAGAGTAGCTTGCCGTTGTGGTCTTTGAAGCAGGGACAAAAGTCAGTGGCGGAGATTTACATTGAGTTTTGTACCCTAGCCGCAGCTTCTGGCTGGAATGACAGTGCATTGAAGAGCGCTTTTTTTCAGGCTCTTAACGAGTCCATAAAGGACGAGTTGGCACCACTCGATGAACCTGAGTCATTAAATAAACTAATAACACTTGCAACCCGTCTTGACAGCCATTTGAGAGAAAGAAGGATGCAGAGAGGCACAAGAAGCTTGGCACAACCTCTGTTCGTACCAGCTCCTAGCATGCCTGCACACGTCATCAGACCCTGAGCCTACACACCTGCCTCTCTCCGGAAGAGTGGCATCAAAGAGAAGCAGGGCAATGCATATACTGCAGTGCCACGAGTCATTTCATCGCATCCTGCCCGGTCCACCCAAACCCCCAGGCCTGTCGGTTGGACTGGGGAAACTGACGGGTCACATCACTGATGTTTCCACCCCCCATTTTCTGCTTCTTGCCGTCCTGCTATTTAATAACGACTCACTTCAACTAACTGTACTCATAGACTCAGGCTGAAGCAGAATTTAATAGATTAAGCTCTCGTCACACAGGTCAACTTAGAGACTGTCCCACTCCCAGGACCAGTTACAGTCTCCACCCTAAATGGGCGTGCGCTGCCCCAGATTATGCACAAGACTAAACTCCTTGAGCTTATTGTTTCAGGTAACCACCGAGAGTCCATTTCATTTTTTGTTTATTCTTCATCCCACACTCCCGTGGTCCTAGGTTTTAGTTGGCTCCAGCAACAGGTCCCACTCCGGCAGCTCCACATGAGGCAAAACCCCATTGATCTCACTGGCATCCCTGAGATTTACCATGATGGAGGAGGTTTTCAGAAAGGACCGGGCCCTGTCTTTCCTTCCTCACCGCCCATATAATTGTGCTAACGACCTGTTACCCGGAGCGCCCCTTCCAACCAGTCGTTTTATACAACGTCTCACGTCCTGAATGCCTGGCCATGGAAAAGTACGTAAATGAGTCAATAGCGGCAGGCATAATCCGTCCTTCATCTTCACCATTAGGGGTGGGATTCTTCTTTGTCAGTAAGAAGGATGGCTCTCTCCAACCCTGTATTGATTACAGAGGACTAAATAGCATCACCATAAAGAATAAATACCCCCTCCCACTCATCTTCTCAGCGTTCAACCTGTCCAAGAGGCCACCGTCTTCACCAAACTAGATCTCCGTAATGCCTACCACCTGATCCATATCCGCCAAGGAGATGAATGGAAGACAGCGTTTAAGACCCCCAATGGCCATTTTGAATATCTGGTGATGCCTTTTGGATTATGTAATAAAGCAGCAGTGTTTCAAGCCCTAATTAACGACGTCCTCCACGACTTTCTCAACATGTCTTTGTTTACCTAGATGACATATTCATCTACTCCAGGAGCCCAGGTCAGTATCGCCAACAGATATGCCTTGTTCTCCAGTGCCTCCTAGAGAACCGCCTCTTCATAAAGGCTGAGAAGTGTGAATTTCACAAGTCTTCAGTATCCTTTCTAGGATACATCCTTGAGAGGGGGTCAGGTCGGACCCTGAACGTATAAGAGCGGTTGTGGACTGGCCTACCCCTGGTTCTAGAAAGGAACTGCAGAGATTTTTAGGCTTTGCTAACTTTTATTTAAAGTTTAACTACAGCTTCACAGCAGCCCCACTCACCGTGCTGACTTCCACCAAGGTAACCTTCTCATGGACTCCAGAGGCCGATTAGGCATTCAATTAGCTTAAGACAAAGTTTGCCCGGGCCCCAGTCCTGGTCCAGCCAGATCACCAGAGGCAGTGCATCCTAGAGGTCGACACATCTGACGCAGGAGTGGGTGCCGCTCTTTCCCAGCAGTCCAACACTAACTGTAAGCTCCACCCGTGTGCCTTCTTCTCTCATAAGCTATCCCCTGCAGAGAGAAATTATGACATAAGAGATCGTGAACTCCTCGCCATAAAGCTGGCCTTGGAGGAATGGCACCACTGGCTGGAGGGATATGAACAACCTTTACTGGTTTTTCCGACCATAAGAACCTTTCTTATGTACAAGCAGCAAAGCTGTCACGGGAACGTGACACGTAAGTGAAAATCCTGCAGCAACAGGCTTTATATAATCACGCAAATATTGACATGGTGAATTATGCATGCAGAATTATAAGAACAAAAAACAAGACATCATCCCAGACTTCTTTATCAGCAGTCTGACTTTTTTTTTCTAGAACAACGGCAAGGAAAGGATGATTGGGTATGTACTCATTTTCGATTGCTGTACAAATTATTACACCGATCACAATTGTGCTTTTGGAACATAAACATTCAAAGCTAATTGAATGGATCCCTGATTACAGCTAAAGCCAGCGCAGCCTCCTGCTGCTCCTCTGCTTGCAGCGGTTCACTGTCTTTGCCAGATGAACCGACATGTCGCTGCCTTTCTCTGTCCCGCACTTAGAGGTAAGTTAAAGCTTCTCAGATGGAGAAGAAACAGAGCTAGGTGCCCAAATAGTTCATCAAACTTGCTAGTTTCTCATTAGGATTGTGTGTAATAAAGGAATTTGTCACAAGAAAATTTTAGGTAATCAGTACGCTCGAGTATGAAGACCCAACTGTCCGTGGACAGTACGTGCGGTTCATGGAACATAAATAACATAAACATAGAACGTATGTTCCCTCCACAGTCTGTGCGCGCCTCATTCACTTGTTTCATACCGCCCGTTTTGCAGCGCACCTCGGAGTTAGTCGCACTATTCACCTATCTCCCACCGATTTTGGTGGCCATCATTACATAAGGACGTTATACGTTAATGCCTGTCACGTCTGCTCGTAGTAAAGCATCTCACAGAACACCTGACTCCTCCAGCTGCTTCAAATTCCCCAAAGACCCTGGTCGCACATCGCCCTCAACTTCATTACCAGCCTCCCGTCATCTCAAGGTATGACAGTCATCTGATCCCCCTCAGAAAACTCCCGTCCACCTTCCAGACAGCCCAGCTCCTGGTTAGACACGTTTTTCGCCTCCACGGTATTCCTGCTGAGATTCTGTCTGACCGCGGTCCTCAGTTTATCTCTCAGGTGTGGAGGCAGTTCTGTCAGGCATTAAGTGCCCTGACTTCCCTGACTTCTGGTCACCATCCCCAGTCCAACGGCCAAGCAGAGCGCATAAACCAGGAACTAGAGTCGACTCCAAGATGTCTGACCTACACCAACTGGACTTGAGTAAGTTGCTCCCCTTTGTGGAATACCCCCACAACTCCCATGTTTCTGTAGCCACCGGTCTCTCCCCGTTTGAGGTTACGCTGGGCTACCAACCTCCATTGTTCCTGGCTGATGAAGGGGACATTTCAGTCTCCTCAGTGCATCACCACTTATGATACGAACAAAAATATCTGGCAGTGAGGAGGCAGTCTCAGCAAAGCCTAAGTGTGAGCGCAAGGAGAAGTTTTGAGTACAAGCGTTATAAGTTTTGAGAAGAAAGAAATGAAGTCCTGCTTTCAAAATGAAAATGTAAGCAAAAGTATTACAATTTTTGAGAACAAAAGACACGAAATCCTGATTTCATACTGAAAATGTGTGCTGTTGAATTATGGCAGGAAAATTCCACAATACACAATAAGGCCCATAATTTGTCTAACATCCATTTAGTTTCAGTCAGGCTCTCCCTGCCCATCATTTCCCAGATGGTCCATCCCGCTGTGTCTTTGTTAATGTTGATATATTTCATATGAGCGATGTCGAGCTTCGCGTTGCGCTCCAGAAAACTGCAAACATCGAGACTACCATAATATGAACAGCACAATAAACGTGAAAACAGCCACAAATGACCGTGCACAACTAGAGGACATCATAATCATTGAAATTAAGATAAGTGTCACAAATTTGTGCAGCCATCTGAGTTGTGTAGCCGCAGGAGGATCACTGTGTTCTGCACTATGACAGAACACAGTCTCTTCCCGTTTGAGAGGAGACTTAAACGTCTCCCTGCCCCAATTGGAGGTTGGGGCAGGGAGGGAGAGGACTCTAAAATCCTACTTAGAGTTATCCAGACAATAGATTTTGGTATTGTAACCATTAAACAATCTCCCCTTCAGTTCAACCATAATTGATCTTACCATTATAAAATAATTTGCAATTCAGTATTGGCAAAGCTCAATGTAACTTTCACAGGTGGCAGAACATTATTGTCAACAGCTGCTGAAAATAACTAGAAAAATTACTTTTAATGTAAGTTACTTTCCAAATCAAGTAATCAGTAATCTAAGTTACTTTTTCAAATAGTGGTCAGTAATCCGATTAAAATTCCTTTTTCAAACTAACTCTGCCATCAACTGGTTTCAGGTGGGTCTGAGTTCACTCTTTTTTGTCTGCATCATTTTTGACTGTGATTTTAAACCTCAATTTAATGCAACTTTCCACTCAAGCAAACTAGTTTAATTAAAGCAAACTAACCAAGGCTGGTGTGAATGCGTCCTTAACCAAGAAATGTTGGAGCCTCTTGCTGGTCTCTTGACCCTCTTTAAATGACTCCCAGCATCACCTAATTACAGTTTGTGTTGAATGAGGCTGAAGAAAATAAGCTGCAACACAAATAGAAAGAGAAATTACCTTTATTTCATCTTTTAAATATGAGTATTACTGGCTTTGAACACAGCGGGAGTGCAGGAGCCCTGCACTGTTTTTGTTCATTATGCCGTGGTACCTCAGCATTGGCCTATAGTGCCCTGAAATAAAAGACCAATGAACGATGCACATCCTGTATTGATTTACTTGCTGAATACCAGAGTGAATTTTCAAATGTATTTATAATGGCCTTATTAACGCCTCCTTTGATCTGAAGAATGCAACAATAATAGAATCGTCTGTGTTGTTTGCAGTTAAAACCCACAGTGGTAAGAAATGGCAATATAAACTGAGGCTTTTCAGGGGTATTAACTTCTTATTTTCTTTTAATCATAAAAGGTCATCTGTATCAAAGGTGAGGGGAGGAGGGCTATTCCACTTATTCTTTTCTATCATTGATGTAAAGCTGTTTCTTTGTAAATGAAATATTCTACTTGAAATACAAACAGCTTTAATTATTGAAACTGACACTTCATCCCACTTGGAGAAACTGCCAGCTGTTCACTTTGAATAAAGGAACGAGTATTTGAGAGGATTTCTGTGCTCGACACTGATGATGAAGATGGTTTTTGGAAGTGGCTCATCTTGAAGCAGACAAAGACAAAGACAAGTGATCTGATGAAGTCATGATTAATGTGAGAGGGTTTTAAGTAAGGCTGAGCGTCCACCATTTCTGTGCTTGTTTTTTTAAAATTATGTTCGAATGGAGTCAGATGGAAGAACAAATAATCAGGACAATATCAGATAAATCTCAAGGTCATTAGGAAAGTGTTGCATGTTGGGATGTTACAAATTCCAGGCAGGAAGAAAAAAGTACCAAAAGGAGTGTTTTGCTCCTGACTTAACGAAACTATGAATTCCACACCATTAAACTAATTTATTATCAGAACAATGTCTTTTGTCTTGCTGTTTTCCATAGAGCCATATAAATCCGGCATAAATCCATGCATGCCTTCCAGTGCATACATGGATTACATCAATAGACATACACAATTTTCAAAAACATGACATTTTTCATTTCACTGAGGCATTCCATCCACTTTTAGACTCGTGAGCCGATACACTCTGGTGCTTCATTTCACTGCGACATCAAGTGGACAACATATGTAAAATAGGCAACTTGAACATAGGAGCCATTTATCTTTTCGTATGTTTATCGCCACCAGGAGGAGTATTTCATTTTGAGTACTGAGTGTGTCTGAAGGGGGTTGGGTTATTTTAAGGTCAAGTGTGATTCTGTTCAGGTGTTACTAATGGAAAGAGGCAAACAGTTTTCTTCTGTGCTTGATTTTGATTTATGCCGGATTTATATGGCTCTATGGAAAATGGCAAGACAAAGGACATTGTTCTGATAATAAATTACTTTATTATAAGTCAAAGTGAAGATCAGCAGTACAAACCTTAATTGAGCGAACGTAAAACCAACACCTACCAAGAACAGCAACCAGTAATCTAAAATATAGGATTTTAGCCTCTACAGTGAAAACAAATTTGCCTTTGCTCCATTCCTACACACCTGCTTACTCTGCCTTATGTGCTGCTTTTTTCCACACATCCTCTGAAACTACAATTTATGGATCTGGTCAACTGCATCTCTCAATGCAATTGATAAAATTTTCTGGGCAAAGGACAGCCCACTTGTCCTGCAGGGACATACCTGGCAGCAGTGTACAGATACTTTTTTGTATCTGTACAAAAAAGTATATATTTTTTGTACAGATACAAAAAAAATATACTTAAATACAGTAACGAAGTACTTGTATATATATTTACAAAAAAAATACTTAAATACAGTAACGAAGTACTTGTACTTAAATACAGTACTTCGTTACTGTATTTAAGTATATTTTTTTTGTATCTGTACTTTATTTAAGTAGATTTAATAATGGGTACTTTCTATTTTTACTCCACTACATTTTACAGTAAGTATCTGTACTTTCTACTTCACTACATTTCTACAAAACTGTCGCGTTACTCGTTACATCCAAGTCGCATTGAACTTTTTTTCCGTTAAAATGTGAAGTTCAGGAACTTAAAGTGGCGCCGTAAAATCCAAGCAATAACGTGACTTAGTGTCTGTTGTCACCCATCGTCTCCACCTTTACTCGCACGCGGAGCTCCAGACATGCGCAGTGGTTTCCTCTGAGTGGGAGGAGATGTCTGTCTAATAGTCAGTAATATAATAGCTGCATAAATTGATATAGCGACATGTAAAATCAGCAGCGCTTCGCTTTCACAGACGGTGGGACTTCGTCCAACTTTTAGCGTCACTTGGAAGGAAAGATTAAAGACAGGTCAGCTTCGTGGACGTGATGTTAGCAAAGCTAGCTGTACTGAGACACACATGTTGCATCTGTCATAAAAAAAAAGTTGTCACTCATGCGCTGAATTATTGTGTGGAGGTGTTGACTGAGGTGTTGCATTTATGGGACAACGCTGTGACCAAAGTCTGCGTTGATATGACATTCAGGAACGATCCGATTCTTCTGGACGGATCTTTACTGATTAAATCTATTTCAGCTTTAAGTATTTAATATTTAGGTGTTTTAAGGGAATGTGGATCTTTCAGTTCAATTTGAGAAGCAACTTTGATAGGTAAAACTTAATTTTTTTGGGTGTTGGTCTTGACTTGGTCTTGGGTAGGTGGTCTTGACTACAACTCTGCTACTGACTCCTTGGTTGCCTGTCCTCCTCCACCTGCCTTCTTTCCATCCACTCTCTGTTGGATTTCTTTAAAAATAAAAGCCACTAGTGGCAAAAAAAAGTGAAGTTCATGCTATGTTAGGACAAGAGACAAGATGTTTCCATCCTTGAAATTATGATGCATGGAATCACATATCTAAGTCTAAACTATGTTACAGAGAGTAAACATAATAAAAAATATGCTTTATCTGTGGCATTGTTCATTAAAATGGCACATTTCTAATGTATTAAAATTAAGTACGATCGGTTCACTTAATCAGTGGCGCAACTACACATTATTTAGGTGGATGCGAAAACATAAATAGGCACCCCCCACCGGGAAGATGGTTGGTGGATTCCTTATATTGCCTGAGTTCATCAGGGTGCTGCTGAATGGACCAGATTTATTTAACTGAGAAGTGCTGCAGAGTGGCAGATGTGTGTTTATCCACCCACATCTGCACTCGAGGAGATCTCCCACTCAATCTTACAAGGTTTTACCTGGGAAGATTGCACTTTTTAGATCAGCTGGTAAGCATACATTTCTTAGTCTTCTGCTGGGATGAGCACCACAAGGTGCTGGATGTCCCGATGGAGTATGGGTGCCCTAAAACTCATTCACCAATCCAGAACATTTCATAGGAGGTTTTAGTGTGTTCCCCAAACTGGATTCAGTCTTCATGGCTCTGTACTCTAGCATCATTAGGTCTTTCGTTGGGTAGATTGGCAGCTAGCTTAATCGTCGAAAGGAACTCACTGAAGTTCCTTTCGACTCTGCCAAGACTTTGGAACGCTCTGTTAATGATCTTGACAGCAGCTTCAGCTGCGCCGTTGCGATGTGGTGGAAGAATTTTCCGTGTCGAGTAAGTCCCATTTTTTCAGGATACTCTTCAAGTGAGAATTTGTCTTGCTGTTTCAGGTAAACACATCAATCAATCAATCAAATTTTATTTGTATAGCACATTTCAGCAGCAAGGCATTTCAAAGTGCTTTACATAATTAAAATAAAAACAGCATGTGACATCAAATAAACAGTGAGAAAGAGAGAGATAAAAAAAAAAAAGATAAAAACATTAAAACCCCTTTAGGACTTCAGTTGAACGCCGTTTAACTGGGATTCTAACCCTCAGGGACTTTAGTCAAAAACACCGTTTGACAAGGACTCCAACCTCTAGGTTTTTAGTTGAAACTCCGTCAACTGGGACTCTAAACCCCATAGAACTTTAGTTAAACGTCGTTTAACTGGGACGTTTTCCGGGGGACTTTACATCATTAAAACGTAGAAAAGAAAAAGAAATTAAAAACATTAAAGACATAAAAACATGGAAGACATCAAAACCCGCACTCTAACCCTAATTTAGCAATAAGCAACTCTAAACAGGTGGGTTTTAAGTTGAGATTAAAGGGACCTAGTGTTTCAGCTGTTTTACAGTTTTCTTGAAGTTTGTTCCAAATCTGTGGTGCATAGAAGCTGAATGCTGCTTCTCCTCGTCTGGTTCTGGTTCTGGGGATGCAGAGCAGAACCAGAAGATCTGAGGGGTCTAGACGGTTGGTACAGTAATAACAGATCTTTAAGGTATTGTGGTGCTAAACCGTTCAGTGATTTATAAACTAACAGTATTTTAAAGTCTATTCTCTGAGCTACAGGGAGCCAGTGTAGTGACTTTAAAACTGGTGTTATGTCTCTATCTTCCTGGTTTTAGTGAGAACAGCAGCAGCAGCTTCTGGATCAGCTGCAGCTGTTTGATTGATTTATTAGTCAGACCTGTGAAGACGCTGTTGCAGTAATCAATGCGGCTAAAGATAAACATGGATGAGTTTCTCTAGATCGAGCTGAGACATCAGTCCTCTAATCCTGGAGATGTTCTTCAGGTGATAGAAGGCCGACTTTGTGACTGTGTTAATGTGGCTCTGAAGGTTCAGGTCAGAGTCCATCATTACTCCTAGGTTTCAGGCTGATCGCTGGTTTTTAGTTGTAATAACTGAAGCTGTGCATTGATAGAGTCACCTGGTGACATCATGATGTAGATCTGTGTATCATCCGCATAATTGTGGTAGCTAATCCTATTTCCTGTTATAACCTTAGCCAGTGGGAGCATATAAATATTGAAAAGAAGGGGTCCTAGGATTGAACCTTGGGTTACCCCACATGTGACCTTTGACCTCTCTGATGAGAAGTTTCTGATTGAAACAAAGAAATCTCTGTTCTTTATGTAAGATTCAAACCAGTTGAGCACTGGACCGGAGAGTCCGACCCAACTCTCCAGTCGATTCAGTAAAATGTCGTGGTCAACAGTGTCGAAAGCTGGACTGAGGTCCAACAGAACCAGCACTGTGGTTCTCCCACAGTCTGTATTTATATGGATGTCATTGAACACTTTTACAAGGACCGTCTCCGTGCTGTGGTGAGCATGAAAACCAGACTGGAAGGAGTCAAAGCGATTGGTTATTGTTAGGAAGTTATTTAATTGTTTAAAAACAGCATTTTCAATCATTTTGCTGATGAATGGGAGGTTGGAGATCGGCCTGTAATTCTGGAGTAGTGATTTGTCCAGATTGTTCTTTTTTATCAGTGGTTTGACAACTGCTGTTTTCAAAGCCTGGGGGAAAACACATGAGGAGAGTGTTTACCATCCATCCATCCATTTATCCATTTTCTTCCGCTTCATCCGGGGTCGGGTCGCGGGGGCAGCAGCTTCAGAAGGGAGGCCCAGACTTCCCTCTCTCCAGCCACTTCTTCCAGCTCCTCCAGGGGAATCCCAAGGCGTTCCCAGGCCAGCCGAGAGACATAGTCCCTCCAGCGTGTCCTGGGTCTTCCCCGAGGCCTCCTCCCGGTGGGGCGTGCCTGGAATACCTCACCAGGGAGGCGTCCAGGAGGCATCCTGACCAGATGCCCGAGCCTCAACTGGCTCCTCTCGACGTGGAGGAGCAGCGGCTCTACTCTGAGTCCCTCCCGGATGACCGAGCTTCTCTCTCTAAGGGAGAGCCCAGCCACCCTGCGGAGGAAACCCATTTCGGCCGCTTGTATCCGTGATCTCGTTCTTTCGGTCATGACCCAAAGCTCATGACCATAGATGAGGGTGGGAATGTAGATCGACCGGTAAATTGAGAGCTTCGCTTTTTGACACAAGGTGTGTGTGGCTGCTCGTCTGTCATTCTCACGTTTGCTTATGTTTATACTGTTTCTGACTTGTGTCATCTACGGAACTGAGTCTCTGCTGGTGTATGATCGCAACACACTACTAGACCTCCAACCTGTGGCCCAGGATATGGAGTTATTTGATGTTGCTGGCCAACAATCCTTGCTCCCGCTTCTGTCGGAGATTCCGAGTCACCTGCTCCAGGTTCCTGCGGTGCTTTCACGGCGGAGACGTCGTTGTCGTCGTCGCGGTAGACGAAGCAGCCGGCTGGTGAAGCTGAAGTTTTATCTGACGCACTGTTCTCCTTTTACCCAATCATCGCATGGATCATTTCTAGGCTCTCGGGTGCCTTGGCGTTTCTTGGATCCCGTTGATGTCTGCTTGGTGCCTGTGATTGGCGTTGAAGCCCCCTCCACACTGCCGTCATTCCCGGCTCAACATGCGCCGACAGTGTCTCCAAAACCTGAGACCACTGTACCGGGTTTCCCGACCTGTTGAAGCCCAGAATCCAGTTCGTGGCAGTATTGGCCTGATAAACGTCAGGTCGCTTGCGAATAAAACTTTTATTCTTCGGGACTTTTTTAGTCACCAAAACCTGGATTTTCTGTGTGTGACTGAGACATGGCTGAGTGTTGGTGAGTCCAGTTCTCTATCAGTGCTTTTACTAGCGGATTGTGCTTATTTTAATTCACCACAGGCTTCGGAAAGAGGAGGAGGCACAGCGACTGTTTAAAACGGGACTACAAATGTAAGCTGTGTTTTCTACAGACGTCTTTCCACAGCTTTGAGTTTACGTCATTTGAGATGAGACACGTAAACCCAGTTTTCTGTGCTGTCGTTTACCGGCCCCCCAAATATAAAAAGGATTTTATAAGCGACTTCTCTGACTTTTTAGCTGAGATTATAACTAACTATGAACATGTTCTTATTGTTGGAGATTTCAATATACACGTGTGCTGTCCTGATAAGCCTCTGGTAAAGGACTTTTTAAGTCTTCTGGACTCTTTTAACCTGGTACAGGCCGTATCCAGTCCTACACATGAGCACGGACACACACTGGACCTGGTTATTTCCTGCGGTCTGCCTGTGACTAACCAGGAAACCTGTGACTCTGTGTTCTCGGATCACCTGCCTGTTTTATTGACTGCTAGTTTGACACCTACTGCAGTTAAAACTCGCGCTTCTGTTCGGCACTGTCGGATTATTAACCCTTCAACTGCCACTCAGTTCTCTACTGATTTCTTCAGCTCTGTGGATCATCTGACTTTCTCCACTCTGACACAGAAGAGCTCTGGTCCTGGTTCTATTCTTCCTGTCAAACCATCTTGGACTCGGTTGCTCCATTAAAAACCAGGCAGGCAAGGATTAAACCTGAGCCTTGGTTTAATGACAGAACTCGTGCTGCAAGGAAGGAATGTCGTCATGTTGAACGCAGGTGGAAAAAGAATAAACTGCAGGTTACTTTTAAGATTTTAAAAGACTTGGCGTCTCTACCAGAGCACAGTTAAAGAGGCTAAAAGGGAATATTTGGCAAATATTCTCTCAAACACGTGTTTTATTTAACACCATTGACTTAATATTCCACAGAATGGAACTTTGGAAGCTTCTCCTGACGTGTGCTAATTTTCTGCGTTTCTTTATTGAAAAGGTTGGTAGTACCAGGGCTCTTATCACAGCTCCTGACTCTGACCCCTCTGTTTCGGTCCTTTGCTCTGCTGCTTTCACTCAGTTTGAGCCTGTGACTGTCTCACTTTTAGAGGACGTGGTTGGCCACATTAAGCCATCAGGTTCCCCCAGTGATCCTGTCCCTCCACGATTTTTTAAAGACATTTTATCTAGCATACTGCAGCCTGTTCTTGCAATTATAAATAGCAGTCTGTCCTCAGGTGTGGTCCCTGCTAGTTTTAAACATGCAGTAGTGCAACCATTGCTTAAAAAACCTGGCCTTGATCCGACTGTTCTGGCTAATTATCGCCCTATTTCTAAGCTGCCTTTTCTTTGTAAGGTTTTAGAAAAAATTGTGTTCTGTCAGCTGACAGTTTTTAGATGACAATGGCATTCTGGAGGTTTTCCAGTCAGGTTTTAAAACTCTTCATAGTACAGAATCTGCTTTAATAAGAGTTTTTAATGACATCCTTCTTGCATGTGATTCTGGTCACCATGTTCTGATTTTACTTGACCTAACTGCTGCCTTTGATACTGTAGACCACGACAATTTAATATTGCAATTACACCACGTTGTAGGTATTGATGGCTCAGGTCTTACCTGGAGGACAGAACAATTTCAGTGAAAATTAGTGACTCTGAATCGTCTGCTGCTTCAATGCCTTATGGTGTCCCGCAGGGCTCAATTCTGGGCCCTCTGCTTTTCTCTCTGTATTTACTGCCTCTGGGTTCTATCCTTAGGAAACATGGGATTTCATTTCATTGTTACGCTGATGATTGTCAGATTTATTTGCCCCTGAAGCAGAAGGATGTCCATTCCATCAAACATCTCCTTGCATGTCTTGGTGATATTAAAGCTTGGTTGGCCTTGAACTTTTTAAATTTTAATGAAAAGAAAACAGAGGTGATGGTGTTTGGACCCAGTGGCTCCTGTGAGTCCTCCTCTGTTGACCTGGGACCGTTGGAGGTACATTTTAAACCTGTTATTTTAAGATTTTAAGTTGGACAGCCGTGGTTAAGTCCAGTTTTTATCATTTAAGGCAATTAGCGTCAGTGAAATCTTTTCTTTCCAGGCAGCATTTTGAAACAGTGATCCACGCTTTTATTTCCACTCGATTGGATTACTGTAACGCACTTTATCTGGGAGTCAGTCAGTCGCTGCTCTCACGTCTGCAGCTGGTTCAGATGCTGCTGCAAGACTTTTAACAGGAACTCGAAAGAGGGAACATGTGACACCTGTCCTGGCCTCACTTCACTGGCTGCCTGTATATTTTAGGATTCATTTTAAAATTCTTATGTTTATTTTTAAATCACTGCATAATCTTGCCCCGACTTACCTCTCTGAGCTTCTTCACCCCTAAATACCCTATCGGTCACTCAGGTCAGCAGATCAGCTGCTCTTGGAGATACTGAGATCCAGTAGGAAGCTCAGAGGGGACAGGGCTTCTCTGTCATGGGCCCTAAGTTATGGAATGACTTGCCTTTGCAGGTCAGAGAGGCCCCTTTACTGTCCACTTTTAATGTTCGTCTTAAAACCCATCTATTTTATTTGGCTTTCAACTCCAGCGGGATCTAGTTTTAAATTGTATGTTTGTTTTTAAATTGTAAGAATTTTTTTGTTTTGTTATGTTGTTTTAATGTACAGCACTTTGTATCAGCTATGGTTGTTTTAAAGTGCTTTATAAATAAAGTATGGCTTTCTTTTCTAAGTAAGACACATCTGTACACATAGAGCACACAGTAGCAGACTTGATGCCAGAGCAGCCTAACAAAAACATGTTTCCCTAGTTTTTCCTCCTGAGCTAAGATCCTTGGAAATAATTAAAACAACACAAAAGGCGTGCATCAGTTCTATTAATGCAGTCATCCTATCACACAGGAACTGAGCCCAGATGTAAAGAGTTCACACCCCGTGTTCCCCACCCTTTTTGTGTTTTGTATCTCTCCCACCCCCTTCAAAACAATGATTTTTCAAAACAGGAGCCGCCAGGAATAAAATTAATGGGAAACTTGTAGAGTCCATGCCAGAAGTGGGTTTTTTAAATAAACACATTGTTTCCAAACTAATGCACCCCCTATTGTTTACAGATGGCGGAACTGGGCTGGGTGCAGACCGGTCCACCCCAGTGCCGCCTCATGTTAAGGCCACTTAATTTCTAAACAAAGCAGGAAAAAGATAAAACTGTCAAACAGGAGTCTGCTTTGAAGTTATTTTAGGGGCAGCGTCTGAATCTGTTTCTGTGGTTATTCTATGTTCATTTACATTTCGCCATGAATTAGTTTTGTTTCTAACAGACAAACTCTGTAGAAAAGTTTTCTAAACCTGGAGCCAAAGGGTGGCGGGAGCTGGAAGTACCTCAGCAGGTGGTTTGCTGTGTAACACACACTGGAAGACATAGATCTACTATGTCTTCCAGTGTATGACATCACATCTATGTCTTCCAGTGTGTGAGTCAGTGTCTCAAACTGAGGTGAAAAAAAGTAGAAAAGGGTTAGACCCAGGGGTTAGAATAAAACCCATGGGTCTGCAACCTGTGACTCCGGAGCCATAAGTGGTTCATTTGATTCGTCAAATTAAATGAAATTGGTGTCAAAACATTTAATCTGGCAGTTTCTGTCACTTTTTAATCAAGTTTAATGGATTAAACTTGATTAAAAAGCCGCCTAGTTTTTCCTCCTAAGCTATGATATAACCCAAATAAATAATCGATCCTTATCACATTGACCATATATGTTTTTATTACGTCAAACACTTACCGGCCATTTTATTAGGTACAACTTGCTAGTTGCTAGTTTAGTAGATACAACTTGCTAGTTGGACCCTGCCTTCAGAATTGCCTTAATCCTTTGCATAGATTCAACAAGGTACTGGAAACATTCCTCAGAGACTCTGCTCCATATTGTCATTATAGCATCACGCAGTTGCTGCAGATTTGCCGGCTGCACATTCATGATTCAAATCTCTCGTTCCATCTGTTGCTGCCAATTCCCTCTTCATGCACTTGATGGCAAATTCTGACCCTTACCATATGATTGTTGCAGCAGAATTTCACATACAAATGCTGGAAAGCAAAGCTGGTGAGGCAGCAGCAAGCTGAGCCTCACCTAGGATTGCTCAACCTCTCGCTAACTGCGCTGGCTGCCACTCAATGACAGCATTTTCCTCCTGTCTGTAGGCTGCTCTGGCATCAAGTCTGCTGCTAATGTGTGCTCTATGTGTACAGATGTGTCTTACTTAGAAAAGAAAGCCATACTTTATTTTTATCCAATAAAATGGATAAAAATATTTAGTATATATTGACTGATTTTCCTTAATTTAGCTTATGTATATAATGTACAGTGTTTTTTGTCACCAACTGTGACGTGTTTCATGTGCAGAGGAGTGATCATAAACGGCATTGAACATATTTGAGGTGAGGCAGGCAGTTTTCTTGCCTCATGGCAGGGGGTGCTCACGATCCCAGACATTGGTCTTGTGACTGTTGGGAAACAGGGTTTGGCTCTTCGTGGGAATTTTCTGTTGTCTGCTGCTTCCCTCTAGGCACTTGATGGTGCCTGCCTAGAGGCTGCACATCCTCAAAACAGTACCTGGAGAGTGTACCTACAGACTGTTGTCAGCACACCTGTGATTAATCACCTGATCATCTAGGTGGTACAGGCTGCCAGCACTTCGATGCCTGAGTGTTTGCCAGTGATGGTACTCTACGCCCCTCTGAGCCTGTTCTCTAAGTTTCTTGAAACTACTTCTGGTAATATTCTCCTATTGCTTCTCCTTCAGGTGTTTCCTCGTGAGGCCATGGATTTAATTCACTGTGTAGCCCGAGCTCCTGGATTCCTGGTTTTTCCTCTCTCGTGACGCCGTATTTTTTTACCCATTGGTTGCCCGAGTCCCTTTTTGCCTCCACAGAATAATCATTTTTAGTTCCTGGATTCTCGGCTGGCAGTCGGATCGTTCCTCGACTCTCCTCATCTGAACTTACCTGTCCGCCCTCCACCACGTCCTCTACCAGTGCCAAGGCACTCTCTGTCAGAACCTCGCACCGGAACCTGGATCATTTCAAAGACTCCTGCAAAGATACCATAAACCCGGAGACCACAGTAACTTCCCCCTGGTGGAAACTCATCTTCCTGTCAAATAACATCACTCCATTTACCTCCGAAGTTCCTTTGTCTGATGCAACTCGAACTCACCATCTCCCTCTCACTTTCTTCAGAGTACAGATGACCCCGGCTTCAATCCACAGGACAAGAACCACACAATTTCAACATTTTACTAGTTAAAAAAACTTTATTTACCTGTTCTTCTGTTTGTGTTCTGCATGTGGGTTAAATGACGTAAACTCATCATGACAGTCACTCCACATCTGCAGAGTATGTGACAGCAAGCTAGCCATACGGTAAATAACTCAAGTGCAGCGATATATTGGACTTCATTTAGGTAAAACAGCATTAACATTTTTTTGTTACATTTTTTTAATGAAATGGGCGTGTTGTGGGCTACAGTTTATATGTGTAAAGAAGGCAGAAAAAAAACAATCCGCAAACTGCTGTTAGGTTAGCTAATAGCAGCTCTGCTCAGCTGTAACAGTGTTTCTCAACATTTTTAGGGCCAGCGCCCTCCTAGCCTTTATTCAGGTCCCTCACCGCCCCCCACCAAAGAATTTGTAGGATACTTTGCACTGACTATTTTATCATTAATATTACCATCACTATTGTAGATGCTTTGATTTTTATGCTTGTTTCTGTATTTATCATCAAAAATAATTTCCCAGAGAACAAAAAAGTCATGGGAATAGAAATTATTTTCACAGGCGTCTATGAAAAATACAATAAACATTCATGTTAAAATTTGTAGGCCTAACAGCCGCCAATCAGAGTGAAAAAACATATTCTTATTTTTTGCCATTTTATAGTTGTTAAATGTTTCACAAAATGACCTGATAAAAGATTTACAATATGCCAGTTTAAACTTTGAACTATTTGCAAAACGACTGAGCTCTGCAACATTAAAACATGGATAGAACTGTAACCCAGTCTAAATTAAAGGTATTTTGTTTTGAGTTAAGTTCATGGAAGGTATAATAATTTAGAATGTATTAAACATGTTTGCTTAAATATGTTAAAATTGTTATAAATAAGTGTTAACAAAAAGCTGTACTTACAGGTACTTGAAGTAATATGGTTAAGTTAAAATAATTTGGAAAAATGTAGTTAAAACTGTTTTATAGAAAAGTAATCTTCAACATATTTTATTTTGAAGGGCTCATGTTTGAAAGAGGAAGTTGTATAGAGCAAAGCAACTTTGCTCGTCCGTGATTGGCTGAGGATTAGGAAGGGATAGGAAAGTAGGGGGAGACACAGAAAAAACGAGAGAGAGAGAGAGAAAAATGAAAAGAAAAGAGATGAACCGCGCTGAAAAAACGTGGCGGACTTATTAATGAACGAGTGTCTTGCAGATATTTAGATTTTCAACTCGACAGTCTTTTAATAGATATCAACACTACACTTTTGTTGCAGCTACTGTGATAATTTCTGACCGAAATTCACTGTACAGTAGGTGAAAAGTCATATGTAATGCTCGCTAACGCATTAGCATTCATTAGCACAGTGAATGGACTTGAATACTGTGAGCTAACTCGGCTAACAGAAGACTCAACTAATGTTGCCGTCGTGGGAACGTTTAAGAGTTAAGTCTAGTGCAGAGAGATGAGCTTACGCTGAAAGTTTCTGTGACTGTGCTGGAGGACTGTGTCTGCGTTGGATTTTCCTGCTGTTCCTGAATTCTGTGGACCGAGGGACTGGGGAAGGAGCGGAAGACATCTTGCCGACTGGGACCAAGGACAGGTTAAATTCTAAGAAGGTTCAAGATTTTCCTTGGAGTAAGGTATCGCAAGTCCACGCTTCATCACATCAGGCCTGCAACGGGGTTTTGTTTGGGACTATATTTTAGTTAATTATTGCCGGCATAGGTGGACATTGAAGCATAGGCCCACATTTATTAATATAGGGTTTGTGAAACTAAAGACTGAAATATTTGCATTTTGTGAATTATTATTGTTTAATATATGTTCAAGAGTTCAAATCTCATAAAGGTGTGTGTGTTTGATTTTTTTTATGATAGTATGTGAAGTTTATTGTTCTTAATCAGCGCTACATGATTGGGTGAGAAGAATAGAAAAGTACTGGAGTATTGTTACTTTAAGGTGAGTGAAACTCAACATAGGTTTTAAACACGAGAGTGTATTAAGTTATTATTCATAAGTTACTGGGTTTAACGAACTCAGGGGCCCGTACCTACTTTAGACGGGTATAACTGGGCTACAGAACTGTAACTACATTAATCATAACTCTTCTTCTCTTCAGTGTTTCTGTGAGTTTCTGGTGGTGCAGCTCTGTGCTGCCTTCAGGAGAATGGGACATCAGAGTATCAGCCATAAAATTTCAACCACATGGCATTTATTGTGTAAACCAGAGCTTTCAGTGAAAAAACAAAATTTCCAGGTCCTTTTAATGCCATACAAATATGAGACAGAAACATGGATTATATCTTTATATAGACCTGAATGTTTATCCCCTCCCGAACACGTTGACCGTATATTCATGCGCCACTCGAGTTCTAATGTCTACGAACTTTTACCCAAACATCGACTAAGTTAAGTAATCGTCACTTTTTTCTCTGAGGCGACTTTAAACATAACATTAGTTCAGTAGGTGACCGCTGTTGCATAAGAGCCGTAAGGTGTATGTTAGAATCCAGACAGACATGGAGGGATATCTTCTGCATAAATAGCAGACGCACGTGCACTCAACTGCAGAGAGCAGCGCAGCCCATCTTTAACAGGTCGTTTGGTCACCGCAGTTATCTATCTGCTTCACATTAGTTATTTGTCGCTAGTCAGCGCACCTGAGCTATATTATAACTTATGCTACCCAGGCCCGGCAGCAAGGGCGGACATCTGGGTGCATTGCCGGCTTCAGTTAATCGTGTCCCGGCTGTCTGCAAGCCCCGTGTTTTACCTACATGGCCAATTCTTTGATAGTCCTGCACCGACTTGGCACTGGAGTTTCCTCCACTTCCCTTACCGTGTCCTCTGCAACCTTGTTTCGCAATTAAAACAGTTTTATGTGCCGTTAACACATCGTAATCTATTTTTCAAACCGCCTACAAACGCAACGTGAGCCCAGAGACGTTCACACCATTGCTTGTTAACAAGACGCCCGTGGCTATTGTCGTTGTGTATGTTCAGCTACGTAGATTCATTCTGCCTGTTGAAGATTCTAGGTTGTAATATATTTTTGGAAAATCTCTGGTCCTATCTTCTGCTCACGGATCCCAGGTTCTCCCAGCGGGCCGAAGTGAAACCACACAGAAAACGATCGTAGACGTCACAGAATTATTGACTTTAATCCAAAAGAAGACATGAAATTACACCCGAAACTGCAGAACAGAGACATGCATTAATTTACCTGAGACAAATGGAAAGAAGGAAGAAGGCAAAGACGCGCTTAGACGTCTTTGGAGAATTGCACGAGCCAATCCGAGGAGTTACTCCCATGTACAAGGTTTTATAGTAAAGGCGTATTCTAGTCTTCTATTTCTTCAAATAAGGCGTATCCTTGCTCATCCATCCAGGAGCTGTCTCTGACCCTCTTTAAAGTTAGTCACTCCCTGCACTTTGTTTTCAAGATCAAGCACCAATTGTCACTTTTATCTTAAAGCGGAAGCAGAACCTCTCCTCTACTGGCCAGGACTCCTGCTGTTTCACGGCTTTTCACAGTTCGTGTGAAGCTGGAACTTCTGATGGTTTCCCACACAAAGGGCAGTTCAAAAGATCTTAGCAAACAATCTGCTGGTAACATAAAGGTTAATAGGGCAGAATAAGTTATTAATCTGAAAACTATAATTGGGCTTTCCAATCAAGACATGGCAAGTTTTAAAACTAGCATATTTTAAATTTATTTCTTATCATGACCTAAACAGTTGATTCAATCAGTTAATCTCTTCTGGAGCAGGGGTTCGCGTCTCGGCTGGCCTTCACATATCAGCGGCATGAGGCATGAATTATCATTTACCTAATTGTGGACTTTTGCCCTGTTGCGATGGCGATACATGCAGTAGAGGGACTTGCCAACGTAACATGAAGTTGGCTAATAATTCCTCTTTGGTTCGGTTGAGCCCTTGCAGTGCTTTTTCTAATTATTAATCAGCCTTAAATTCCTATTGATGAGGGTCTTTCTCCAATCATTGTTCAAAAAATAAAAAAATTGCTCAGTGTCCATGCACTACTTATCAAAAGCGACCTTAAATAGAAACTGGTTTAGTCTCAATGTAAAACATGTTTTTAGCATCCGATTTATAGGAACTTTTTCCAGACGCACAATGTATAGTGGTGTTTCATATTTCATTCAGGTAGCACAGCACAGTACAAAACAATCCAGAGGATTTAAATGGCCTGGCAGTCACTATTCCAGCAGGTGATCAACAAGTGATTCTTTTCGTAGTTTAAGTTTTAGATTTTTCTTAGTCGTTTCAACTTCAGGATATTCCTGGTGTACTTGCTTCACCGCTATTAACCGATCTGTCCCATATTCAGATGTGTTCAGTTCAAGTCCCATTGGTTGCTTCTCAGTTCTTATCTCAAGATCTCCTGTAATCAGCAGATTATTTCCCAGGCCATCCTGCCACTTTCAGGTTACGCAGTCAGTTCTCTTGCTTACCCTGGTCCCACACTCAAATGTGCTCATTCCAGTCTCACTTCTAGGCCAATAAACATTAGACACTTACCAGTCATTCTCGTGGGTCTGTCACTACGGCAATCAGCACTTGCAGGTATCCTAAAGCTCACAGCCCCATCTAGAGTCTGAACTCCCAACCCCACTGCCGGGTCCAGTGGAGTTCAATCGCATGGCACGTCTCAACACATCAAAGCTTTTCGACGAGTCTAAGATAGCATTTCCTTTCTATTTCCCATTGTAAATTCAGCCCGTCGGGCATGGCCCTTTTTGGGGGAGATCTCCTATAGTTGGTTCAGCTTCACCTTCAACAGCTCGAGTTTCCAGCTTTTACAAAATTGTTCCCTGGCCGTAACCTGTTTCCTGAGTGGCTATCTCCGCAAGCAATCCCAAGTCGTCGCTCTCATCAGTCGTGTGTTACCATAAAGTCGAACCTTCATCACTCCGTTTCATGTCATCAACCGTGTCACCCCTGATCATTTTGACTATTGTTGATGAGCCGTCTCTCTCCACCTCTGCTCAGTTCAGTTCAGCTATTAGATGGAATTGCTCATTTCATGTTCAATCTCAGGTCTTGCTCTGTAATTTTATTTTCTATATGTCTCCTGTTTCTTTTATCCTCATTTCGAATCTTGGTTTCTCTTTATGCTCATCCATAGCTTCAGTTTATGTTCAACCTGTCTCCGAGCACTCCCTCGACGTTATGTCAGCACTCCTGTCTTTTTCAGTATTCTCTTCTTATAATTATGCATCTCTTCCCTGTGTCCATAGCTCACTCTGTGCCAGACGAGCACTCCGCATTTCGCTGGTGGTGGTTGGTCTACCTTGTCCAAAGTGTAAACTTATCATGTGATTGTCCCTTCTGTGTCCTCCCATGCTGTAACCTACAGGTTCGTTTCTGTTATTACTCACTCGCATCCTCCAAAGATTGAACCGGCAAGTCTACTTCTAGCTTCTTTGTCCCTCAACCAATCAGCTCTATTGCCAACCTTTCGGTTTCCCTGAAGCTATCTCAGTAACCCATCAGCTGGCCCTTTAGCAGTCTGACTCCATGCCATCCCAGTAACCCTGCATGTCTCTGCCCCAACAGCTGTCCCACGTCCCAGCGTCATTCAGCCCCTGTAGCTGGCCCATGTCCCAGCGTCGTTCAGCCCCTGCAGCTGGCCCATGTCCCAGCGTCGTTCAGCCCCTGCAGCTGGCCCATGTCCCAGCGTCGCACAGCCCCTGCAGCTGGCCCATGTCCCAGCGTCGTACAGCCCCTGCAGCTGGCCCATGTCCCAGCGTCGCACAGCCCCTGCAGCTGGCCCATGTCCCAGCGTCGCACAGCCCCTGCAGCTGGCCCATGTCCCAGCGTCGCTCAGCCCCTGCAGCTGGCCCGTGTCCCAGCGTCGCTCAGCCCCTTCAGCTCGCCCGTGTCCCAGCGTTGCCTGCCCCTTCAGCCGGCCCGTGTCCTAGCCTTTCTCTTTGTTGGTCCATGTCTCAGTGTTTTTCCTTTCCCTCATACTTTTCAGTGTGGCTCCCTTACCGTGGGCACCTATCCTACAGCCTTTCTCCAGATATATTTGTGTCCCCTAGCTTCCCAACTCCTGCCTGGCTCTGTGCCTTCAACTATCCTTCACTCTCTTGCCCGGTATTATTTCGGCTCTTTCCTTAGCAGGCCTTCATTCGCCAGATGAGCATCATAACATGAAAACCCCTCTATCAATCAAATTTGATTCCTTCTATCAGCTTCTCATCTTCTAGTTTTCTGCACTCCTTCGGCCTACACCCGTACTTTTCTTTTCTCCACGCATCATCAAGACGCCATACAAGTTTTAGGTCTCACCTTTCCTCGGGCCT
Source organism: Poecilia reticulata (assembly GCF_904066995.2). Classification (NCBI taxonomy): domain Eukaryota; kingdom Metazoa; phylum Chordata; class Actinopteri; order Cyprinodontiformes; family Poeciliidae; genus Poecilia; species Poecilia reticulata. The sequence continues at coordinate 33,027,596 of NC_088834.1, forward strand.
CGGCCTCAGCCCTTTTTTTGGGGGAGAGCATCCCTAATCAGTTTTCGGGATATTTATCGAGTTCACATCAAATCCAGCGCCCGGCTCTGCCTGCGCTGATAAAGTTTATCTATGTGTTCCCGGCTGGTGAGTTAGTGATTAAAGAACCAGCGCTAACCACTCATCATACTGTGGTAAAGCTAGCTGCCTCTTCGAAAATGATAGTAAAGCCAGCCCGCACTCGATTTACACAAGACGTTATGGCACCCTAATTTATGAGTTCCTTTCAGAGTAAAAGCTCACATCCAGTTCAGGTTTGATCTACTACAAGTAGATTTCCAGCGGCTTCAAGTTTCGTCTTTGTATTTATGCAGTTGCAAAAAGAAATAATGTATCAGAAATAATTGGGGACATTAAACAATGCTGAAACCCTGTTTCCAGTGACTTCTCTCACTTCTGTACCCAGAAGTGAGAGAAGTCACAGAGGGACACCCCTAGAACAAAACCAGCAACTGTCAACCACATCTGATGTTTAATTCCTAAATAAAAGACCATGTTTTTATTTTTTCCCCCTAAGTTGCTGTGACCATTGCTTAAAAACTAGTTGTTTAAATATCGTTTCACTGGCGATGTTTTCTCGTAACATATAATTACCAGTGGTGGAGAAAGTACTCAAAAAATGTACTTAAGTAAAAGTCGCACATTAACATTTCACTTTTACTTTAAGTAAAAGTAAAAAAGTACTGACTTTTAAAAATACTTAAGTATTAAAAGTAAAAGTACTTGCTGAATGCATTGCCTAATCACTAATATCTTTAAGTGTATCGATCGTATTTAATTTTAATTACATCATAAATGTGCCATTTTAATGAACAATGCCACAGATGGAGCATATTTTTATTGTGTTTACTCTGTAACATAGTTTAGACTTAGATATGTGATTCTATGCATCATAATTTCAGGGATGGAAACATCTTGTCTCCTGTCCTAACATAACATGAACTTCACTTTTTTTTTGCCACTAGTGGCATTTATTTTGAAAGAAATCCAACAGAATGGGTGGACAGGGGAGAACATGGAACCAAAGAGCCACGTAGCAGAGATGTAGTCTAGACCACCGAACCAGAGACCAAATCAAGACCAAGACCAGCACCTCGCGCTACATGACACAATAAAATTAAGTGCATCTATCAAAATTGCTTCTCAAATTGATCTGAAAGATCCACATTCCCATAAAAACACCTAAATATTAAATACTTAGAGCTGAAATAAATTTAACCAGTATCAATTCAAAATCTTCTTCATTCTGTTTTGCTTTCATCTCTGTGCCACAATACACAGAGGTCTCCTGCCATCCCTGAAAAAAATAACACCCTGGGCGGTTGCCCATATTGCCAATGTCAGAAACCACAACTGTCTGCACCATTAAACATAGCAATTAAGGCAATGCATTAAACAACTGCAGTAAACAACTCTCAACTATGAACATTGCAGAACTCAATACATTATAATAGTTTAAAATAATAAAAAAAATACTAAAATTATATATTATGACAACTATAAGTAGTCATATAAATAATTTTAAAGGTATCAATAAATTTAATTAAAAATCATGTTTATATATTTGCCAACTCCATTGAAATTTGTCCCTAGTTTTTGTCAACACCGTCAGAAATGAAAAGAATGTAAAAAAAAAATCAGGCATTATTCTGGGGCACCAGAACATCTGAGGACTCCATGACCACTTCCTTTCTCTTCCCTTGCTAAGAGGGCTAGTTAGCTCTGGTTAGCTTATGTTATTTAGTTTTTTCTTCTTTTTATTCCTAAGTTGCTTGTCACAACCATGATGTGTCAACACCATAACTGACAATTTACAAAACTTTGATGAAATTTTGTGAAATAAAAGCTTAATTTTGGTATATTATAAAGATTTCATGAACCTGATGAGCTGCAATATGGCCTCCTTCAGAATAACATCATATAAATTGAGGTAGTTTGGCATTTTGTTAACACCGTCAGATGTCAACTCCATCAGTTTTTGTGACAGTGAAATTGTTGTCAAATCTCACTTAAATGTGCAATTAATTCATTTTAATGTATTTTACATAAATTGCATTACTTCACATGTACCACGTTTTTCATTTTACTCACTAGTTTGTCACCACCTTCAGTTCTGTGTCAACTCTGTCGTGCAGTGTCAACTCTGTCAGATGGACTTTTTGTTGTTTTTTGTTTTAAATAATATTTATTTTGTTTCTTGAGAAGCATTGGTCTGTAAAATTAGTAAAAATATCACTAATAGGGTCATTAAAAATTATTTTTTATTTATTTTTGTCAGATGGTGATGACAGCGTTCTGGGTCAGGTGAATAAAAAATTTAATTTTTTTTAAAAGGTGTTACTCAATGTTTCCCACCTTCCCTGGAACGTGTTCAAAGTTCTGCTGGAGATGGGAGTTAAAGCTCCGTCTCACAGGGGACTCAGACGTTCCCAGCAGACCCTCACTACACGTTTGGGCCTGCCAGGTCTGACCGGCGTTCTCCCCCACCACCGGAGCCAACTCACCACCAGGTAGTTGTCAGTGGACAGCTTTCTTTACCCGAGTGTCCAAGACATACGGCTGCAGATCCGATGAAACGATGACAAAATCGATCATCAAACTGCGGCCTAGGGTGTCCTGGTGCCAAGTGCACATATGGACACCCTTATGCTTGAACATGGTGTTTGTGATGGACAATCCGTGACGAGCACGGAAGTCCACCAACAGAACACCACTCGAGTTCAGAGTGGGGGGCCGTTCCTCCCAACCACACCCCTCCAGGAATCACCGTCATTACCCATATGAGCATTGAAGTCCCCCAGTAGAACAAGGGAGTTCCCAGGAGGGGCACTCTCCAGTACCCCCTCTAAGGACTCCAAGAAGGGTGGGTAATCTGAACTGCTGTTCGGCCCATAAGCACAGACAACAGTCAGAACCCTTCCCCCCACCCGTAGGCGGAGGGAGGCTACCCGCTCGTTCATCTGAGTAAAACCCTCCGTACAGGTGCCAAGATGGGGGGCAACAAGTATGCCCACTCCTGCCCGGCGCCTCTTACTGTGGGCAATTCCAGAGTGGAAGTACGTCCAGCCCCTCTGAAGGAGACTAGTTCCAGAACCAGAGCCATGCATCGAGGTGAGACCCACTATTTCTAGCCGGAACCTCTCAGCCTCGCACACTAGCTCCGGTTTCTTCCCCACCAGAGAGGTGACGTTCCACGTCCCAAGAGCCAGCTTCTGCAGCCGAGGATCAGACCGCCAGGGTCCCCTCCCTCGGCTGCCGCCCGTAACACAGTGCACCCGACCCCTTTGGCCCCTCCAACAGGTGGTGAGCCCATTGGAAGGGGGACCCACGTCTCCTCTTCGGGCTGAGCCCAGCCGGGCTCCGTGGGTAAAAGCCCGGCCACCAGGCGCTCGCCATTGTGTCCCACCTCCAGGCCTGGCTCCAGAGTGGGGCCCCGGTGACCCGCGTCCAGGCGAGGGAACGCCAGATCCAAAGTTATTGTGCATTATAAGGGGTCTTTAGGCTGCACTCTGTCTGGTTCCTCACCTAGGACCTGTCTGCCTTGGGTGACCCTACCAGGGGCATAAAGCCCCAGACAGTATAGCTCCTAGGATCATTGGGACACTCAAATCCCTCCAACACGATAAGGTGGCAGCCCAAGGAGAAGCATTATATAATCCTCCGTGGGTGGTCTGTTTCATCCCCTGAGCTCGGGTCCTCTACCAGAGGCCTTGAGGGCTCTGCGCAGTATCTTGGCTGTGCCTAGAACTGCACATTTGTGGACTGAGATGTCTGATGTTGTTCCTGGGATCTGTTTTAGCCACTGCTGCAGTTTGGGGGTGACTGCCCCAACGGCCCTGATAACCACAGGCACCACTGTGGTCTTCACCTTCCAGGCCTTTTCCAGTTCCTCTCTGAGGCCCTGGTATTTATCCAGTTTCTCATGCACTTTTTTCCTGATGTTGTAATCACTTGGTATTGCTACATCCACCACAACGGCTTTCCTCTGTTGTTTATCCACCACCACAATGTCCGGTTGGTTCTCCATCACCATTTTGCCTGTCTGGATCTGGAAGTCCCACAGGATCTTAGCTCGGTCATTCTCCACCACTTTTGGGGGTGTTCCCCACTTTGATCTCGGGGCTTCCAGTCCATATTCTGCATAGATGCTCCTGTACACTATGCCCACCACTTGGTTATGTCGTTCCATGTACGCTTTCCCTGCCAGCATCTTGCACCCTGCTGTTATGTGCTGGACTGTCTCAGGGGCCTCCTTGCACAACCTACACCTTGGGTCTTGTCTTGTGTGGTAGATCTGAGCCTCTATTGCTCTGGTGTTTAGGGCCTGTTCCTGTGCAGCCAGGATGAGAGCCTCTGTGCTGTCCTTGAGTCCAGCTTTCTCCAGCCATTGGTAGGATTTCCTGATATCAGCCACTTCAGTTATTTGTCCATACATCCCATGTATGGGCTTGTCCTCCCATGACGGTACCTCCAGCACCTCGTCCTCTGTTCTTCATTATCTGAGACATTCGCTGAGCACAACGTCTGTTGAGACTTTGTCCTTGATGTATTTATGGATCTTGGATGTTTCATCCTGGACAGTGGCTCTCACACTCACTCCTTCCTTACGGCTCGTGTACAGTCTCAGGGTGCTGGATTTGGGGTGGGACCCTCCATGCATGGTTAGTAGCTTCCAAGTCTTAACATCCTTGGTCTTTATCTCCTCCATTGGCCAACTAATTATTCCTGCAGGGTATCTGATTACTGGTAAGGCATAGCTGTTTATTGCACGGATCTTGTTCTTGCCATTGAGCTGGCTTCTCAGGACTTGCCTTATTCGTTGGAGGTATTTGGCTGTGGCTCCTTTCCTTGTGACCTCATCGAGGTTGCCATTTGCTTGTGGTATTCCCAGGTACTTGTAACTGTCCTCAATGTCTGCTATTGTCCCTTCTGGGAGTGAGACCCCTTCTGTGTGGACGACCTTCCCTCTCTTTGTAACCATCCGACCACACTTCTCTAGTCCGAATGACATCCCAATGTCAGTGCTGTAGATCCTGGTGGTGTGGATCAGTGAGTCGATGTCTCGCTCGCTCTTGGCATACAGCTTGATGTCATCCATGTAGAGGAGGTGACTGATTGTGGCCAGTCCGTAGCCAGTCTTGTTGATGATTTGGCTGAGGGGGTTCAGGCCTATGTAGTGGGGACAGAGCATCTCCTTGGTATATGCCACATTTGATGGACACTTGTGCAAGTGGTTTGCAGTTGGCTTCAAGGGTGGTTTTCCACAGCCCCATCGAGTTTGGAATGAAGGCTTTTAGGGTCCTATTGATGTTGTACATCTCTAAGCATTCAATGATTCAAGTATGTGGCATTGAGTCATAGGCTTTCTTGTAATCAATCTAAGCCATGCACAGGTTGGTGTGTCGGGTTTTGCAGTCTCGGGCGACTGTGTGGTCTACAAGGAGTTGGTGTTTGGCTCCTCTGCTATTTATGCCTATGCCCTTCTGTGCCGTGCTCATGTGCTCATCCATGTGCCCGCTAACTGATTTTTTCATTGCACCCCTTTGGAGTTCTGACAGCTTGCTCACTTCCTTCCTTGTTATCTTGATTTTAGCCTCTTACAGTCTTTTCCATGGTGGGTATTGGGTCTCTCATAGCCAAGCAGGGTATCTGATTACAAGGATCACTGATACTGAACTGTATATTAGCTCATTGCTTTCTGTTATGGTGTTGGTAAGGATTGTTCTCAATGATGCATTCACATCTTCAATGAGACTTTCTGATGGTACTTCACTCAACCATTGTAATTGGCGTCGGGGTTGCCTGGTCACGATTCTCTCTCTCTCAGAATAAAAGGAGCCTGGATGGAAGGAGAAGAGTGAAGACTGATCCTGTAAGTGACAAAGACGGATGCGCTGTTGAGTGAGGGGCGGACAGAATCCGCACGCCAGACGCGGAGCATCGAGAAGTGAACCGACGGTCCAGTGCAGAGGATCAGGGCTTTGATTAGAGAGTTTCGGCAGGGAATACATCCCTCTACTGCGTCTTGGTTCGGGAATGCTGGCACTTTCCTGCTTCTTTCTTTTAGCTGGATCGGTCTGAAAAGGGACGTGGCATGCCGAAGAGCGGAACAGTGCATTGCAGAGTCAGCTGGGGATCGGCAAGAGCGGCTTGCAGGCCGATCGCCTTCACCTGGAGCAGCATGCGCAACTACACATTATTCAGGTGGATGAGAAAACATAGATCGGCGCCCCCCCGAGGGAAGGAACGTCAGGGTGAAGGAGCGACGCTCACTCGCTTCCCCCCCACCCCCTGGAGGCGACGATACATGAACGATAAAACTCACTACACTTACCTCGTTATGTGCACGAGGTGAAGGAGCGTAAGGCGCGCTGAAGCGTATGGGAGAACATCATTGGCGCCGCCCCCTCCAGACGAGGTTTTGGCGCCCCCTCTGGTACTGCACCCCTATGCGTTGCATACCCTGCATACCCAATTTTTGCGCCACTGGCAGCGTGACAAGTGGAGCCCAACTGGTGGCCTTGGATTGGTGACTTTCTTTTTAGGACAGTTATTGAATCTTGGATTTTATTAAGAAGAAAAGGACTGTTTTTATTCTGTCACTATTGAAAGTGATTTTCTTTGTTATATAACATTTTAAATGTGATTGTTTTGCTGCTTGGATTTTGAGTTGTTTGCTCCCCCTTGTACCAAGGACGAAGTGTGGGGCCATATTGGTCACACGCATGCACGAAATTGTACACAATAGCATGCAAGGTGTGTAAACCTGAATATGATTAAGTCAGTGCCTCACCAGCTATGAACCTCACCACATGGTCTTCTGCTGCTGTAGCCCATCCGCCTCATGCACTGCAATGACATGAAATTATGTGATGCTGGTAGTTGAAGCTCAGCTTCAAGTGCCAGCATTCGGAGCATGGGATATGCTTGATCTGAAGAATAAAACCTGTAAATAAGACAATGGAAGGACTGTCTCTAAAGGTTGGAAACAAATATGCATATCGTCTTTTAGACAAAGACATACGTTTAAAAATGAAGTAGACCAACCACCACCAGCCAATTGCGCAGTGCTTACCTAGGCTCTGAAGGAACATTGAGCTACCAGCATGGCGGAGAGATCCGGATGAACATATAAAGAGAATGCTTAAGATGACCAACGACCAGGCTGCTAAGAGTGATGCTGAGGGAATTTCCTGAATGACTGCAGAAGTAGCTGCTCCTGAAGGAATGGCTGAGGAATGAGGATCGAAAACTGAGAAATTACAAGGATAAAAGAAAAACTACCATGTTTTTGGACAAATGATTTGAGCATTGAAATGGGCAATGCTTGATTTCATGAAATAACCAACAGATTGAATTAAAAAAAAGACAAGGGCGGCAGAAGATCTGAAATTTTAGAGGCAGATCATCAGCAAGGATATTATAATGGATGTTATAATGACAGGGACATCTATAAAATTGACTGATACCAAATGATGACATAAAAGACGTAGATTTGGTGGAGTTTTGGCTTTTAATTATTTCAAACACAACAGCTTGATTGCAGAGAAACAATGTGATTTTGCTTCAAGAAATGAGTCCTGGCTGCACAGTGGTGCAGTTGGTAGAGCTGTTGCCTTGCAGCAAGAAGGTTCTGGGTTCGATTCCCAGCCCCCGGTCTTTCTGCATGTTCTCCTGTGTGTCTCTGTGTTGCCCTGCGACAGACTGGCGACCTGTCCAGGGTGATCCCGCCTCTCGCCCAGAACGTTAGGTGGAGATAGGCACCAGCATCTCCCGACCCCACTGAAGGACAAGGGTGTAAGAAAATGGATGGATGGATGGATGGAAATGAGACCTTGGGGAACAGGCTACAGCAGTGGTACAGATTTCACAAAATGCTGAGGACTAGAGCTGCGGAACTGAAGGGATTAGTTGACACTGAACCAGCTGCCCTGGAGACCCCTCCCCCAAAGATGGCCAATGACCAATAGACTGAAATGGTGGAGAAAAATCACCATTTCAGTCATTCTAGACTCCCAGCAATTACGTGGCGCTGGCTCCATCCCTATACTGGAGTTGAGCAACTTTCAAACAGTATTGAAATGGTAGTAGTAAAACTCAATAAAAACTCAAAATTTCAGTTAGAAAAACAATATCTATAGCATTATGTAAAACACTTTGAACTGCCTTGTCGCTGTACAAAGAAACTTGACTTGGTGAACCCTGGCCATTCTAGACTCCCAGTTCAGTTCCTGGGAGTCTAGAATGGCAGGAACTGAACTGGAGGAGTTTCAGTTCCTCCAGATCAGGGCCATGTGGTTTAGAAGAACTTAAGAGTGCTGATTGTCTGTTGCAAGTAGTTATTCTATTTGCACTGAAATAACCGTCATAAAGAAAATTGCCTTATTGCCTTATAATGCCTTCATCTGTGACACCTGGTTTAGCAAGAGAACAGGCTGAATTAACCTAGAAGTGTGTTAGAATGGCCCTTAGCGGCTGGAGGAAGTAGGAGACTTGAGGCAGAGAAACGGTGCAATCCCACTGGGTGTTTATTCACCAACATTTAACAGACAAACAACCCTGCTTACAGCAGCCTAGGGTCTCAGCAGCAACACTAACCAATGTGGCCAACATTGGTTAGTGATTGCCTTTTATAGTCGCTGGCTGTTCCAATTCACAAACCCACCAAGAAACAGGGTAAAACAAAATACATACACACCAACAAAGTTTGATAAACTAACAAAATCTTCAGAATAATATATAATACCAAATGTTATTCATTTTAAGCATCTCTAAAAACATTTCTATCAATATAAATATAAATCCAACATAAATGCACAGCTCTACTGCTCCCCCTCTTCCATCTGCTTTGTCTCTTCTGGAACCTTTAAAAGGTGCTCAGGCCCCCAGGGAATCTTTTAGCCTGAACACCCTGCAGAGGAAGAGACAGAGGTAAGCCTTCAAACAATCACAATGCTTATATTATCCCTTTGTTTGTTGTATTTTAACAGGACACCATCGGTTCCAGCTGAGATGCATCTGCATAAAACACACAAATAAAATATTTCAATCTGTTTGTATCTGTTTCATTTATCAATCGTGTTTCAAGTGTTGTACAGCCAAGTAATGAAGACCTTCGTTACAAAGTGAAAGAATGGCCTAGGAAATAGTATGCACTGTTTGGATTCGGGTTAGTGTGGGTACTCTTTCCTATAGAGGATCTTCGGGGCAGAGTTTTGACAGGCTGACGCACCGGCAGCGGATTCCGAGTGATTGACTGGTGGACCTTTTAAGAAGCAGTGGAGCCGTCACTCATCGCTCGATGGTCCCACTTGTTGGTCAGAGTCTAACCAGAAATTATGTTGAGGATGTTCTGTTAAATGACTTCAAGTAACATTTTGGTCTTCCCTCAGAAAACCGATGAACTGAAGGAATCAAGTCAAGAACCAGGTCTGGACTACAAACGCGTTTCCTGCCAAGACCGGACATCTCCGCCTGCCGCTCTCCTCCCCTCTCCATCACTAATCCAGAACGCTCCCGGATCCTAGCCTTTCCCCTCCGTGCTGCCACCTTCCGAAAGAAACAGTAAGCGTATCCCTCTAATCCAATCAAGATCTCTCAACTCCGGTCCCTACTAAAGTCTCCCTTCTCCGAACAGAACCTGAGCTGACCCGCCTACCCATCCTCTGGAGCACAATCAGACTGTATCGTTTGAAATGCATTAAACTTTCACTGAACAGTGTTCTCTGGTGTTGTGTGAACTTGCATGTGGGTCAGGAAACTGAAATCCAACATGACAGAACCATCGAGCCTGCTCGACCCAGCAGGTTCTCACACAATACCCGCTCTAAGCGCAGCTGAACTCCTAGCCCGTCACGACGCCATGCTTCGTACTCTATTGGATCAGCAGAATTTCCAGGGGCAGATAATGGATCAATTGAGAACGTCAGTCTCAGAATTGACAGATAGACTGGAACAAAATCCTCAGCCTTCTAATACAGCCGGCGCAGCAGCAGCAGCAGCCGCTGCCGCTGCCGCCGCTCCTCCACCCAGCGCGGGACCTCCAACGCAGCCAACTCCAGTTGGGACGCACCGAGGTCGTGAGATCCCGCTTCCGACACCTGATCACTATTCTGGAGAGATTGGAAAGTGTGGAGGATTCATCTTGCAATGTTCCATCGTTTTTAGCAGAGCTCCAGACTCTTTTCCAGATGACGCTGCCAAGATAGCGTATATGATCGGGTTATTGAAAGGGAAAGCCCTGCGATGGGCAGAAGCTAAATTTAACCTGGCCTCTCTTTCTCATATACCATTTGTAACTTTTCTAAGTGAGTTAAAGCAAACATTCGGCTATGCAGAGTCTAGTTCAGAAATCACGCATCAGCTTTGGAACTTGAAACAGGGATCCCGTTCTGCAGCTGAATTCGCAATAGATTTTCGCACCCTTGCAGCTACGTCGGGGTGGAATGACGAGGCTCTAAAAGGAGCTTTCATTCAGGCTCTAAATGAGACTCTGAAGGATGAACTTGTCTACAGGGACGAACCACCCAATTTGGAGGCTTTAATATCCTTGGCTATTAAGATTGATAATAGACTTCGAGGGAGGTCCCGAGAGAGGAAGGGAACTAAACCTGTGTTCTTCCCAGACAGTTTCGCTTCCGAGGTTGCCATGGAAACCATACCGCATACGCTTCCTCCCGAGGAACCCATGTAGATTGGCCGCACCAGGATTTCCCCCACAGAAAGGCAACGTAGGCTAGAAGCTCGAGCCTGCTTTTACTGCGGTCTTGCTGGTCATTTTGTCGCTGCATGTCCTGCTCGGTTAAAAGGGAAAGCCCACCAGTGAGCACGGGAGTCCTGGTGGGTGGATGTTCCAGTTTGATCTCCCGATTTTCTCTTCCTGCCTCTCTGTGCATCAATCAAAGGTCAGTTAACTTCTCGGCACTAATTGATTCAGGGTGTGAACAAAACCTGATTGATAAAGAACTGGTTAAGAAGCTTAATATACCTACAATTTCTCTTCCCGCTCCAATCAAAGTTTCAGCCCTGGATGGAGGAGCCCTGCCTGCAATTTCACAACAGACTAAACCTGTCGAACTTCTGGTTTCAGGCAATCACCGAGAGTTTCTGACTTTTTATGTGTTTCCCTCTCCACAGAGCCCTTTGGTGCTGGGCATTCCCTGGTTGAGACAACATAATCCTCACCTTAACTGGTATGAGGGAAGAGTGGAATCATGGAGCAGAACCTGCCACGCAACCTGCCTGCTGTCGGCCTTGACAAACCCAAAACTTGACACCACCCAGGAGGACGAAGATGACGCCCAGGATCTGTCCAAAGTGCCCTCTGACTATCATGATTTGAAAATGGTGTTTAAAAAAAATAAAGCGCTTTCACTTCCCCCCCACCGGCCCTACGACTGCGCTATTGATCTTTTTCCGGGCGCTCCGCTGCCCTCCAGTCGGCTTTATAACATTTCTAAGCCAGAGAGGGAGAGTATGCTAAAATATATTAATGAGTCACGGGCTGCAGGCATTATCCGCCCCTCTACGTCTCCGTTAGGGGCCGGATTTTTTTTTGTATCAAAGAAAGACGGTTCCCTCAGACCATGTATTGATTACAAGTGCCTCAATCAGATCACAGTTAAAAATAAGTATCCTCTTCCCCTTCTCACGTCAGCTTTTGAACCGGTTCAGGGCGCCACAGTGTTCACTAAATTGGATTTACGAAATGCTTACCATCTTGTCCGCATCCGTGAAGGTGATGAATGGAAGACCGCGTTTAAAACTCCGTTGGGCCATTTTGAATATTTGGTCATGCCATTTGGTCTGACAAACGCCCCAGCGGTTTTTCAATCTCTTATCAATGACGTGCTGCGTGATTTTCTGGATCAGTTTGTGTTTGTTTATCTGGACGACATCCTGATCTTCTCCAAGAACATAACGGAACACAAACAGCATGTCAGACTGGTTCTACAACGTCTTCTGGAAAACAGTTTGTACATTAAGGCGGAGAAGTGCGAGTTTCATGTACCTTCCATCTCGTTCCTGGGGTTCATCTTGGAGAGCGGGCAGGTGAAGCCGGATCCGGAGAGAATTCGCGCAGTTCTGGATTGGCCGACTCCCTCCTCCCGCAAACAGTTACAGCGTTTTTTGGGGTTTGCTAATTTTTATCGGAGATTTATCCGTAACTACAGTCAGACTGCAGCCCCCATGACAAGTCTCACATCCACCAAGATCCAGTTTACTTGGACTCCTGAAGCAGAAGCAGCTTTCTCGGCTCTGAAGGAGAAGTTTGCTAGTGCCCCTGTTCTGATCCAACCAGACCCTTCTCAACAGTTCACGTTGGAGGTGGATGCTTCTGACTCGGGTGTTGGAGCGGTCTTGTCTCAAGTCTCGCTCTCTGATCACAAACTGCATCCATGTGCCTTTTTTTCTCGCCGGCTGTCACCTTCAGAGAGAAACTATGATGTGGGGGATCGTGAGTTGCTGGCTATTAAAATGGCTTTTGAGGAGTGGCGTCATTGGCTGGAGGGGGCTGAGCTGCCAATCGTGGTGTGGACAGATCATAAAAACTTGTCCTACCTGCAGACGGCCAAGAGGTTGAATCCTCGACAGTCTAGATGGTCTCTTTTTTTTTCGAGATTCAATTTTCTCATTTCTTACAGACCAGGCTCGAAGAATGTGAAACCTGACGCCCTCTCTCGACAGTTCTCCTCTGACGAGGGTGACCTTGTTGTGGACACCATAGTGCCGCGATCCTGTATCATGGGGGGGGTTTCCTGGGATATCTCCGACCTGGTCCTCAGAGCCCAGCAGTCCGACCCTGATCCGGGTACCGGTCCTTCGGACCGAAATTATGTTCCTCTTTCTGTTCGTTCCCGGTTAATTCATTGGGCCCATGCTTCTCGTTTTTCTGGCCACCCTGGCACCAGTCGGACCACAGCATTAATCAGACGCTCCTTCTGGTGGCCATCCCTTAACAAGGATGTTAAGGATTATGTTTTAGCCTGTCCCACCTGTGCTAAAAACAAGTCTCACCATCAACCTCCCAGTGGCCTCTTGCAGCCCTTACCTGTTCCGGGCCGTCCTTGGTCACACATTGCTCTCGATTTTGTCACTGGCCTGCCTCCTTCTAAGGGATTCTCAGTCATACTTACCATTGTTGATCGCTTCTCCAAGGCCTGTCATCTGGTGCCCCTTAGAAAATTGCCCACGGCTACAGAAACTGCTCTTTTGCTTGTTAAACATGTTTTCAGGCTCCATGGGATTCCTACAGAAATCTTGTCTGACCGGGGGCCCCAGTTCATCTCCAAGGTATGGAAAGATTTTTGTGGCGCGCTCGGGGCTAAGGTGTCTTTGTCTTCTGGTTTTCACCCTCAGACTAATGGGCAGACGGAGCGCATGAATCAGGAGATGGAATCTACGCTTCGTTGTATGTGCTCCTCCAACCCCTCATCATGGTCCTCCCACCTGCCCTGGGTTGAGTATGCCCATAATTGCCACATTTCCTCCGCTTCCGGTCTGTCTCCGTTTGAGTGTTCACTGGGTTATCAACCTCCTCTCCTCCCTTCAGACGAACCTCAGAATGCCGTCACTTCGGTTCAACATCATATCCGTAAGTGTCAGCGCATCTGGAAGGAGGCTACTGCAGCCTTAAATCGGACTGCTGCCCAGAACCGCCGCTTTGCAGATAGAAAAAGAAAACCAGCGCCTGTTTATAGCCCAGGTCAGAAGGTTTGGCTTTCGGCCAGGGACATTCCCCTCAAAGCTGCACCAAAAAAACTGTCTCCCAAGTTTTTGGGTCCTTTTGAGATCCAGGCGGTTGTGAACCCCTCTGCGGTTAGACTCAAGCTCCCATCTTCTCTCAGAGTCCATCCGGTTTTTCATGTTTCCCTGCTCAAGCCAGTGAGGTCTTCCTCACTTTCCCCCCCTATTAATTTCCCCCCTTCTGTCCGTTACATCGATGGGGGTCCAGTCTACACCATTAACAAAATACTTGATGTCCGTCGACGAGGCAGGGGTTTCCAATACCTTGTGGATTGGAAGGGTTACGGCCCTGAGGAGCGCTCCTGGGTTCCTAGGTCATTTATTTTGGATGAGTCTGTTCTTAGAAGATTTCATGCCTCCAGGGATTCGGGATCGTCCAGACCGCCAGGTGGCGGTCGTTGAGGGAGGGGTACTGTTAGGATTCGGGTTAGTGTGGGTACTCTTTCCTATAGAGGATCTTCGGGGCAGAGTTTTGACAGGCTGACGCACCGGCAGCGGATTCCGAGTGATTGACTGGTGGACCTTTTAAGAAGCAGTGGAGCCGTCACTCATCGCTCGATGGTCCCACTTGTTGGTCAGAGTCTAACCAGAAATTATGTTGAGGATGTTCTGTTAAATGACTTCAAGTAACATTTTGGTCTTCCCTCAGAAAACCGATGAACTGAAGGAATCAAGTCAAGAACCAGGTCTGGACTACAAACGCGTTTCCTGCCAAGACCGGACATCTCCGCCTGCCGCTCTCCTCCCCTCTCCATCACTAATCCAGAACGCTCCCGGATCCTAGCCTTTCCCCTCCGTGCTGCCACCTTCCGAAAGAAACAGTAAGCGTATCCCTCTAATCCAATCAAGATCTCTCAACTCCGGTCCCTACTAAAGTCTCCCTTCTCCGAACAGAACCTGAGCTGACCCGCCTACCCATCCTCTGGAGCACAATCAGACTGTATCGTTTGAAATGCATTAAACTTTCACTGAACAGTGTTCTCTGGTGTTGTGTGAACTTGCATGTGGGTCAGGAAACTGAAATCCAACATGACATGCACACCAAATTTAGACAATCTGGTAGGGACGAAAGCTGATCTTAGAAACACTGGATGAGACGGGAGCTTGAAACATATCATGAATGCAAGACAATTTGCTTGCTGGCAGAAAACCAAGTAAATCTTCTAAGACCAAGAAAATACCCAGAAAGTCTAATGTGTTGGACGAGCCCTAAGTCTTTACCTAAGGTGAACACACAGTATATTTCATACTCATTTGACACAATGTAAACTTATCCCTTGTTTAACAATTGGAGAAGGCACTTATTGAGATGAGCTACAGAAAATGTATCAGTTATCTTCACATTCTGCCAGCAGCAACTCTGCTGTGCATGTCACTTTCAGAATGGAGGCAAGAACACTTTATTCTAACTATTTACAATTGGGTTAATAAAATAATTACCTAATTGCTCCCAGCACAGATCACCTCTCTTCAGCCGGTGCAATTCTTGCAAACAGCTTTGCGATGTGTAGATGTCAGAGGTTTCATTTTTAGCATGGCATCTCTGTACCTCATATTGTCTCCTGTTTGACCTGCTGCATTTTTTATTTCTGAAAGCTTTATCAACTGCCTTGATGGATGCACTACATCTTGGCTTTCCCTCTGACCAAACTAGAAAAATTATTGTATTTTATTTTTATTTTATTCACATTTAGCATGCAGCCACATGCTAAATGTGATATATATATATATATATATATATATATATATATATATATATAAACTTACATTTTAGGATATCCCTATTCTAGTGCCTTATTGCTCATCATTTCAGTCTTATTTGGAGGACCTTATTTGGAGCAGATCTGAGAATAGATTGCCTTAACATGCTCCAGCATAGGCTTTTCCAAGCAGGCTATAGGTTGTGACTCCTCCCATGTAGCCAACCATGGTAGACTGCCTTGGAGGACATGGGATGGGAGTCAAAGCTGAGGAGCTCCTTAAACTGCTCTTGCTACCCATCAGCCATCCTTTGAACCACTGCCTGGAATAATTCCTGCTGATTGTTTTTCCAGAGTAGAAATCTTTTTTTTTTGCCAGTGCAGCCACAGAAGCCACAGCCCTTCTGCCCAAACTGTTCACTCCCAAAGCAAACCAAAACCTTAAACTTAGCAGGGACAATAGCTATCTTTTTAGTCATATGAGCTCATTTTCATCTGTAGTTCCTGCAGGTTGATGTTATGAAACACAACTAAAGCAAAAGATTTATACAGCTACATAATAACTTGTAAGGAATTTAGTTGTTTTTTTCAAGCTTCCTCCCCATAATTATCACCAGATTGTGGTTCATTTTTGCCATTAATTACTAATATGCTCCTCTGCTCCACCCCACCCCATGGACATAAGACAAATTAGTCACACTCTGAAAGCCCCCCCACATATGAAAATGATTGCAAAAACAAACATGGCCGAATGCTGCTTGTTTCGTTCTAATTAAAGTGCTGCGCAGCCTCATCCATTCACACAAGAGCTGCAGTGAAACACTCAAAGCTGGCAAACTCCCAAACTTTGCAGTGTGCAAATTAGCAGTCCTGTGGTGTTTGTTATTCATGGTTTGATGTAACAATTTGTTTATTAAGATGGGCTGCAGGCGGTACTGTGCAGCAAACCTGCTTGTAATTAGATTCCAATTATTTGTCTGTTTCTGATATTGTAAACTGGCACTTACCACATCAGTTAAATTGACACAGCGCACTGCTTGGTTTACTCTGTAATTAAAACGTGTTCTGTTAATTAGATGATGACCACTTTATTCCAGGGCTCTTGTGTTTGGGCTCCTCGGCGGCGTGCTGTTTGGATCATGAGCTGCCAGACGTTTCCCTAATCAGCCCTTGTTTTGTTTCAATTACCACCTGCTGTTCAAAGGCATGCCTCGCTGGCCTCTGCCTCTACATGCACACACGCACGCACGCACACACACACACACACACACACACACACATACACAGATCTACACAACAATATGGCAAGGCCTTCCAGCTGCAACACAATCTCATCTGGGCCTGCTTTCTTCTTTATTAGACAGCACTGCTCGGTTTCAAAGAGGAGAAGCAATTAAAAAGGGAACTAAAGGAAGATGAAAGCATAATGGTGCTTATCACATCAGTTAGCAAGGCCTTGTATGAGAGGCCAGTGGTAATGATGCTCATTGAGTAAATAGCTCAGATATCTCCTTTGCTTGGGAAAAAAAAAGGGTGAAGGTTGGGGGAGATGTTCGATCAATGAGAGGATTACTAAAGTGAGGATGGCTTCTAATACAATGGAAGTGCTAGGATGAACTTAAAGGTGAACGTTGTGTTACAACACAAAGGACCAAATATCTTGGAGGCTCTTTCAACTGATTCAGTTTGCAGTGAGAAACTGATGAGAGGCGACCCATAAATGTTTGGATGAGTATGTATGTCATCAAAGTAGAAAATTGTTGTTAAATTGAATTGGTTCACAAATTTCTTTTTCATCAGACTAATTGAACAACTTAAGTTGATTAACAAAATAATCAATAATCTTGTTGAAGGGGAGCAAAATCCACTTTTTTAACCCTTAAATATATGTTGTTGTGTGCTTTAAGTCTTTCAAATTAATTTCCTTGTTTCCCTGTTATATTTTGACCTTGTGGGCATGGACTTCGGCTTACCAATTTCACCAATAAACCCTTTTCACATGACGTCACACAACTTCCGTTATGGCTCGAAACAGTTATGGCTCGAAACAGTGTATCTTTAGTTCCGGTGTGTGTTTTCTGGACTCTAAAGCTGCTGCCACAAATATGATTTGAAGATATATCACTATTTGCAAACGATTTTTCTTCATCAACATAATCTAAACTGGACAAAAATCCTCGCTGATTGACACCAGTTTGACTACTAAGGTACGTGTTTTGGTTTTTTTCTAGCTGTTAGTTGATATGCTAGGATAGCAATAGTAATTTGTTAGCTGGCTAACATTCCGTAGCCTTTCTGTTTTTAAAATAAAACGTATTTAGGCTCTAATCTTAATCACATTTTTATAGTATAGACTGGGGGGCCACCCCTCATGTAAAATGCATGATCGTATTAAACTCTCCTCACTAACGCTAGTTTCACCACCCGCTAAATTACCTGAAGCCACAAGTCCAAAACTTGACAGTTATGCCAAACACCCGCTGCTCCACCACGTGCTGAGAAGTTAAACTCTTAATACGATAAAGACATGAGGAGGAAGACGCTGTTTTAGATATAGATATTAACGTTTCATTGGAGAAATGTGATGATCTATCTATCTATCTATATTAGCTCATTAACTTCACATTTCTCCAATGAATATTTATCAAATGATTAGAAGGTTAAGTTTCTTATACTTTGTTTTCCTGTGGTTGTAGACTTGACAGTAGAAAATTGATAACATAGGAATAATAACTTTATATCCCTTTTAACAGGTTACACTTGATTCTACTGTGGTGCCTGTGGAAACGAAGTGCATGAAGTTTGTGCTCAGGTAAGAAAACCCTGTGGATCACATGTTGGGACTTCTGCTTCAAACTGCTCACTACAGTTTAGCATCGTCTCTGTCATCCACCAGTTCACTGCAGACTGGCACCAGTTCACTGCAGACTGGCACCAGTTCACTGCAGACTGACACCAGTTCACTGCAGACTGACACCAGTTCACTGCAGACTGACACCAGTTCACTGCAGACTGGCACCAGTTCACTGCAGACTGGCACCAGTTCACTGCAGACTGGCACCAGTTCACTGCAGACTGACACCAGTTCACTGCAGACTGGCACCAGTTCACTGCAGACTGACACCAGTTCACTGCAGACTGACACCAGTTCACTGCAGACTGGCACCAGTTCACTGCAGACTGGCACCAGTTCACTGCAGACTGGCACCAGTTCACTGCAGACTGACACCAGTTCACTGCAGACTGACACCAGTTCACTGCAGACTGACACCAGTTCACTGCAGACTGGCACCAGTTCACTGCAGACTGACACCAGTTCACTGCAGACTGGCACCAGTTCACTGCAGACTGACACCAGTTCACTGCAGACTGACACCAGTTCACTGCAGACTGGCACCAGTTCACTGCAGACTGGCACCAGTTCACTGCAGACTGACACCAGTTCACTGCAGACTGGCACCAGTTCACTGCAGACTGACACCAGTTCACTGCAGACTGGCACCAGTTCACTGCAGACTGGCACCAGTTCACTGCAGACTGGCACCAGTTCACTGCAGACTGGCACCAGTTCACTGCAGACTGGCACCAGTTCACTGCAGACTGGAACCCGTCAAGGACCCAACATGGACGTCTTCTTAAGTTGTAAACCCTGAGTACATAATGTTGAAATAAAATTGATATGTCTTTTCTAAATACATTTTCTCTATCAATGACTTAAATTGTTAACTGTAGTAATTATATTTGTGTAATGTAGTAACCATGCAGTGTTTAATATAATTATTAAATAGATGTTTTAAAGAAACAGCCACAAACTTTATGTCTTTGTTCCACAATGGCAGCTTTAATTTTAGCATTTCCTCTCCTCCACATACTTTGTTGCCAGATGTGTAAAATTTACAAAAAGAAGCAATTTAAATGTAAAAGTTGTACATATGTAGATTACTCAAGAGAAGCTATTTACAATAGTTTTTACAGAACTCTACACAACATCAATTCGTTTATTAATAGATACATATAGATATTAACTACAGAATAGATACACAAAGATTTCATTTCTAGCAGCTGCTAGCAGTAGTGAGTGTTCATCCAAGAAGTGTGACTTGCAGGAGCAGGAGGCTCTGTACTGGTTTGTCCTTTTAAATCAAGAGGCCCATGATACTTTGACTAGGCAGCAGATGTCCCTCAGCTGATTGACTGAACCTGCCATGGACAAAGGAACAAGACCATCTCAGATATGGTAGGTTGTTAGGTCGGCTACTGTTGAGAAAGATGGACAACAAAACAAATGGAGAAATTATGAATCACATCAGAATATATAAATTATTTGGCAGATAGCAATTAAATAAATATTTAAAATGCTTTTCTAAACAACAGTGTTGGAAGATGTAAGTGATTTTAGTGAAACTTTTAACACATCACTGAAAGGCAGCGGTGTTTATGTTTCCTAACTGTGGCTAAAGCTGCTGCTAGCTGGTTTACTCTCCGATCGGAGGCTGGTTCCTTTAAATACAGTTGGAGAATGGTAAACTGACAATGACTGATAAAGGCTAACACTTAAATGCTGTTTTATTAAAGTTGATGCAGAAAGTGAACCTTTAAACGTCACACCACTGACAATCAGCGGTGTATATATGTTCCCAAATGTGGCTAAAGCTGCTGCTAGCTGGTTTACTCTCCGATCAGAGGCTGTTTATTATATACACAGTCAGAGAATGGTGGATTGACAATGAGTAATGATGGTTATCACATACTTTAATGCTGTTATTATTATCCTTACCTTTTATTATATCCTTAAGATAATGAGTATCCGTAAATTTTTCAGTCAGGTTTCCCGAGGCAAAATCACACCGGAAGTAAATATACACCTCTTCGAGTTATGGCGGTCATTGTCTGACGTCACTGTGTGTTTGGTAGTCACTGTCACTTATGCCCCTTTTCCACCGGCCCGCCCGGCTCGGCTCGGCTCGCTTTCCTTGTGTTCCCACCGGCCTTTTCAACGGGGCTGGCGCTGCTTTGTTGGGTCCTGCTTCAGAGCAGGGTCAGCAGGGCCAGCCCGGGTTTGGTAGGTGACGCAAGCTTCGCTGCTGTTCACTGATTGGCTGAGGGCGTGGTCAGAAGAGCGAGGCGAAGAGAGAAGAAAAATGAAGGCGCAACGTTTGAAACTCGCTGCAACACGGAAGTGATGGAAGATACAAACAAGCCGTGAACTAAAAGATGCCGGCTTTTTTCTTTGCTTCGGATTTCAATATTCAGCCAGCAGCTCGATGGAGCGTAAGGAATGAGTCGCTTTTCTGACCGTAGTGGAGAGAATGGAAAGCCTCGTTAGCCGCTTCGGAGCCCCTCGGTGAACACCGACTCAGACGCAGCTAACGCCGCTGCTGCTGTCCAGCCAGGTGAGCAGTTTGTAGATATATCTGTCTGGTTTTTACTACATTTAAGGTTGCATACATACAGTCATGGACGACATTTAAAACACAAAGCCTGCTGTATTTTTATTACTCAAACAACATGCGCATTTTCTGAAGACACTCAGTTGCACATTACAGTAATAAATAACTCAATATTGTCATTTGTTTCTTTGTGTGAATCTACGAGCTTCAATTGTTTCTCATTTTGCTGTTGCATCTGAGTTTCCCCCATTGTGAGATAATAAAACATGTCATATGACATCCTATTGTAAAATGGCTAGATATCAGTTCTTAATCAATTTGTTATGAATTATTAATTGTAGAATGAACAATAAACCTGAAGAAAATGATAGTGGTATTTTATCCATACTTGTAAGTTTTAGACCTGCATAGGTCTAAAACTTACAAGTAATTGCATTTTGTCTTTAATTTACACAACTATTCCAGTTATTTAATTCTGGCTGGATGGTAAAAAAAAAAAGTGTTGTATGTGTGTATGTATATATATATATATATATATATATATATATATATATATACACACACACACATACAGTGGTCTGTGGTGCAACGTGACGTTGCACCACAGACTGTCCAGGAGTTGGCGGATGCTTTAGTCCAGGTCTGGGAGGAGATCCCTCAGGAGACCATCCGCATGTCCAGGCGTTGTAGGGAGGTCATACAGGCACATGGAGGCCACACACAATACTGAGCCTCATTTTGACTTGTTTTAAGGACATTACATTAAAGTTGCATCAGCCTGTAGTGTGTTTTTTCACTTTAATTTTGTGTGTGGCTCCAAATCCAGGCCTCCATTGGTTAATAAATTTGATTTCCATTGATGATTTTTGTGTGATTTTGTTGTCAGCACATTCAACTTTGTACAGAACAAAGTATTCAATGAGAATATTTCATTCATTCAAATCTAGGATGTTATTTGAGTGTTTCCTTTATTTTTTTTTAGCAGTGTACATATATATATATCCAAAATACTTTTTCGAATGAAAGCAAATTTTTCATGTCATTCGGAAATCAAGGTGCCAGAGTCTGGAGGAAGACTGGGGAGAAGGAAATGCCAAAAGGCCAGAAGTCCAGTGTCAAGTACCCACAGTCAGTGATGGTCTGGGGAGCTGCTGGTGTTGGTCCACTGTGTTTAATCAAGGGCAGGTCAATGCAGCAGCTATCAGGAGGTTTTGGAACCAGAGGCCTGGGAGCTTGATGGTTCCTCCAGTATCTTGGCTGTGCCTAGAACTGCACATTTCTGGACTGAGATGTCTGATGTTGTTCCTGGGATCTGTTGTAGCCACTGCTCCAGTTTGGGGGTGACTGCCCCGAGGGCCCCGATGACCACAGGCACCACTGTGGTCTTCACTTTCCAGGTCTTTTCCAGTTCCTTTCTTCTGAAGTCCTGGTATTTCTTCAGTTTCTCGTGCTCCTTTTTGCTGATGTTGTAATCACTTGGTATTGTTACATCCAACATCCCGTTGATGTTGTACATCTCTAAGCATTAAATGATCCAAGTGTGTGGCATTGAGTCATAGACTTTCTTATAATCAATCCAAGCCGTGCACAGGTTTGTGTGTCGGGTTTTGCAGTCTCAGGCGACAGTGTGGTCTACAAGGAGTTGGTGTTTGGCTCCTCTGAATTTATGCCTATGCCCTTCTGTGCCTTGCTCATGTATTTATCCATGTGCCCACTTATCTTAGCCGCTATGATGCCTGACATGAGCTTCCATGTTGTAGAGAGACAGGTTATTGGCCGATAGTTGGATGGGACTGAACCCTTTGAGGGATCCTTCTGGATCAGAATTGTGCGCCCTTCAGTTAACCATACAGGGTGAGTTCCATTTTGTAGCAGCTGGTTCATTTGAGCTCCCAGGGACTTATGGAGGACATTATCATAATGGCAGATTTCCAGGAAAGAGTTTCTTAGCCATAGCTAAGAAACTTAGTCTATGGCTAAGTTTCTTTAGCCATAGACTGGCTAAAGAAACTTCTTTAGCCAGTCTATGAGTGACAGACGGAATATGAAATTTTGAACCCCAGCCTGATGATGAAGGACGTGTTCCAGCAGGAAGAGGAGGTTGATCGACGAAGGCAGGCATCTTTGCAGGTCTGATGAGCTTTTGTCTCTGCTTCGATGGTGATGTCACACAGGCCAAGGGTGCTGGCAGGAAGAGTACTGACTTAGAGCAGCAGGTCTTGGGTCTTAGGGTGACTTCTTTATGTGTGTTGTGGTCCTCAGCTTCACATCTATAGCCTTCTATAAGCTTCTCTGATTTAACATAAATTTATTTTTAAAAAACAGAAACAAAACTGAAGTTATTATCTTTGGCCCTAAAGAGGAGCGAACTAGAATCAATGCACAGCTTCAGTTATTACAACTAAAAACCAGCGATCAGCCCGAAACCTGGGAGTAATGATGGACTCTGACCTGAACCTTCAGAGCCACATTAAGACAGTCACAAAGTCGGCCTTCTATCACCTGAAGAACATCTCCAGGATTAGAGGACTGATGTCTCAGCACGATCTAGAGAAACTCATCCATGTTTATCTTTAGCCGCATTGATTACTGCAACAGCGTCTTCACAGGT
This sequence comes from Poecilia reticulata, assembly GCF_904066995.2. Taxonomy (NCBI): domain Eukaryota; kingdom Metazoa; phylum Chordata; class Actinopteri; order Cyprinodontiformes; family Poeciliidae; genus Poecilia; species Poecilia reticulata. The sequence goes on from NC_088834.1 coordinate 33,051,082, forward strand.
CTGACTAATAAATCAATCAAACAGCTGCAGCTGATCCAGAAGCTGCTGCTGCTGTTCTCACTAAAACCAGGAAGATAGAGACATAACACCAGTTTTAAAGTCACTACACTGGCTCCCTGTAGCTCAGAGAATAAACTTTAAAATACTGTTAGTTTATAAATCACTGAACGGTTTAGCACCACAATACATTAAAGATCTGTTATTGCTGTACCAACCGTCTAGACCCCTCAGATCTTCTGCTCTGCATCCCCAGAACCAAACGAGGAGAAGCAGCATTCGGTTTCTATGCACCACAGATTTGGAACAAACTTCCAGAAAACTGTAAAACAGCTGAAACACTGGGTCCCTTTAATCTCAACTTAAAACCACCTGTTTAGAGTTGCTTATGGCTAAATTAGGGTTAGAGTGGGTTTTGATGTCTTCCATGTTTTGATGTCTTTCTCACTGTTTATTTAATGTCACATGCTGTTTTTTTTAATTATGTAAAACACTTTGAAATGCCTTGCTGCTGAAATGTGCTATACAAATAAAATTTGATTGATTGATTGTATTTTTCTTTCAATAGGCTGAATGATGCAAACTTGTTGCCAATATACATGTCTTAATTGACACCAACCCCCTTTTCCTTTCAGTCATGATGAGCTTTATCCTGCCAAGGAGGCAAAAAACTGTGGTTAAAACATAACGGCGTCTGTGCTGATGTATTTGGTAATGCAAGGAAACTTCTGATCTGATTTAGGATTCTTACTTCATGTTTTAAGACAAAGCTCAGGTTTCGGTCGGCTTCCTGCTTTTCAAGGCAGGCAAACAGCATAGCTGGTAGGGAGGAATTATTCACCAGTTTGGATTCCATCTTGACCCACAAAGGAGTATCAATCGCTGTGTTACCTGGGAACCCCTGCTGCCAGAACGTTAGTGCTCTGATCTTGACAGCCCAATAATAGGGGCCTCCATCCCCCCTCGGCTTCTGTAAATGCACTCTAGAAATCCTAGCATTTTTCCCATTCCATATGTAGGATTGAATGATCAAGTCCAGGTCTTTAAAGAAGGCTGCTGTAAGATAAATAGGAAGATTTTGACATAAATACAAGAACCCAGGTAGGGAGATCATTTTAACTGAATTAATGCATCCAATCATTGCCAGAGGCAAAGTTTTCCAGTACTTTAATCCTGACATAAATGCTGCAAAGTTTAGTTTGAATATACGTTTTGGGTCTTTGGGTACAGTAAAGCTAGCTAGGTAAGATGGCTCTCAACCACTTTGAATGGGACTTGTTGTAAAAACCCTAATGGGTACGAATTGGAAAGAGGCATCAATTCACTCTTTGACTAATTGATTGTATATCCGGAAATTTTACTAAAAGATGTAATCAAGCTGAGGAGGAAGGGGACAGATTTCACTGTGTCATATAAATATAATATCACATCATCAGCATCATGACCGTTTCAACACCACTGACTCGAAGGCCTTCAATATGCGGGTGCTCCCTTATCGCCACAGCCAAGTGGCTCCAGCGCAATAGCAAAAAGCGCTGGAGACAGCGGGCAGCCCTGCTGAACTGAGCGCTGCAGGTGGAATGGAGCTGATCGATCATTATTTGTCAGGATGGAACACATGGGTTCTTGATATATCAGTTTCACCCAGGAGATGAAAGTCTCGCCAAAACCGAAACTGAGCAATGATTCAAACATATACGGCCATTCGACCAGGTCAAAGGCTTTATGTGCATCAAGGGCCAGAATAGAGGCATTGGTATTTTTATGGTCGAGGTATACAGTATTGTGTTGTGTTAATTGTCTACAAATGGGGTCCAAGCCAACCCCACACTCGTAAAACTTATATCATTTGCCTCAGTTCTCGCACGCACAAGGGTTAAGTAATCGTTTTATATTGCAAAAAGACAATCTGCCGGGGATAAACCTTAACATTCATTTATAATATTATAACCATGACTCTTATCATAATGTGAGTTATTACACTTACATTACCATCACCAAGAGTCATTCAATAATCTAATTATTTGATACCAAAGTTACAGTTATTTGTTTTACTTGTAAGCACAAGTGTCCCACATCATTAGTGGGACACATCATGAACAGTGATGAGTTCAAATACAGAGAGGAAGTGGAACACCTGGTGCAGAGAAAATAACCTCTGCATTTACGTGAAAAAGACCAATTTCAGAAGAATTTCAGGAGGGACAAGGTCATCTTCAGTCCTGTACAGTGGAGGAGCAGCTGTGCAGGTGGTCTCCAGCTACAGGGACCGTGCCAACAACTCCCATCTGGTCAGGAAGGCCCACCAGCATCTCTACTTTCTCAGGAAGCTCTGAAGATCTGGACTTGGGGGCTCAGTCCTGAGGAACGTCTATCTCAGGTGGCGAGCATGTGATAGTGCATACTTACTTAGTGAACCTCCGAGCCCTTTAGGAGGGAGCAGTAGAGAACGGCTGGCCGAAATTAGCTTTCACAAATCGGATCAATCTTGAGCTGAACGCCGTTTACACCCGGAGCTCCAACATCCAACTTGAAGCTAACCTCACGGTGGTATCAACACAGGGCCATCTGATCTCCAAACTATGCCCAGCCTCCTCCATGACAACTCTCACACACACAAAAAATGTATCACACACAGACAACTACAAGACTCATTCATTCATTCATTCATTCATTCATTCAGCCTATGAATGAATGAAGTGTTAGTTCACATACATTTTTTACCTATCATTCAGAATAGTATGTCTGTATGGTTTGCGAGTATGTGTGATATTTTAGTATGTTGTGTGTGTGTGTGAGTGTTTAGTAGTGTGAGAGACAAAACACAGTTAAACGGCTCCTCATACCTCTTCACTAATTCCAGGGCTCCACCTCAACATGGGGTTTCATCTTGGCAGGGGAAACATATACAGAAAAACGTTTCCTCAGCGTGTGCATAAACAGAATGCTGTGCCTGGAAAATCCTTTCCCACACAGGAGCAAAACTCAAGTTGATTAAAAAAACAGAACAAATACTCTTCATTACAACATCTACATCCTGGCACCAAACACTAGAACAGGTGTCCAGATCAGCAATTTATTTGTGTTAGTACTAACTAATAAGACAAAGGATGAGAAATTTTCTGACATCAGAAATTAGTTCAAAAAACATTTTTGTCATAGTCTGTATTCAGGTGTAAATGCAAAATTGAAACTAAAGTGTTAAAATTCTGCCAATAAAATCAGATTTATCATTGTGGGATCAGTTTTTACTTTTTGTATGAGAATGACTCATCCCACATTTCAGCCATCTTTATGGAGCAAGTAGGACCCAAATATTGGAGGTCAGTGTGAAAGTTTTTTTGGCTCCTACAGACCGAAGCAAGTAAAATCTGATACTGAGTCTAAACTTGAACACAAAGGACAAACACACCACGTTGCTTCCTCCCACTTTGTGCTCACTTTAGCTTTATAGGATGTGATCATGAATACAACATGGATTTAAAAGAACTGGCATTTTCTGTGAAATATTACCCCGAGAAAAAATGCTTTGGATTTTATATCTTACATTGAATCTTATCCCCTCACTGGTCTTTTTTAATAACACACTTGACATTTATGTTTTCCAGCAAGAAGCTAAGCAAGAAACGATTTATGTCACCAAAAGCTCTTTAACAAATCAATGCAACTATTTGTAATTGCTTGTTTCATAAGATTAAAAGTGCTTAGACTTGATCTCTGTCTCCTGTTTAGTGGCTAACGTGACCTCACACCTCTGTCATAGAAAAAAAAAAAAATCAGAGCCCAGCATTTCAACATAAGCTTCCAGCTTATGTTGCTATTATTTCTGAGATTTTAATGCATTTATAATTTACAGCTCATCAAAGGCAGTTACCGAAATTGCTGTTCAGGAACGATAGTTAAACTGTCTTTTTTAATTATAATTTAAGGGCTTTTAGGCTTAGAGAAGCAACAAACACAAATCTACATAGAAGGGAAAAAATCTTGAACAAAACAAAATTGATTGAATTTAGGGTCAGAACTTTAAATTGCTGTTACAGGGTCTATTAAAGTAATTTACATACCTTATGTTATTTTTTAAATTCTTTTGACAGTACCTACATTTACCTACATTTACTATGTTGTACTACGTCTGTTTAGCCTGAAGATTTAGGAAAAAAATCAAATTCTTCTGGGTTCAGTTGATATGGTAATTGACAGAACTAGCTGCTGCCAGTACAAGTTAAACAATTGCTTTGAAAAGTTTTTTTTTTTTTCAGTTGAGTTTCAGAAGGTAGCTATGAGATCAGAGAGAAACTTATAACATTGTCATTGTCTGACTTATGGAATCTTTCAGTTCATTTTTAACTTCAAACCTGGGAGATTTTAATTTCTAAAATTTAACCCATATTTAAACTGCATTGTACAGCAAATTGTTAAGTGCATGTAAAATGCTTCTTTTTCTCTTTTTCTATGATTTGTTCATTTTTATAATATTACGTATGTGTTGGATGCAGCAGAAAAACAGTATTTTTTGTAATTTAACACAACATTCATAGATAATATCACAACTGTTCCTAATATTATGGCCCCTTACTTAAAATGTGACAAAAATAAGTAAGTTAAAGTTGTCTGCTAAGGTATTCACAAGTAAACATTGATTCACCGTTGAACTTTGTTATTTTAACTAAACGTTTCAACATTTAGTTGAAACAAATTACACTTCAGGTTTGGCAACAGCTAAGAATGAAAAGACGATGCCGTATTCAAATATGAAGGCAGTTCTTCTTATTAGACTCAAACAAAACTTAATCAACCAAAGCAAACCAGGAGGCACAATTTGAACAACCAGCATTTTATTGCATGTTTAGAATGTCAGTCATTGCCACTGACTACAACCGAGTGGCCTACGTCCAATAGACAAGGAATGATGAGTTTACAGACTCATGGAAGTGATGAATAATCATATTTCTCTGTTTAAAAAAAAATGCAACATATGAGAGGGAAAAAGAAAAAAAAGCAAGAATAGGAACCAAGAATAGAAACTGAACACCTTCTGCAGGAAGAGAGCACCCCAACAGTTCCTGGGTTAGTTAGTGCTCACACTAACTAACCCAGGGTTAGTTAGTGCTCACACCTCCGCCTCTCCTTGCTCCTGCGCTTCATTTCTTAAAAGAAACAGAAGTGTGATGTGAGAACTGGAGAAATGTGGGGGGACGGAATGATGGCAGGTTGGATGTTGGTGATGGATGAAGTGATGACATTTTTAGTAAGCGTGTGTGTGTGTGTGCGTGTGTGTGTGCCAGATATTTAGAGGATGGACTGTTAGCAGGGCGTTTGTAAATCCTGTGACATGCCTGCTGTACTTGGATTTTGACTCTGGCAATTACCAGATTAGGGGAATCGAATGAAAAAAAAAGGGTATTAATCTACATGACATGGGCGAGAACACATGCTTGATGAGTGGGGGCTGAAAAAGAAACATGAAAAAAATAAAAGCCGTTAATATTTTTTACACCTTGGCACTGCATATTTTTCTTCCTTTTTTTTCTAATAATTTCATAGAAAATATCATTAGATTGATAGTGCACCCTTAATAGTAATAATATGACCTTCCCCACAAAATCTCTGTGACCCTGGGTTTAGTCATGCAATGTACCTTCGCCTCGGAGCGGAAACACGCCGTCTCTAACATGCGGCCCACAGAAGGCAGTGGTTGGACCGACGAAAGGACGTATAAAAAACAGCTCAACACAAACAGGGAAGGAAAACTGTACAAAATGCTCAGGTCAGTGACAGAAAAAAAAGTGTTTTTCTATAATACACAATTTGAAAATCCAAAATCTGGCCCATTCCCACCCTCAAGGATTTTTTTCCCCTTTCATTTTGATGTAAAGCAAGAATTACTACATAAAACACATTTGCAGCAATCTCCTATTCTGACACATACAGCAGTTTCTTTTTCTATTTCATACTTGATACAAAAGCAGATGAATGGATGTGAACTCAGAGAAAAGCAAAACTTGAATTTTGAGCTCCCTTCAAACAGACCAATCAGCCCAGAGGAGGAAAAATCACTGGCCAGGGGAGACACGCCACACGCAGCTGGGTGATGTACTTCACATTAAATCATGGTTTTAAAAGAAAAAGCAGCTCTGATTTTTGTCCTTTTTAGTTTGTTTCTCTATACATGCAAGCCGCACAGCTAAGTAAAATGTTTATTTTTCTCGCAGAACCTAATGGCTCCCTGTAGGTCTGAGCCGAGGTTTGGTCCCAACCGTTTCTCATGCTGTTATCTTTAGTAATGTCGAGCTACACATGCTGAGAGTGATCTAATCTACCAGTGCTTCCCTTTTAGCCCCCCCCCTTCGTTACAAATACCAAACAAACTTGGAGTCCGAAGGCCGAAGTTCTGTGGATCAGCTCGGCCCCATTCTCACGATCCCGGCCCGGCTGGAAGCGACCCGGTCGTCCCACAGCTGCCTGGATATTAAATATGTCTTCTGGAAAACCACAGATCAACTTTCTTTAATTTTTTTAGATGATGAGGACAAAAAGCAATAACTGCCATAAAAGTACCTTGTACCAAGCTTATTAGTTGACAGGAGTGTTTTTTTTAATATAAAAAGCAGTAAGTTGACAAAAACTAAACACAATCATAAAGTCTTGACCAAAAAAATCCAAAACAAAACAAAAAAAGATGAGCGTGATATACAATCATTTTAAAGGATACAAACACAGGGAATAAAAGAAGAAATCATGGTGTGGTCCAGCTGAAGCACATGAATCTGTTCACATTGTTTCTCCATGGACCTTTTGTTCCCACACACAGACTAAAGATTTCTCTGTTTTGGTCATCATGTGGTCAAGCCTGCCAGCTCTCCTGTTTGAATCAACCCCCTTTGGTTTAAATGAATAAGAATAAAAAAGAGTGAGAAGCGTTTTGATTTGATTCTGTCGGCTGGCAGAATGGATGGAGAATATTTGGCCTCATTTGCTATTGCATCAAACGAAGGACGAGCCGCTGTGAGATTCTAATGCTGTGTGTGATACAGTGGTGAAGCTACCACTATATCCTGGAACTTAAAAAATGCCTAATGTCAAACTTTTTTTCCCTGTCATTTAAAATGGAAAAGTAAAATATTTACATCAAATCTTTCCAAACAGCTGAATTTGTCTTTTGCGCGACATCACCTTTGTTCTGTATTTTATTAAAAGAACTTTACACCATTTGAATGTTATGATGGAAACATAATTTGCTTTTAAAAACCTCAACCTGCCCATGCCTACATGGAACACACAACATTTACTTTGTAGTTTATCTTTGGTAGTCACATGACAAGATATCAAAACACACCGACACAAAAACAGCCAGAGGTGACCCAAAAGAAACCTGAAACTAACAATAATAAAAAATGTAAAGTGGTTTATTGAAATGAACAATCTCCTATATGTATAATTTAAACGGTTGGAATTTATTTTTGTCCACTAATTCTCACAGAGTCGTTGGTGTACAGCTTTATATTTGCTGTCAGATGCTGGAATGTGAAACGTTCGCCGATGCCGGGATCGTTACTCTGAGGTTGTGTTTTACCAACGCTCAAAACTCGCAACTAGTCATGGAGGTGATATGTAAAAACAATGGAAACAGGGATTTATCTTCAAGCGCCGTGTGAAACACCTGCACAGGGGGAAGCAGACGTGTTTGATTAGTTGGTCTAAATCATCATCTTTGCCGGTGCACACCTGACATTTTCATCATTTTCATTTGGCTTAAAAAGAAAAGGAAAAGAAAAAAACACACCTTGTAAGTGATCAAAAAATCGTGTTGCAGCTCAGCACGATGTGCCATGAGGGGCTGTTTTAAAGAATCATTTCATAAGGATAAATCATAACCTGCATGATTTGTCTGTCATTCATTCGCATCTTAAATTAAACTTCATTGATGCGTGGAGAGAGTCTTCATTACGAGTAGTGCAGAGCTGATGGACTTCACAAGCAGGAGGGCAGCTTTTCTTCTTCTGTTCTCGTCTTTTTTTATGTTGTTTGGAAAGAAACTGGAATAAATGACAGAAAAATACTACTTGGTATCTACCATTCTGCTTCACATGTGTATTTGTTTTCTTTTTTTAAAGAACAGCATGAGAGGAAATTAAAAACATTCATCCGCACAGAATCTCCACAGCACGGGCATGAGGTCTGATCAGTTTCAAAAAATAATCACAAATAAAGATGCAATATGTGAAACGGCATTGAATAAATTGACATTTTAGAACCCTTCCTCTTAAAACCAACAAAAGATGCTGCCACCCCCAAAGAAAAAAAAAGCTCCCTCCCATTTTTGATGGAATTAAACATGTTGAAGGCAGTGACAATGAACTCATTCGCTCTCCTTCACGCACACACACACACACACACACACACACACACACACACACACACACACACACACACACACACACACACACACACACACACACACACACACACACACACACCGTGTAAATAAATGTCTTGTCTTTATCTCGCTCTCTGGTCACGTGTGTGTCAGAGTGCGGTGGTGGGAGGAGGGGAGTACAGAGTCCCTCTCAGTCCACTGACCGCAGTCCGTCATGGCTGCACAGCGAGGGTTTGACCTCAAACATTTCGTCCCCGCCCCTCCCCGGTACCAAGCCGATCCATCCAACAACGTTTGTCTTCACTTTTTAAGAGGTTACTGAAATCAAAAGGTAGAAAGCAATCTGAACTCAAAAGGCCCCCCACCCCTCCACTTTTCCCACTTTTTTACTTTCTTGCTCTGTAATGGCACTAAAACGTCAGTCTGCTTTGAGAGACTGAAGTCCAGCGTTCCAGTCTTCCAGAAGGTCCCTGGCCTTACAGCATGTCGTCATGGCCCACATCTTCATCGTAATCTCTGTGGTGGTCGAAGTCCGGACTGTGATTGGCGGTTGTGACCAGGGAGAGGGGTCCGTCGTGGTCTTCAGGGTCCAGTGGTTCCTCCTTAACGCTGATGTGATGCCTACAGGAGACGTGGGAGGAGAGTTAGTGTCTGACACACAGTCAGATACTAACCAGTCACTTTCATCTTTCATTTACCATGACACATTTTACCCATCAGTATTTTGACTGATTTTATGAGGGCCATTTGATTTCATTTGAGAACAATAGAAAACTTTAAATTCAGATTGAACTAGACTTACAACCAAGCACTAATGCCTCGTTTCCACAGATGATTGAAACTGACCCGTGCTGCTCCGTTCCTGGGCCGGTACCGGTACCAATGTCCGGTTAGGATGGAGCTACTTACCAATTCCAGTCAATTCCAGAAAAACATCACTGCTTGTGACAATCACTAGAAATACCAGCGCATCACATTTGTCGCTGCATTAGTCTGACACCTCATTGGGAGAAATGCTATGTGGAATACGCCGGACCAGAAATTAGCATATAGAACCGCATAAATCCAATGCAAACAAAGAATATAATGGCCACTTTTGTATTTTTATGTAGCCACAAACTAAAGAATCTGCATGTTGTCTAGTATCAAACCTTATTTGACCTTTCATGGGTTCTTCGTGTCACAGAAAAGCAAAATACTTGTGAAGATGCTGACTGCAGCATCTTTGCTAGAGATTCTCAATATTAGGTGGACTGAGAACCGTACATGTTGGGCTGAAAGGCCACTCAGGCAAATCAACATAAAAAAGCCCAGGCAACAATTTGTGAGTATTTTTGGCATTTAGAAAATAGAAATAATTCAGGTAATTATTTATTTTCCCATAAAACAGGAAAAGTGTTTTGTCTTTTTATAGACTATGTAAATATATGATTTCAAAATGTATTTTAGCCAAGAGGATAATAATCAGAATGCCTTCATTGTCATTGTGCAAAAGCACAATAACATTTCATTTCAATGCAAAAGGACAAACAAACAGCAAAGACAAGGAAACCAAAACACCTGTGAAAAGGCCAGTGGTGCACCGCCTGCAGTTTCCTGGCCGATTGTCACCATGGTGATAAGAAACTGAGCCTTTATGAGAATAATATCGCTGTCACTTGTAAACAAGGCATAAAGCACCAACTGAGCCTGAACTGCTCTCTACGGTTTTTGCCCATACTTATTTTTTGGTGTAAGTCACTAAATGTAGTGACAAAAGTAACTAGAGGAGTAACTTCACACACATGTTGGTCCAACATGTGTTTGCAGCTGTGAGCTGGTGGTTGGGGCAGAAAGCAGCAGATTTTCAGATCTTTGGGGAGGTAGATCAGGTAAGATCTCCCAAAAATACACTTAGAAAATGATCCTGTTCTAAACTCTGGAAATTAAAAGTCAATTCCAGTATTGCTTAAAGGATAATAATTTTAAATTAAAAGCCCAGAGTACATGGTGAAAACACCATGAAAAAAATTGAAATTTATGTCCGGACAAGTGTAGACTTTTGAAAGCAGGAGTATTTATAATGCTGACACTGGGCCTAAGTGATACCTGTGTTGATTCTCTATATAGACGAAGCGGCAGGGGAACAAAAACAAATGTGTGGCTTTTGTGGAAAAGAGGTGGGAGGACACTGGGTTTGCTGGAACTGATGAGAATTTCAAGCTTTCTTTTGAGGTATTCCAATCCCCAGCAAACAAAGCTGCAGGCTTTTTGTTTTCCACTTCCATGGCAAGCGACAACAGAGTATTCACTTACGAACTGATAAATGAGGAAGATTAACAACGCGAGGCGAGGCGAGCAGAGTGGGTGGTGAATGGACTCTGCCGCTGTCAGCCTCCTGGTGGTGGAGGATCAGCGGCACACTTTGTGTTGGCCCTCCCCTTCCACCTCCTCCTTCCTGTTCGTTAACATGCACAACCTGCAAGGCAGGTCTCAGGAGGACAACCCTGAGCCAGGCTTCTATCATTAATCAACTTCAAGCAAAAACACAGCAACCAGACACTAGCGTACATGATTTAAACTCTGGAATTAATGCTTATTTTCAACAGAGTGTCAATAAAGGCAGGATGAGGGGAAAAGAAAAGGCGCACGAGTACGCCGCACAACATGGTGATAAGAAACTGAGCCTTTATGAGAATAATATCGCTGTCACTTGTAAACAAGGCAAAAAGCACCAACTGCCTCCCTCTACCTTATCGTTGTCGTCGCCTAGGAAAAAGAGACACTGAAGAGATGAGATCTGCCAAATGTTTCATTACAGAAACAGAGCAGGAATAAAGAGCAGGTGAAAGAGGAGGCCTGGCAGAGAGAGAGAAAGAAAAAAAATATATATATATATATTATGAGCAGCTGCAGGGGACTGGCTTGCGGCCTGCGGTGCCAAGCAGCTAACAGAGGAGGCTGAGTGGTGTCAGGATGAGGTGCTGGGCTCATTTACTACAACAACAAGGGACAACTGGCACCTCGCTCTTCACAAAAGCCCAGATTTGATTCTCATTTTACAACATTTTTTGTTTTCACACCAGGTGTTGATTTGCGACTATTGTGATAGAGGAACTCATATGCAAATGAGCTGAAATATTTAGGTGTTAAGTTATGAAAAGGAGGGCAAAAAGTAAAGTCAGCTTTTCTATCATTTTCACATCAAAGTAACTCCACATGTGCCGTAGCCTCAGGTCTGACTATTAGCTGCAGGGCAGACATGAAATTGTTATTATTATTCTATTGAACTGCGTGCTGAGTCTACACTTTACTCATAATTAGCTTTCTCTGGATAGTTGTTTGGTTTTTTCTCGGTTGTTTAGAAGTGTGGACACTTTGAAACACTTTGAAAGCGTCACAACTAAAACACATGGTGCAGATTAACTGGACTTGTTCAAAGTGAAGTGAGTCAAAGACATGAAGAAAAATATTTTCCCTGTTTATTGGATCTTGTTTACAGCATATTGTGTCTTATGAAATTATTTGTGCAAATTAACCTTTTCAATACTTTGTCACTCAATTGCAAATTTTCATGCTGGAAACTAAGACAAAGTGGTGCCTAATACTCGGTCTTCCCCGGAACCGGAACCAAACATGGAGAAGTAGCATTCAGTTTCCATGGAAACAAATCTGGAACAAACTCCTACAAAACTAACAAAACACTGAATTCTTTGAAATCAGTCGCAGCTGTCCAGGTTTCATCTCTGTATCATCTCTGATGAGCCTCAAGCCTCAGCTGGAGGGTTAAGGTCTCAACTCATTTCCACCCACAGATCATTTCAAACGTTGGTCAAAAACTCCCATTTTGGTTTCACTGGCCCAAATGACCTTTGTCAAGTCAAGTCAAGTTTATTTTGTATTATTTAAGTCTTCTAAGGGATCAATAAAATAGTTTTGAATAGTATAGAACATTTCAGCAACAAGGTGTTACACTGTAAAAACATATTATAGTAACATCTAAAAGGTTTTAGCCTTGATTTGAAGGAACTCATTGTTTTCGTCATTTTTACAGTTTTCTAGAAGTTTGTTCCAAATTGTTGAAGTGTATAAACTGCATGTTGTTTCTGGATCCTGCTGATGCAGAGCAGCACCAGATGTTATCTAGAAAAAGCACAAATCATTTTCCTTCCACATTACTTTCCTTTGCAAGCACTTTCATTTCTTTTCATTCTTTTCCCAACCCCAATCCATAACAGAAAGTGAATTTCTTCATAGATAAAGGTTGTGAGCTTCTAAAGGCTGTAACACAGCATAGCAGCAGAGGGGCAGAAGCAGAGCAGGCTGCCTTCAGGCCAGCACACCCATCCTGTCTGCCTTTCCTGTTCCACAGCTACGCTCAGAGCTGTGGAACAGTGATTAAGGATGGCACGTTCCCCCATTTGGCCATGAGCTTATTACTGCACCTTTCTCTATCTTTTTTTTTTTTTGTTTTCAGGCAGAATTTTCCCCCCTGAGCTCTTACATTTCATCCTCAGTCTAGCCGCGCTGCTCATCGGTGGTCCGCCCCTCCACTCCCACATCTGGAAACGATGCAGCGTGTGGGTTGTTATTTTAGGCTTCAAGCAACTTAGCAGTAACTCCTATGCAACAAGCGAATGGGGGAGCTGTGGTTTCCAGGCCCACCGCAGCTTTTCCTACAAGACAATCTTGGAAGCTGTGTTTTGTGTTTTTTTTTTTCAGAGGTGTTTCTGGACGCTGCACAGCTCAGGTTCCTCTGTGCTGCGTCGGAGGCCAGGCCGCTTTGTCCCTCTGCTTTCTCAGATTTTGTACATTTTTGAACAAACTGGACTGATGATGCGGTTCAGTCTCTGACAGTCAGCAGGATGCATGAAGCAAAGTTCATCACTTGCTGTTAGAACAGCAGAGGGTGTGGGGGGCGTCCTGTCTCCTCTTCCTGGCTGTTCTAGCTTTGAAAAGGTGGAGTTTCCTTTTTCTGCTGGGAGGCCTGCCACAGTGCTGGCCGTAACCCGACACACACCACTAATACGAATCCCCTCCCTTAAATGTATTGGCACTCTGACAGTGTCTGATCTAATGCCACAGATCAGGCGTATTTAGAGAACTCTGCATGGACAATAAAAGTGTTTTCTGATGACACCTAAAGTGCCTTCCAAAAATATTCACATGCATGCAAACTACTTCACATTTGCCAGGTTACATATACAAATGTAATTGTATTTTCTTATGATTTTATGTGACATACGGAGAACAAGTAGTGCAGGATTGAGAAGCTCTACTGGATGATTATATTCTAGTAATTTAACAAAAATCTTCATGGGCTGATCCTAATATTAAATTATATAACTCATAGAAGGGATAATTAAAATGAAAGCCATTTTTGAAAGTATTTTTCAAAATGCATAATTAGGATGAAAGAAATGCAGAGATTGAATTTTGAAGCCATATCTAAACCTAGTCTGGATGATGTATTGCACTGGACTTTACTTTTGGATACCAGTGTAAAGGGGGCTGAAGGAAAATGCTAAACTTTTCAGCTTAAATAAATAAAAAAGTTTAAATAAAAAAATCAGTTGTAACTAAATGTGAAAAACATTAAAGACTTTTTCAATGCAGGGAAATTTCATTTTTACTTTCGTCACACCTGGATTTGCTCTGCTAGTAAAAAAAAAAAAAAAATGTGTGTGTGTCACTCACATAGCTGGCAGAGGCGAGCGTCCCGGGCTGCTGTCACTCCCGTTGCTGTTGTCATGGTCCATCGCTCCATTCATCTCCTCGCGGATGGCGTTGGCCAGGGAGTTGAGTGTGGGACTTCCAATGGAAGCAGTAGTGTATAGAGGTATGTTGTTTTCTGCCATTGAAGCCTGGAAATAAAAAAGAAAAACACACAACAAAAGAAAAAAAGCGTAAAATGTGAAATGGAAGATGGTTGTCAACGATTCCGCAGCTGCTCGTCACTCTTGGAAACCTAAAACACAAAGCGTGTGTGGACAAGGCAGAGGAAGACTTCTTTCTCTCCATCTTTTAATGTTTTAAAGCAGCATGAGATGAAGTCACTTATTATTTTTACCTGGAAGGCAGCAGAGAGAGTTGGACCAAAGCCCAGGCTGGTCTGAATGTTCTTCACTAGGGCTGGACTTCTGTGAACAAAGAAAAATTAAGTTATGACCCGCAGACTCATGTCTCACCTAGCATACAGGATCTTGTTTCATAAAGAGAAATCAATGCACTTTAAACTAAACACATTTACTGATGTGGATATCAAGGCTATATTCCTGAGATGTTCAATCACTTTACATGCCACACTACTGGTTTTCAACATTTAGCTTTTCATGGGAAGGAAGATGAGGGCTTGTGAAAGCATGATGGCTGATGAGTTCAACACAAAAAGCATGATAGCAATATTGAGAAAGAGGGAGGAAAGCATGCAGGGTGGGAAGGCACCGGGGTGGGGGGTGCTTACTGTACAAGCAGCTCCTCAAACTTCTCATCGGGGCGCATTTCCGAGGGCGGCCTCGCTGAACGTGTCGGCCGCTTTTAAACTCCTTGTCGTCAACGGTCCAAAAGGACCCAAACTCATCCTCTACTTGCACAAAGCACTTATGCAGGGAAAGGTTGGTGCGAATGGCACCCTGGGAAAGCAAGCCAGTATGGAGTTGAAGGAAAGTGGGTGAAGGCGGTGGTGGGAGCAGGGGGGAAAGGGCGAGCGATGCAGCCAGATGCAGATGCAGGGAGGCAGAGATGAAAGACAAACAGACAAACAGACACAAGGAGGAAGGGAAAAGGGTGAGGATCACAATGAAAATGAGCCATTTTGAGTCATGAGGCATAAGTGGCAAGGATGAGGTGGGAGGGTGGGCACGCCAAAGTAAGCAGGGACTTTGCACATTATGGCACACAGACAATAACATTAAGCAGCAGCAGCCGGCAGCAGCCCCTCCCCCCCAATTCTGTCAGTCAGCTGACAAAACAAGACACTAGTCAGGTTCAAAGAGGCCAAACGTACCCGCTGATCTTTTGAGGCCGTCTCTTTTGGAACTCTATTTCGTCGACTGTCCACACAGCCCCTTTAACGTTTTCTACTCGCACAAAACACTTGTGCAGACTAAGATTATGCCGGACTGCATTCTGCGGTTGATGTAAAGAAAGCAAAAAAAAGAACAACAGGGATACATTGAAACATTTCAACAGAAAACTGATCAAACATATATCAGAAAAATAAAGATACAAAACAAAAACTTGACCCACTTTGGGTCCTGGACCCCAAAGTCTAGCAGAACTTGGCAGGAGACTAAAGGCTCTCCCAGACGGCCTCATCTTGTGTATTGAGATCAGCTGTAATTGATGAAAATTGCAGCATCTTGTTTATAGGAAGACCTCACAGGCCCAGGTTGAACTAATTTGCGTAGAGCTCTATGCGTTGTATTGTGTGATTGGTAATGAGTTTGTTACTGTATTTTATGCAGCCATATGCTCTGACAACAATGTTGATATTTCACTTCAACTAGTCCAATTCCATCATCTGGTTTTTGTATCCGGAGGAAAGATTTGCAGACATTGTGAGGAAAACATTTGTAAAATTCTTCACAAAATGCCTACAAAGATTGTGAAATGGCTAAAAACAGGTCTGACCCAGCTGGTCTGTGCTGTTGTATGAAAGGTGTGGGCAAATAACAAATGTCCCACAACCACGTAACTGTGCAGCAACTGAAGTACAGGAGAGCCCTAAGGATGCAATTTTGTGATTTGAATCAGGTTTCAGAACAGAGACGTCACTTATTGAAATTGTCTGGAAAACACAAGGAGACTGCTGGCTTAGATCATAAGATATATCATCAGATGCTCAGCAAGTTTAAAATTTGTTTTGAAATAATAGAAAAAAACAGGTTTATATGGGGAACTGCTCTCTTTCTCTTGTACAGTGTGATGTCACCCTCATTTTTTAAATAAAACAGTTCATGGCCAGCTGGATGGCTGTTAAATATGCTTTGGATGATGTTCTTATATCTTGTCACCTTATAGAGAAACTGGCAGGTCAAAGCCTCCAAAATCTGTTGCTTATTCCACAGCACAACAGGGAATAGGCAGGAAAAGGCATAATCCTAGATTAGATCTAAAACCTCAAACATGTTACACAAAATATTCTTACTGACCAGAACATGTTGGGGTCATTTTGGTTTCCTTGCTGTAGTGCCAGGAAGAGCAATCACAACTTAAAGGTTCAGCAAAATAAATAATGAAAGGAGATGTTCATAAATCATCCTTTTGTTATTCCAGAAGCAGCAGAGTGGGGGAAGAATCCAGTGTTTACAGCACCAGCACGCCCCTATGGAAGAGCTGTCAGCAACTGTGTGAGCTGACGGAGGACACGGGTGGAGCGGGGTGGTCTGTGTGTGTCAGACTGTATTTATGTTTGAGGTGTGGTACAAGCTGCTTGTGACTGATCAGTCTTGGCTCAGGTGGTTGTGGGGGTATTTCAGTGTTTCATCAGTGCTTTTCTACTCGGTACGGTGAGTGTATGGGGCCAACGAGGAGCACCACCTTCTAAAGACGAGTGCAAGGGGCTCAGCCAAGGCTTGTTGGCAGTGAAGCGCAATGTTTGGCCAGTGCCACCCACCGACAGCACATCCAGGAACACATTACCAGACGACTGTTTCTTTTTCTTCCCCTTTTTTCCCTGCATGCAGGTTGTTTTTCTATTTGATTGTGTATTTGTACAAAGGGTGGATCCCCTGGACGGAATAGGTGGTGCAATGTTAGAATCTGAGTAAACTCTTTTTCTTTAGCCTTCATTGGTTCACATTCAAAAAAAGACTAAAGACAGAAACGTTGATAAATGCTTTACCTTCCATGTTGCTGCGTTGCGCCTAAAATACGCAAACATTCGTGTGAACCAGTTGTAGATTTCGTTTAGTGTTAGCTGCTTTTCCGGAGATTCAAGGATTGCCTGGATGAGGAGCAAGCAAAAGAGACACAGATTTGAAGCTTTATGCCTGCTTCACCCAAAAAAACCACAACCCTAAAAAACATTAAGAACTTTGAGAAAAGTCGAGCAGTGTAAGGGCGAGTTGTCCTTTGGAGGAAAAACAGACAACACAGATCAGGAGTGTGAAGAACTTTTAATTTAAAACCCCACATTTTCCTTTTGTGGGTGCAAATGAAGGGGCGAGCAAAAAACATTTCTTAGGCAGATTACAGGACAGCAATTATGAATGGCTCAGATTAATTCCTGAGATCCCAGATTACTGTGGTTCAGCGATAATTGACTGGCATCTTAAAACAGGTTGTATAAAATGTATTTGGTGGCAATTGCCCTGGCTAAAACGTCCTAATGAAAGTAAGTCATCAGATATCTCTGTTCTGGCTAAACTGTGCTCAAATATGAGAAAAAAGGGTGGATTAAACTGAGATAATGTAGGGTGTAAACAATTTCAGTCATTTAGGAAAGAAACAAGTGGGCTACTTACCTGTCTTATTAATGAGGCATAGGTGAATGGTGGCCTAACATCTGCATTCATGTAAAACTCCTTGTTCTGACTGATATCTGTACACAGGCAACAAGATCAAAACATTGTGAAATACACAAGAGAACAGGGTCATTTTATGTATATTATTACCTCTGAACTTTTGCCGTTTTGGTGCGCTACAATTACAAATTTAAATTGATTTTATTTAGCGTTAATGTCATGTTTTCAGTCACATGAAAAAGGCGGAAGGAAACCAAGATATGGCTTTTAAAATCTTTATATGAGAAGTGAATTTTAATGCTTTGTACAATTATCTATTGCTGCAATCACAGCTGCATGTCAAGTTTTTAGTTTTGGACTTTGACATTAGAGTGACTATTATCATTTATCATAAAAAAATCTTATAAGGATTTTGACAGATTGTTGTCATAATAAATTTTAATTAGACTTAGACTTATTTTATTGTCATTGCACAAAGAAACATACATGAAATTGGCAATGAAATTATTATTAATTAACTAATTTCTGATGGTAAATAATAATAAAAACTGACAGTATGATCAGAGATGTTATTTTTGCTAGTTTTTCTGCTGTCCCAAAAGAGCATCAATTAAAATAGAAATATGATTACTGACATAGATAACACTTTTTTAAGCAAATGGCATTCTGAATAGGCCTGTCACAATAACAAATTTTGCTGAGTGATTATTTGTCTAAAAAAATTATTGCAATAAACGATAATATTGTTTCAAGACCTGTTGACACTGATTTAATGGAAATGACTAATAATCCATGTGATTTCCTGCCATAGATAGATGCACTTTATTTTCAAAAGAACACCTAACACTGGAACTGATAAACTAAATAAAACAACCAAAAACAAAAATAAAATGGATTCTCAGTCTCCATTAACAAAAAAAGTAATTGAATAAAAACTAAACAACATAAAGCCAAAGTGGAAATAAATACTGCATTCAACCAAAAGAGTGCAGATTATGAATTCTGTATACTATATTGCCCTTCAGTAATCACTAGATTTAAATAGAGAAGATGATCACATCCCACTACCTAATGCAGTAGTTCATACTGCACCATTTTTTTTGCCCCTATTTTCCCCTTACGATAATCTTAGAACGTTGGCTGATCTAAGATTGTCGCTGGTGATTTCGTAATCGATCATCCTGCAGTGTGATTTAAATCATCATGGCCGCTCCGATGTAAATCAGGGGTTTTCCCCGACGAATATGACAGGTAGCCAATCAGAAAGTGCGGATTCTCCTCCTGCTTTCTGAGGGGGAATTATGGTCAGCTGTTTGGGAGGGGAATCCCAAACAGCTGACCAAAATCCAGCGGACATTGGAGATGATATGTGGAAACAACATTAATGTTTATTCAGCATTTCGTGCAAAGAATATAGAAATGACAAGAGGAGTTGGAGCCAAATTGCTACTGCAGTTGATAAATCCGGTAAGTTTTCAGCTGTTCTTCGTTAACGTGACATAAATAGATTACAATGATTTTCATTCAGTCAGGACTTTACGCTGACTCTAGCCACATGCATCACAGGTAGATTCTAGTAAAGCATTGATTATTGCCTGGTTTTAAAATTAGTTAACTGAACTTGTAGCCATTATTTTGGGCTACAAGTCCAAAAAAATGGCTGTGTGGCTGAACACCACACAGCACGATCGAACCGTTATACCTAGGATTTCTGTCGGCTAATGTGTGGTCTGTCAGGTTTTGAAATTATGGGCCGACAACTCGTGTCGTGTGCGCTTGACATTAGACTAAGGAAATGAGGACGGGAGGGTCAGTGGAGAGCACCGGAGCTGAGCTTTTTTTCATTCTGTGTCATCAACAGAATGAAAAAAAGGCAGGAAGAGACGATAAAGACGATAATTAAAATGAGGTTGATAGGTTTCATTTATTGTGCGATTAATTGATTTATCGTTTATCACAAAAGGCCTAGTTCTGAAGTAGCCCATTTCAAATGGGCATGTTTTTCAAGAACAATATTTGCCACATATTTACTTAATCTTCATCATAACACAATAGTACCCTAAAATATCAAATATAAATAAGTCCATATCACTTGCTTTGGCTAGGCCTTTTCTAACAGGTGAATGTGCTTTGATCCTCTGGCTGCATGTTCAGTCAGAGCTTTACCTGCATCTCAGTCCGCAGTATTCAGCAGGTTGTAACACTTTTCTTCAGTATTACTCTGTATTTATTTCCATCCATTTTCCCCATTGATTAGCTTCCCACCACATATAAATGGGAACGTTCAGAATATGGTTGAATTAGATAAATATACTTTAATTGTCCCATTATTTAGCTCAATTTAACACAGGTAGATTTATTAATTAGGTGACTTGCAATGGTAGTTAGTTTCACTAAATGTTGAGGGATATCAAGGTAAAGGAAGCTTAATATAAGAGATTTTCACTTTTCAGATTTTCACCTGTTGAAAATACTCTATATACCCTACCCTAAACCTAACCCTATATACACTTTGAACCTTTTCCTTATGCCTCAAAATCTGATGCTAACTTTTCTTGGTTTCTCACATAAAACCCAACAAAAACAATCAAGTTTGAAGTTGTAACTTCACAAATGTAAAAAAGAGAAAGCAAACGATACTTTTTACTAATAAGCTTTTGCAAAAATCCACCATACCTGGGGAGATGGGCATGTTGTACTTTTCTGAGTAGCGTCGTCGCATCGGCCCCACGCTGTGGAGGCTGTTGGCTGTGATGACGGAGTGGGTCTGGGAGAGGGGCGTGAGGGGCGCTGTGGGTGTGGTGGGGGTCTGCGGGAGGCTCAGGGGCGGAGAGGTCTCGGGTGCTGACTTGGACAATGTGACGTTGGACACGAGGTTGAGCTGAGGAAACAAAAACCAGACAGAGCAGAGAGACCTTTGAGATTAAAACGTTTTTCACCTTTCAGCAGCATTGTTCGATTGAATTTGAGTTAGGTGTGGGCATTTATTGTATCGTTTATCATTTATTGTGATAAATTTCTTTCTCTCACCACCGTCTTCACCTCATTCCCAAATATTTGAAATCTCCCAAAACTGTTTGAAATCCTAGAAGGTGATGCTAAGTCCACCCAGACATTTTGCACAACTAAATGGTTGCCTTGGAGATTAAAGGATTTTGCAAGTATGCATGAAACAATCAAGGTAACACTGTAGGTGTTTTTTGATGAGAGAATAACATAGCATGACATAAAACTCAATAAAAGTCAATTTTATATAATACTGCTCCTTTAAGTCCATATTGCCTAGTCTGGACAACTCATCCTGATTCTCGCCTACTGCTTAATAAGAACACCAGAGGAAGAAGCCAATCTGGGCTAATTACAAGCTGAAATTGTATTGTGAGGACTCTAATTAGGAGGTGCTTACAGAGGTGATGTGATGATTAACTACAGGGCCTTAGCGACCTCCATCATTAGGTCCATGATGGCCATTGTTAAGAAGAACCTACAGTGTCTTCAGAGGCAGCACTTTGAAGAGAGTCTTTGGTTACAGTGCCGAGCAGGGATGGGTCAGGTCAGCCAAGGCGAAAGAGGGATTTAAGAAATAATGGCTACAAGGTAAACTAATTATGGCAAGTGCTCCAAAGGTACAGCATGTTTTTCTTTTTTCCCTTCTCCTTCTGATAGCCGCAGCAGCAGCTCTGAGAGCTAAGCCTCTGTACAGGAGCAGTCAAGTGGAAAATTCTTGCCTGACCCCGTGCTCCAGCTATTAATTGGCAGGAAAACTAATGACACATATACATATTCTTGCAAAATTGTTCTAATTGCTAATTTGCTTAAGGAGGCCAGTTTCCAAATTAAACATGATTTAAGACAGAGACAGGAAAAAAGAGAAAATGCTGAACGTGAAATGAAAAGAAAGATGGTTTCAAGAATCTGACATGTTGATTGTAAGGGATCAGAAGTTGGATTTTTACATATAATCAGGGTGAAAAGATCATTTTTGATGCCTGACACTAGTGGGTAAAGGTGTCACAAGAAGAGACGATATAGCTTTAACAAGCATGAGATAAGACAAGGATTAGCAATATTTTGGGGAAAATGAAGATTTCTGATTATTTTGTTTACTCGGCCTTGAAAATTTGTTAAAATTCTACAACCAGTGAACAATAATTTAATCCATTTCTGACTTATCTTAATAAACTTGAGAAACAGTGAATCAATGAAGCATCTGCTCCAAAGCAGATACCAACTTTAGAGTCACTATCAGATAACGGTTAAGGTTTCATATCTCATCTGTATGTCATTTGTTTTTTATTTATTCTGTGGAGAACCCCAGATGAACAATTTCAAACTGGTGGGCACTTCTTCACTGCTGGTGGGCAGCTGAACGAGCAATGGGGTCAAATTGTGTTGATCCAAAGTAGCAAGGCAGAAACTACTTCCTTTCTAACTTCAAAGTAAGAGTCTAAACCCTACCCTAGGTACCAACAGGGTTTCAAGCATAAATTACTGTGTTGCATGTCTTGAACTCGTAATAGTCACCGCCCAAATTCAGGAATTACATCCTTTGAAGGCCTCATTTGAAGCATGATTATGTCACACTATGTAAAGCAGTTGTGTTGCTAGGCTTTTGTTTTTCATCAATTGAATTAATTAAAAAGGATTGAATATGCAAAAATTTAAAAAAATAAATGAGCAAGATTATGAGCTCCAATTTTAGCAATTTAGGCGACATACACCAACGAAAGGACAGAAATAGATCTGGGGCTAGACTGTCCCCTCTTTGTTTCTTTGATGCTTATGTTGACCAGGATCCTTCAGATGGAAACAGACCTCTATACGTCCCTTCTGGATTAATGGGGGTTTAACGGATGCTCAATTAAATCAATTAAACAAATTCTTTACACCAGTGGCACATCTAGAAATATATTGTAACGATGCTGTGTTTTAGTTCTGCCGGGGTCCACATGGTTATGTGTATTTGTTATAAGTTGCATGGTGATCACTGTTATGTGTAGAGTGTTATGGGCTTCCCCTGTCTGACTCTGCTGACTCCCATTCTCACATGTGATAGACCTGTCATGTGGGGGGGATCAGTGGAGCGGCAGGACCAGGACCGGAAGAGGAGAGAGTTCAGTGTGTGTTAGCAGTGAAGCTATTCAGTTGAGCTGCAGCCTCAGGAATAGCAGCTCGCTCTTATTCTAATAAAGACTACATCTGTGGTGTGTTGGCATCATTACAATATCTATGGGCTGGTGAGAGGGGGCCAAGGTTTTATATATATATATATATATATATATATATATATATATATATATACAGTTAATTATTTTTGCATCTTTCTACTGCTGTTAATTGATATGTATTACTGGATCGGACAGCACCTATTAGTCGCTATGCGATGCATTGAAAAACATTCTATTCCAATGCAGTACAAGCAGAATATCACAGAAATATCAGTAGCGCCATTATTTATTATCAGATGTATCTATTAAATATGACTTAAATAAAGCTGAGAAAACTGATGTTTGATACAGAAATTCTCCCTGACCCAAATCTATAAACAGTTTGAAGAAAGGGCAATTTGTTTTTATATTGGTCAATCATTTTATTTCAAATATGCTGTAGGAGCTGTAGTTTGATGACTGTTATAAATATCACCATGTTTTACGAACAGAGGAGGGGATTAGTTCAGTTTTTGTCGCTTGTTTAACTTTTAGGAATTGCAGCAGCTGCAATGCGCCACAGTAAAGGTACAATAAAGTTGATAAACAGGTGAAGAACAAAACTAGACTAAACCACTTCTATACTTCTGTTTTTCACTCTGTTGACATTACCTTACACATTGATCTGTTGCCATGGCAACCGACAGATAAATCAATGAGCAGAGAGCAGAGATACTTTCAAACCTATGAGGGAGAATCAACACCAAAAAACAAACATTTCCCACACAAAAAAGTAGCAAAAACACCAAAACAGAACATCCAGTCTGTTACATTATGCTGTCAGGCTTAATGTCTATATTGTGATTATTAATAAGTTTTCGCCAGTGGTGGTTGATTAGCTGATTTAAACAGCTGCTCTACTGATGACGTGGTGGCGGGTTGACCTGTTTTAGTGCCAACGGAATCAAAACACACCGAACTGCGCAGCACATGTTAAGGTTATCAAAGTCAGTAGCAGGCTAACAACAGTTAGGCTAGTCTAACTGACCCACTGCTCACTTGTTCAATATATTCCCTAAATTAAAACTTTTTCCTCATCTGTTAAATGTGAAAACCTTGAACCTTGTTATCTATGTCTGTCATAGGGTTGAATTAACCACTAAACATTATGTCCTTTCAGATTCTTTGCGTGATTATGGTATTTTCCTGACCACTGATATTCCTGACTCAATGGACAGCAATGGTACATGTGTGACCCACGATAAGTCATGAATGTTTAATCCAGTAACATATATCCATCCATGTATATCAATGCTGCTGCCTCGCCCTCCGTTGTTGCAGCTTCTTGCCGCTATTCAGCAGTAGGTGTCAGGTTACTTTGCGTTGCAGTCAATGTTGTCGGAAAAAAGAGATTCATGCGCTTAATGTCCAATTTGCAATAACTATTTTTTGAATTCATAGTCGCCAGCTGGGGTGGCAGCAGGCGTAGATCCAGGCCAGCAGATCCACCCCTGCTTTATACATTACATTGCTAATCCCTAACCAGAACCAGAATCTTTTCCGATGACATGACATTAACACTGGCCTCCCAGGATTTAGACACACTGCAACATCTTTGTTCTTAAAAGTATTTGTCTGATTTTATTTCCTCCTGTCTCCAAAATTAGCGACAACCGTGTTCTGTGAATTCCCTCCTGCCCCCACCTTTTTATGTCCAAATCGGATGTCTATTTACATTTCGCAGATCGAACTCTGCCTTTTTTTTGGCAAGAGTCTGCTCAAATAATTTGGGATTTTGGCAGCTCTGCACATAGGCAGGCAAATGGCAGCAGACAGCATTTTATTCTGGGGAGAAAAAAATCTGAAGAAAATAAATTACTCTTGGGTTTGCGTGTTTCTGACACAATGCTATCAATAGAAGGAGGCTGTCATGTTGACTTCTCTTCCTGTGGATTAGCGGGCTTTGTTTCATGTTTCATCCATATTCCCTGGCCATAAACACAGAGAGCTCCAACAATAGGCCAGACAGGCTGGTAATAGCCTTGCCTTTGTTTGCCTCACCATTTGGGCTCACTCCAGTTCCCAGACAAAATGAGACTTCACACTGAAATTAATTAAATGGTAATTGGTGATCTAATTATACTGGCTTTGACTCGCAAGCTGCTAAAGAAAATAAACAAAAAGTCCCTCCTTAATTATGTATGGCGAAAAAGGTCAGATTTCTGACAAAAATGCTTGGTGACATCTGCCCACTCACACTGAGACAAACACAAAAACACACAGAAATAAGTGCTAATGTGGCACATTTAGTTCTCATCTTCTGCCCGTCCCTATCCAAATCTGATCCTGTTATAATTTGTGAGCACGCTTTATTAGTTACATTTTGCCAGCAGAGCACAAATATATCCAGTTGCTGAGAGGATGAGAGGAAATCAGCTTTGACCATTACATATAATAGTTTTTTTATGCTCCTAATTGTAGGGTTGTCATCACACCTAAAACAAGCTTTAATATGTTTTAACAAACATATTAAAGCTTCAATTAATCTTAAAATATGTGTTAGATGATACTTGGGCTGTGTAAACAGTCTGGTTCAAATCTGACTCACAGTTATTAAGACAAATTTTGCAATAGAAATGTTTTTTTCCTGTTTGTTTTAAGTGGCTCCCTGGACTCAAATAAAATTTTTTTTATTTATGCTCTGCTAGGGCGGCCATTTCCTTCCTAAGCAATTCTTCAGTATTCTTCCCTTCAGTATTCCATTGAATCCATTGAAGTGGATTCCACCAATCAGCAAACTGAAGGAGAAGTTGTGAGTGATGACATCAATTTTCTGTGCTGTTTTAGAATTTATGTCTGCCTGTAGTTTTATCAATGGCAGAGGAGGAGTGAACTGTGCTGGTCATACTTCCAAATATTGAATTATCATCAACAGTGTCTCGTTCGGATCTGTAATTCTCTCTCCACAATGGAGGATTGTTGTTTACACTGGCAATTTCCGGTTGACGTTAACTGTAGCAAAATTCAAAAGAAAATCCTGAGCTTTGCTTGCTTTTAGTTATCTTTTTTTTAATTTTTTTTTCACGTGCATAGTCACACATAGTTTTTCAATATTTTTTCTATGTACTCCAACAGCCAAGCAACAAAATTCTGTTGCCAATTTCACTATTGTGCATTTTGTAATGACAATAAAGTCTACATGTAAGTCTGTTGAAAATTCTCCAAAAATAATGGCATCCTTTGTACCCTTCCTTCTCGGGAATCACTGAAAAACTGCAAAATAGCAAAAAGCAGTTGCTAACTTTAGCATCTATCATAGTGGTTCTCAACGTGGGTGGTACCGCCCTCCAGGGGGCATTCAGAGGACGGCAGGGGGCGCTGGCGGACATTTTTACAAAAGGGGGGCGCTGGAATGCCTTTTGGGGGGCGTTTGGTCAAAGGTAAACTTTACGCCTTAAATCCACAACAATACCAGTTTAGACGTTGACCAACTTGGTAAAACTGTATTGTGTAACATTAAATCATGCTTGGCTGCAACTGTATCGATGGCAGCTCTTCTTCTATTCAGTGTTTTTTTAGCTTCTGTTAGCTTCTTGGCGCAGCTCCGTTCTCCTGCTACTGGTAGCTAAAATCACGATACCCTCACTGAGTATCCCTCTGAAAAATTAACCAATTTAAATAAAGAAATAAAGAAATCCCTCCATGGTGATACCACGATAGAGAGCGTTCATTTTATAGCGTTAACACGGTGATGTAAATGGTCCGGTATGAAACTGGGGTGATAGAACAACACAGCATTTTTAAATTTCAATAATCAGAATACCGAAATTGTTTCCGTTGTTTTAAAAGGTTTATGTCAGACTGCCTTTTCCCCATCGATACGCTTCCCGACCGCCCTGCACCTTAGGGGCTTAAAAAAAAAAAGACGCGCACATTGAGCAAAACTCTGAAACAGGAGAAACGGGACATAAATGGAGCGACGAACTAGATGTGAATTATGGCATAAAAACAGAGAATCCGACGCTGAACAGTGAAAATCAACACATGATGTGAAACACATGATGATTAGGCGGCGCAGCAGGTGATGAGTGAAGATTACTGATGGTCAATAAACGATAAAATAAATCTAGCAACAGGAAAGAAACTAAAGTGGACATAGCAATAAACCAAGAGAGGATAAAACTAATCAAATGAAACTAAATGGAAATGAATGAAGAACAAAATGCAAGAATAAACTAAGAAACTAAAGTAAATACAGAGGAATAAACTGGTATGGCAAGACCTTTCGAGCAATAATTAATACAGAGACTGTATGGCAAGAATAAACAGACACTATTTCCAGATAAAAAGTAAAATAATATTGTTGAAATGTCATGGGTTTGTTGAGACCACATCTAGTACTGAGAATAAATATATCTTACAGACCATAACAGTAAAGAACTGATCACTTATTTATGTTTTTAATTATATTTGATATATTTATTTCTTCAATATTATTTTTCATGTCAGTGTTAATGTCATGAGGCTGATGACTCCATGACACTTTCAATTTGACTCATTAGGATTTGATTAAGAACCAGATTTGTTCTTTGTCATTTCTGTCCAGTAAAACTATTAATCTATAATCAATAGACAGGTCTATATAAATATATAATCCATGTTTCTGTCTCATATTTGTATGGCATTAAAATGACCTGGAACTTTTATTTTTCCACTGAAAGCTCTGGTTTGAACAATAAATGCCATGTGGGTGAAGTTTTATGGCTGATACTCTGATGTCCCATTCTCCTGAAGGCAGCACAGAGCTGCACCACCAGAAACTGACAGAAACACTGAAGAGAAGAAGAGTTATGATTAATGTAGTTACAGTTCTATCCATGTTTTAATGTTGCAGAGCTCAGTCGTTTTGCAAATAGATCAAATTTTAAACTGGCATGTTGAACATCTTTTATCTGGTCATTTTGTGGAATATTTAACAACTATTATTATTATTATTATTATTATTATTATTATTATTATTATTTTCTAAGCCCTCTTCTGACACATAACATGTACTAAAATTATTTTTATTATTTTTTGTACAATATAATAAGCCCTCCGGTCACCTTGTTACCTTTGGCCTTTTGCCCGTGATGCATGACGCAGTTGCCTGTCGCACAATGCGATGAGGCGGCTAACTGGAGTAGATTACAGAACAGTTTTTGGTGAATAAAGTGGAGACTTGCTACTTGTCAGATGACAGAAAACGTTGAAGTATCGTTTCTGCTTCAGCACAGAGTCGCGGTTTAATCAGAGAGGTAATGAAATACAACAGACACTGACAGGCCTCTGCGTCTGCCTTTCTCTGAAGAACTACTGAGGGGAGGAGACAGCCAGGTGAGGAGAAACTGTTCTTATCTATCGATTCAGAATAAATATCATACAGACATTAGGCTGTTGTTGGTGTGCTATTAGCTAGCTGCTAGCTAACGATTTTGCTAGCAAAGCAAGATAACTAAAAAGCTTCTTCCCTGTATCGTTAATGATATCAGTCATTCCTTAGTTTCGCTTATGCAATGGGGCACATCGCTCGTCCAAAACCTGTCATCTCCATAATGGATATATGTCTGATCTTCTAATTTCCTTTGCTGCATAATGTACATTGCATTTATTCTGGCGTTAGGTAAATGTATCTTGAAGGAGAATAACACTTAAATAAAAGTCCAACAAGGATATTCATTTAGAATTAAAAATAACTCACCCTGAATTACCATGATAGATATAAAGTGTGTAATTAATGAAGGGGAAAAAACTCAATCCAGACTTTAAGTTTAGGGTCTGGTTCACAGAGTATGAAGTTAAATTTGTTTCCCAATTATTTAATGGAGAAAAAAAAACTAACCTCAGTTAAGTAAAATAAAATTGTAATCAAAACTTTTGGAATTGTAATGATTTCTTTAAAAAAAAAAATTGTTTTGTTTAAAAAACTTTTTAAAATTAAATAACTCATTTTTGTCTTGTGAACTTAGTTATTTGCCAAACATAAACTTTTATTTGCACACATCAGAAATCTTATGTTGCGATTTTAGGCCCTGCTCACGTCATGTGAGAATCACAAGCAAAACTTTGACTCCAACAAAAACTTAGAATATTAAGAAAAGATTTCTGACATGCAAAATAAGTTTGTTTTGCAAATAATTTTTGCACTTCATGAGACAAAAATGTGTGATTTTAATTTTACAAAAAGTTTTTTTTAGGCAAAACTCAGTAGGCTTTTCTCATGGTGACATGCATTAACAATTCAAGTTGTGCTTTTGTTTTTGTCTTTTTTCTGCAGTTCCACGTTAAAGTTTGATGCAGCTCTGCTGTCCTGAATGGACCGTCTTCATCTCCACTGCAGCAAACAGGCAGCTCTTTTTATAGATTACAGTCACTAAAAGGTTGCATTGTGCCCTTGTTTATATTTTAATAGTGTAATTCTGTAAAGACAAAATATGTCTGGTGGTCCAGCTCTGATTTATATATCTTGCTAAATTGCAGGTTTGAATATTGCAATACTTTCCTATAACAAAATAGACCTGCAGAAAGAAATTACTAATAAAATATCTACATATGCATAGTGTTATGCTCTATATAGAGATGTTCGTTAGCTTTGATTGTATACCTCACATTTTTGTAATTTATCATTATTTATTAAACTCTGAAAGCTGAGTGGCTTTATTAATATTCTGTCCTAGAATGCGGTTAAATGTGCTCTTTTTTTTTTTGAGCACCTTCCCCTTTAGTGGTCTCTAAAACGGCAGGTGGATATGGGTTAGGGAGGCGCTGGACCAAAAAAGGTTGAGAAACACTGAGTTAGCAAGCTTAGGAGAGTGGTAATGGCTTCTTCAATTCTGATGTAACTAAATGTCATCAGTCCATAAGTCATTATTAGCTCATTTTGTCAACACAACAGAGAAGCTCAGGACCTAATTCCTTCCTTACTTCAAAATAAGAAAAATGTCAAATCTTTGTTGACATGAGCAAATGTTGATAATATACAATTGTGATGTTGCCGGTAAGAGTAAGAAATGAAATAAAATCACATGTTACATAGGTGTTGGAGCGACAGCTTCTTCAACTTGTGAAAGGCTGCGATTTTGCAGAAGAGCGATGGATTCAGCACATTGGAATGACAACTTTTTACAAACTGTGAAATGCAGTGAGAGCTCTGGTGGAGCCAGCAGCACTTTGTCTTAAAAATACAAAACCATGATCCTCCTATTTCCTGTCGTCTTACTCGTCACTTCCGCCAGTAGCAGCATACCTTTGTTATGTTAGTGACAAGTGTGATGCATAAAAAGCGTTTCCATTGCAGTTTTGTACAATGCAATTTTTTTTATATAGCCAAAAAACCACCTCATCTTAAACTT
This sequence comes from Poecilia reticulata, assembly GCF_904066995.2. Lineage (NCBI taxonomy): Eukaryota > Metazoa > Chordata > Actinopteri > Cyprinodontiformes > Poeciliidae > Poecilia > Poecilia reticulata. Next base: position 33,081,440 of record NC_088834.1, read on the forward strand.
TTTTTTAATCAAAAATATGTTTTTTTTTATTTTTGTGCTAATAATAACATTATTAATAATATAATAATTAATAATAGCATTATTATGTTATTATTAAAGCACATAATAATGTGCTTTAATAATAACATAATAATAACTCAGAGCTACAAGCTAGTGTTCAACAAGACAAGACAGATTTCACTTTAACAGAAAATATTGTGGTGTTATGACATCGTGAGATCTCTTCCTACAAATTCTATCTAAATGCTTTGCTGTGATGTTCCTCAAACATCGTTATACATACATTTCTAACAGCAAAGGAGAAGCTGCAGCAGCAGGAACAAGAATGACTCTACTCTTCGAAGGGACTCTGTTTCAGGTCATCTCTGGAGATGATTTCACTCTGCATCCTATCTGTAGGTTCCTCTGATGCAGTCTCCTTCAAGCCTCAACGGGGCCACCGACCTTGACCTGTGGAAGTCCTCCTCCACTCACCCAGCCAAATGCAAGACACTTTCATCACAGCAGTTCACAGCAGGCAGAGCTGCCCCAGAGAACCGGAGTCTATTTACTTGAATAATAAAAAGGAAAAAAAAAAAATCCCAGCTTACCCCCTCGAGAGCATTAATGCTGAGCTCTGACACCCATTCTACCGGGGGCCCTGAGAGAGACGAGAGGTAGCAAACTTGAGATGCTATCTGCCACCCCAACCACTGTTTGTACACAACTGTCCCTGTGTCAGAACCCTCGTTCCACGCCCCAATCTATACAATCGCACAGGCTGCTTAAACAGACAGCTTATTGTCAGTGAGTCCCCAGAGTGCTTACCGTCGACTAGCTGCACCATTGAGTGCGTGAGTGGTCTCTGGATGTCAATAGTCTCCTCACTGACTGTAAATAAACGAACCAAATGGCACATGTCCTGCGTGTTTATGTCCATTCACGTGCATTTGTGAGCAGGACTTTACATTTATACCCCGCAGTAAAATTATATCTGCTCATTTGGTTGGCTGAATGAACTGTCATATGGACTGAAATATGACCGTGAGGTTCTCCTCCCCCATCTTAAATATGACAAACAGAGCCAACACTTAAATGCCACATGCCCCTTAGCCCTGTAGGATAGGGATAGAGAAGTGAACCTTATGGTGGAAAATAAGAAGTAGAATGTTTGTAAAAATGTTTTTTTTACTTCCTGTATGAAAATATTCTGGTTTCTTTTGTCATTTATGTGTTTTACATTTGAGATGAAACTAAAACTACATATTTTTGGGATTTTGGGACTGTAGTAATTTTAGAAGAAATTACTACAGTCTAGGTCAGGGGTGCCCAAACTTTTTGAGACCAAGATCTACTTTTTCTCTCACCAGCCGACTGAGATCTGCCTCATGACACAAAGATATAAAAATTGTAAATGAAACTCTATTGACTTATTTTATAGGAGAATATACATCAGTTATAGCAGTCCTATTAAAGTGACAGAAAACCTAACGCAGTTTATTCCTCAGTGAGATTCTGAAAGTGGGAGGAGGTCGTTGGTTTCTCAGTCAGAAGCTGGTTGCAAATCTTGGACCAACAGGTATCAATCAGTTATGGTAGATCTGACATTTGGTTTGATGACTGAAATATGAGAAACTGTAGACTGACAGAAGGAAGCAAAGAATTAAAGCTCATCTTCTGAAGTTGGGATGTTTTTCCTCCAATAGGTTCCAGAGGAATCACCTCAATCCAGATGTTGGACTGGATTTTATTTCAATGTCATTTGTGAAAGTTAGAGCCTCATTTTCAATAGTGGAGCTATAAAGGTTGAAAAAGGTTATTATTTTAGAGAAAGTCTCATCAACATCAATATTTCCACTAAATAAGAGACAAAAATAAATAGCATGTTTGATGGAGGAAAAGCCTCTCAGACTCTGAGCTCAAAGCAAGATGCCAGAGAGCAGCAAACTATTTTTTTTATATTAGACAATTTCATTTCATATAATTGTCACGGTAGCATCCATTTGTTTGTTAAATATTTAATGAAATATATTTGTCCTATTTAATGCTTGTTGTGAATGACGTGTTCTTGCAAACAAACAAGGTAATTAGTCCAAGTTTATTGTTTGTTGAACGTTCAGAAATTACAGCAGCTGTGATCCATCACAGCAAAGATACAAATAAGGTAAATTAATCAACTCAAAACCACCCATACCTTTTTACTTTCTCTTTCTCCCTCTCTCCCCATCACTCTCTCTTTCTCTGTTTCTCTCTTAAGCACACCCGTTGCCGTGACAACCACCTGCGCCCTGCAAATTGGGCAAACCACCCAGAGATTACATTAAAAACATAACATTCAGTCCGTTACGATATTAGGTTTTCAGGGTTGATATTTATTTCGCGATCATTAAAAAGCCTCTCATGAGCACAGAGGTGGTTGATTAGTTCATTTTAAACTCCTGCTCTGTTAGTCAGAGTTGATCTTTGAATTGCCTTTTTTTTTTTTTTTTATTTTGGTAATGGAAATGAAACGCACAGAATTACACCTTGTTGAAACAATAATTACTATGATTATTATTTTTATTGGGTCATTTTCAACATGTTTTGTTGATTTTTTTATTCCTTAATAAAGTTACAAATGTTTTAGATATTAGTGAATATTTTAGTAAGCGAGCCAGAGGAGGACGTGCTGCTGCATTCAGTTTGTCACCTGATCCCGAGATCGACTCAAAACTTTCCACGATCCACATATTAAGCATCCCAGGTCTAGAACTAGTCTTTTCTGAACATGTTTTAACTCTGCCACTTTTTTATTGCTTTCAAAAACAGTAAGCTTTTCTACAAACATCCCATCTGCACTTATAAGAAATTCAATATAAATGCTAAACATACTCAACTTTTTTTACTTATTTTTGTTTGACCCAACTTTAAAAACACTATATCTTACTAAATCTTAGTAAAAATACTTATTATGTACTTTTGGTCTAGTTCTGTCTTAATACACTGTAAAAAAACAAAACTAACAAGAAAATTTTCAGCAAAAATATAGAAGCTTGTTTTAAATTACACATTTAAAAAGTTCTAGTCACACTGGCATATTTTTTTCACTTATAACAAAAGATTTTTTGGTAACACTTTATTTGAAGGGGTGAGCATAAGACTGACATGACGCTGTCATAAACATGACATAACACCTGTCATGAACATAAAGAAGTCTTTATGAATGTTTATAACAGTTGTCATGAAGTGTCATTCGGTAAATAATGACAATTTAATGCAAAGTTGCTCTAAAAATTGCATTAAAAGTCCATTACAAATGCCAATTTTGCATGATTTTGTAAATAACGCCAATTTTCTCACTTTTTCCTCTGTATTCTCAGAGAGGCAATATTTCTCTGGGGGTGGGTGTTGGGACGGGGATGGGGGTTGGGACGGGGGTGGGGGTTGGGACGGGGGTGGGGGTTGGGAGGTGTTGTACTGCACATCCAGTTCATCACAGAGACACCAAATTGAATCCCAGCTGTCAGCAGATGTGCTCCAAACTACATTTACTGCTTCCCTCAACAAACAGCTGTTTTTATTTAGCAGATAAATAAGAAGATGGAGGAAGGGATTAATGAATACATGTGTGCCAATTAACACAAACAAAAGGAATGGGGAGTGGCAGGAGGATATATGACAGGGTTGCTGCTCACCGGCTGCAGGGTGGCTTTGGGCTCTGTGGACTTGACATGAAGATGCGTCATCATGGCTTGCAGACGCTCTTTGTCCTTTGCTAGCTATTAGAAGAAAAGACAAAAGCACAACAATTTTATGAACAAATACACACGCACACACAAATCTCTAGATATCATTTTAAATTGCATCGTCTTTGATTTAAAATGCTTATTTGAGCTATGAGTAAGACTCCATTACAGAATATGGAGTTTTATTTCCGATTCCTACTAAAAAGCCAGGTCCCTTCTCCCTGTCTGAAAGTCCAAATAGTTTTAGCTGCCAGCTCAAATTATGGTGACCGGCTGCATGTGGAGGAAGTCAGTCTGTGTCTGTCTGGTAAAGCCTCACCGATCCCTTTTGGATGATGAACCAGCAGAAGAGAAAAAACAAGATGTTGGGATGGTGAAAAGTAGGGGCAACTGATATATCATTGTTTTAGGTTAACTTCCTCTAAACCAGAAGTGTTTCTGCCGATTGTCAGGCATCTGACAGTAATTATGTGAACCGCAACTGAAAAAAGCCCCAAACGTCTAGAACACATCGTTTGCTTTTAGGCTGTCACACATGCTAAAACGTTCATCGTGGATTAGTAAGATTTTTAGTGAATGACTGCAAAAGTTTTTTTTGGATAGTCATTAAAATGATTGAAATTGTCATTTTGTGAGTCAAATATGATCTTGTAAAATGTAATGGTGATTGAAATCTGACAGCATTAGATACTTTATTTTAGTAACAAATTCCATTTGACCATTTTAAATACATTTGTGGGGTTTAGCTGAAAATGATAACGATGTATTAATACGGATTTTATTATGTCTAAATGTGTCAGCTTAGTAAAACATGAGAACCTTTACAGTACGTGGAGTTGAGAAAGATTTTGTTTCCCTAAAGTCCCATTTGCTAGCATGCTGGCAAGTTGCTCACTAGTTAGATAAACTTTTAACCTTTTTGGTTCTTGTTAACAGCATAGTAGTTGTTCCCATTCCATCTTTATGATACTTAAAAATATTTTTATTTCACCAATACTGTATACTTTCATTTTTATGTTTGTTTTATGTTAAGATGCTGTTAACCTAAGAAGCTAGAATTTCACTTATTCAATTGAGTTTCTTTTATCTGCTAAGCTTACATAATTTCTGATTCAAATATACCTGAATGCATGTGTGCAGATTGTAACACCAGTTGTATCAGTTCTCTGTTTTATAAGTGAAAGACGACATTAGAGAAACAGTTATCTTTGTATGTATTATTTGCATTGATTTTTATGGAAAATCAGCATTATATTGGATAAAAAAATAACACCAACAGCAACAATAACCTTTCATTTTCCTCTAACTCATTAACCAATGAGTATTTCTCCACACTATGCAGTTAAGTCATTTCACAAGTGTTATATTGTTGGTGCCAAACAGTTAAAGTCATAATTAACTTTAAAATCCTATAAAATTTAAAATGCAGTTATCTTCTCTACTTAGCCCCAGGCTATTCATACATCTTCTCCTGTCTGTCATGCATACATAACACATTTTTAATGACTGGTTACTAGCAAATGCACAAAAGTATTTAATTCTACTGAACACTCTAACTTCCCCCGGGCCCCTCCCTCCTCTGCGGGTGACACCACGGCTCGTGTTGGCGTTCGGCAGACACAGAGGAAGTGTCAGCAGGAGACAGAGCGTAAATATTTTGATGAAAACAAGAGACGTGACAATACCTGGAGCTCGAGTTGCTGGACGACCTGCATTTGCACCCGACACTGGGCCGTGCTCCTGTCGTCCAGGGCATGCTCGTTGTTGAGATGCCTGGAAACCACAGAAAGAGAAGATGCATACAAAGATTAGATTCATTTTTATTTCTTTAAAGAATGTTTATTGTAGCAGAACAGAACATCATAATCATCGAAGCATCGAAATTCAATCATTTTCAAATAATTCCTATCTAATGCTTGAGAGCTTGGTACGTTTAAGCCCAAAACTATTTATACCCTTTGTAGGATCACATTTTCTGTTTACTTTCTTATGTTCTCAAACAATGAAATAAACGAGATGGCTTATTTGTGCCGCTAACAGTAAAACAACAGCGTTGCTATTTGCTTTATTTACTTCTTGTACTTCTCGTTCCACATGAACATCACTTTCATTCTGAGAAGAAAGGAAGCCTAAAAGATTGGCAAAGTAACTCAAAATGATATTCTTACTAATAAGCAAAATTAAACAGAAACCCAAACTAAGGATCCAGATGTTTAGATTTAACTACATTTTAGTATAAACAAAGATTACACCATTAGCAGGCTAATGCATTTAGGCTAAAATTGACCAATTTTAATTTGACCAAGAAATTACATTACATTTTTGCAGTGACCCAGTCAGAATCCACCCATCTGTGAGATTAGCTAAAGATTAGGGTGATCACAAAGAGGCCTTCCAAATCTGAAGACATGGAGCTCACTATCGAAGTAGTAATATGAAATCCAGTAGAAACATGCAAAAAGATGCTATATCTGACAATAAAAACAGCAATATATTCAGATATTTTTGGCAAAATTGACAGTCCTTACACATTGCTTTATAATCTTGTGAGATGATAAAAAAATAATGTAAAAGGATGTCACTTAAAAAAAATAAATCAGCAACAAATTTAAAAATAAAAATAAATCTGCCAGCTGTCTAAATAATTCTGGGTTTAAGTGGAGATGAGCTATGTTAACATCTGTCAATATTTGCCTATTTTTGAACAAATAAGACTTCTATCATGTTCTCTCATTCAGTCCCATTGCTGATTATTGGATCAATAAGGTAAGTGAGTGTGGAGCCCCTGCAATAACATTCATGTTAATAGTGTCACATATTACAGTGATTGCACAATGTCTCCAGAACAAAGGAATACTTTTTTATGTGAAAGAATGACAGTCAATATTTCATGCCGGTCATGCCTGCTCTCCCAGCTCACTGATAAGAGGGGATGATTGAAGAATTTCAGGTTGGATTCCCTTTGCTAAATTATGAACCGGCACCCTAACGCCATGCCTTCCTGCCTCTGCTCCACTCCGCCTTGCCATGTTGACTTTGCCACCCTTTTTTGCTGTTTGCATTGTTCATTTTTATCATCGGAATTAAGGGGAATTCAAATAGAGCCGGACCAAATGTAGAGGACAACAGGACGAGGAGATGGGGATCTGTCCCAGGCTTGAATTATGGATATAATTACGTGCAATTATTTTATTCAGGAAAGACGTTCTCTTTTCATGCACGTTTATTACTAATCTAAAGTAGCTTGCTCGGGTAGGAGACGTCCTTTTTTTGATTTATATAAAATGGTGGAGATAAGGCTCATGAGTGAAGGAAATATGATTGGAGGAATTTTATCAGTTGCCGCATGAATTACTGTTTGAAAATGCTTATGCAGGGGCATTTCATTAATCATTTAATCATAATCCAAGCAGGATGTTTGAACTGATTTCACAAATACCCTTTCATTTCACTACTTCATTATGCTCGTTAATGGATCCAATATATTATATATATCATAAATTATATCACATCTGCAGTGACCACGTAGGTCACTGTCATCAGGCATGTCTGTGTGTGTGCAGGAGGATGGGAGAAAGGTGTTTTAGTTTTTATATGTATACACTGTTTCTGCTGTGTGCTGCAAATCAAAACGAGCCACCACCAACTTGCGAATGCACAACGATGACTTCAATGCCATTGCTTTATGTTCAGACAACACGCTTGTGTATTATACACCATATTTACAGTCCAAAAAAAGACATGTGAAAACAGTAGGAAATATGAAGGCTCCTATTCATCTTCGGGTACTTACTGAGCCAGACATTAGAAACGGCTCACAGTGGCAGTAACCCATAGGATGACTTTTGGGGTTGCGCCAAATATTTTTATTTATTTTTTAAGTGAATGCATTTTTTGCAAAGAATTGTACTTTCTATAAAACTCATAGGCTCATAGGTGAGATGTATTAATGTTTTGGTATCAATACCAATATAAACACAGGGGCAGTAACCCAGGGCCCAATTTTTGGGGGTACCCCTGGGTAAAAAAAAAAAAAGTTTTTCATCTAAAACTCATAGGTCTAAATTAGGTGACTGGCATTAATATTTTGGGATTTATATGATTGTAAGCAGGGGGCAGTAGCCCCAGGCTCAAATTCTTTGGGGGGACCCAAAAGGTTTTAATTTGTTTTTTTTTTTATTTAATTTTTAAATGAACACGTTTTGCAAAAAAAAGAAAAGTTTTCTTCTTTTTTTTTTTGCAAAACGTGTTCATATATGTCCACATCATTGTAAATCTAGCCATGGCTACTTCCAACCTTGAGGTGAACAAAAATGTTTTCAGGGTGGTGTTTCCATAAAACATGCTTCAGAAGACTGAGGTACACATTCATCACTTGAAGTTAATTATTGTGGCGAAACACAAAATTAAAGAGGAATATTTTAAAAAAGCATGACTGAGAACCCTGTTTGTCAAAATGAATAGAGGCTTCTCTGTGGGCCTTCCATTTGTTTAAATCACATAAGAGCCCATTTAATTAAGTGGGTCAGAAAATGAAACCAGTAAACATTTCAGGACATCTTACTATATTTCAAAGAGGAAAATAATAGGTAAAGACATTTCAACTTCAATTTAACCAGCCCCCAGTCTGAATCATCAATGAAGGGGGTGGGGGAGTTTGGCCTACGTGAGCAGCTTTGGAATCTCTCGGCTCGTACGAGACATGTGCCCCGCTTCTTTTCATCCTTTGTTACATTCCACTTTATTTCTTCTAATGACATGGAGAGTCACAGTGCATAATTAATAGGAAATGAAATATTCAAATGGCCCTTAATGCAGCCTTGAGAGGAGTGCATGGACACGGGGAGCAGAGGGAATGAGGGAGGGGTGACAGCAAGAGAGGCTATGAACGTTGGCATGTGTCACTTTCTGGACTTCAAATGAAGCCACTTTTAAAAGCTCTCTGGCAGGATGACAGAGCCTAATGTAGATTGTCACAATAAAACAAGTTTCTTTTTCCTTCTCTCTCTCTCTGAGTGAATTGCGGAGTGAATGGAGCTAAAGACGGGAGTGTCAGAGTGAGTGGATTTTTGGGTCTTTTTCTACATTTTCTGCAAGGTGTTTTGAACACATTTCTGTTACTTGATCTTAAGTTTAGTTTTGGTTGTTCCAGTCTGATCCGGTAGTTTTTTGCTACCAGTTTGGTTTGGCGTGGCGTTTTGGCATCATGCCCGTTGTGGAGGGCAGTGAAAAGCTGACACGTCGCCATGCTGTCAAACTTATACCAACGGTGAATTGTTCATTCGAGGAGTCTGCCTTAGCTGCTGGAGCAGCGGTAGGTTGTGATGTTGTGATATCCGTTTCCCATATGGATGGAGCGATTGTGATCTTTCTTGATAGTACATCCAAAGTGAATGATATGGTAGAAAGGAGCATCGTCATTCATGACACTTTCACACCGGTTCTCCTGTTGGTTAGTCCAGCTAAAAAGATCACCACCTCAAATGCACCCAGTTTATTAAAAAATGATCTTGTCAAGGAGTTGTCACACTATTGCCAGCTAGTTTCACCCAAAAAGATGATTTCTTTAGGTTGTAAATCTGTGTTTCTTAAAATATGTAGTATGTCATAGAAGGCAGGTATTTATGACATAAGTCATTTTTGTGTTAATATTTTCTCCAGGTGAAGTGGGTAGAGAAGGGCCAGGTAAGAGCAGGAATCAACATTCACCAGTTGAGTTAATAAGTTACGTTTTAGACAACTAAAAATTGCTGTATATGACTTATGGTTATAAGTCCATAAGTCATATACTTATATACTTAGAAATAATTTAGAATGCTCATTAAGTGAAAAGATACACTCATGTGCCTAAAACTATACATTAAATGATGCAATCTGAATAACAGACAACAACAAATATGTGATCAGAATAATTTTGTTCAGCTTTAGTTATTATGCTACTTGTGTTAAGAAATAATTGCACTTTAAAACAACCAGTCATGTTAACTAGACATTTGTCTGTCAGTCTACCATTCTGACAGTGTGCAGCAAGGGACATTTTTGGAATGGTATTTAAAAAAAATGCTGAATTATAATGGCACTGTTTTTTGTTTTTGTTCTTTTTTTAAGTGACCACAATGAATTGAGTCATCACCAACCAGTGTTGTAGCACTCGAGATCGGTCTTGGTCTTGACTCGGTCTCGACTTCCCTCGGTCTTGGTCTTGACTCGGTCTCGACTTCCCTCGGTCTTGGTCTTGACTCGGTCTCGACTTCCCTCGGTCTTGGTCTTGACTCGGTCTCGGACCCTAAAAGTCTTGGTCTCGACTCGGTCTCGACTTCCCTCGGTCTTGGTCTTGACTCGGTCTCGACTTCCCTCGGTCTTGGTCTTGACTCGGTCTCGACTTCCCTCGGTCTTGGTCTTGACTCGGTCTCGACTTCCCTCGGTCTTGGTCTTGACTCTGTCTCGACTTCCCTCGGTCTTGGTCTTGACTCGGTCTCGACTTCCCTCGGTCTTGGTCTTGACTCTGTCTCGACTTCCCTCGGTCTTGGTCTTGACTCTGTCTCGACTTCCCTCGGTCTTGGTCTTGACTCTGTCTCGACTTCCCTCGGCCTTGGTCTTGACTCGGTCTCGACTTCCCTCGGTCTTGGTCTTGACTCGGTCTCGACTTCCCTCGGTCTTGGTCTTGACTCGGTCTCGACTTCCCTCGGTCTTGGTCTTGACTCGGTCTCGACTTCCCTCGGTCTTGGTCTTGACTCGGTCTCGACTTCCCTCGGTCTTGGTCTTGACTTGGTCTCGGACCCTAAAAGCCTTTGTCTTGTCTCGGTCTCGGGTTAGGTGGTCTTGAACACAACACTGTCACCGACTATGAGAATGTCCAGAAGAGATTCACCACGTGTGAATTCATGAAAAGGCTTTCAACATGATTAACTATTAGCAAGAACAGCTGTAATTTCTGAGCATTTCTGGACACATTCAAAGAGCTGCTTCCAAGAAATGAAGACAAGAAGAAGATCTCCTGTTTTCAGAGCATTAGAGGAAGACTATAACGAAGGAGATGGCTGACACAATCAAAGCAAAAATATTACTGTTGAAAGCACCTATTTTCTTAAGTTACAGAATAAGTAATTCTGTTTTAGTTTTTCAGTCAGTAATTCAGAGTAACAACATACTGACCAGACGTTAAACCCTCTGTTATCTTAGAACAAGTGATCTTTTGTTTTATTCCAATGCATAAAGGGTTTGTTCTACAGTTATGATGGTAGTTAGAAGCAGTCCAGTGTGTTTCACTTCACTTGAGGTAAGACTTAATATCAATGACTCTGTTAGCATAGCATTTGACACTGTAATAACACTAAATGACATCTTTATCATTGTTGCTAGGGTTAGGGTTTACTTCAAGTAAATTTACTTTACTTGAAATAAGAGATAATATTAATGACACTGTAATGACATTGTCATAACTGTTACTTGTTTCACTTTACTTAATGACACTGTAATAACACATTCATAACTGGTGCTATTTGTTCCAATTTAGTTGATGTAAAAATTGTTATCGACTCTGTTATTAAATCATTTGACAGTGTAATAAAGCTTAATGAAATCTTTATTGTTGGTGCTACTTGTTTCGCTTTATTTCAGGGAGTGGAAATATTAATCGCTGTTTTGGTAAAGCTTTTGATAGTGTAATAATTAAATCATTATGACTACTATTATGACACATTTATATCAGTAATGATTTCTTGGTTAATGTCAAGTTGTCGTAACAAAGACATTTTGAATAATGTCAACTTTGTATTAAAAGTGTCATGATTTACCGAATGACACTTTATGACAACAGTCATAAATATTCATAAAGACTTACTGATGTTCATGACAGACGTTATGTCATGTTTATGACAGCGTCATGTCAGTCTTATTCACACCCCTTCAAATAAATGTTACCACTTTTTTTCTATTAATCCTGCTGTAGAGAAAAAATCTATGTTCAAATTTATTGTGAACATAGAGAAAAAGTGTTTTTCTGACTGTGTTCGTCCCACATCTGTTGAACAATCTTCAAGAGATGTGGGGAAGTTTTCAACATATATTTATTTGTGGTTTTAAATGTACACGCAGTGAAAGGGTAAATGTCAATTGATACATTTTTATTTAGGACAGGCTAAAACGGCCGTGTATATAAGCAGAAAGAGGAAGAGTTGAATATTGATGTGGTTTCTTCATTTGTTAACATGGTTATTAGGCTATTGCTTGAATTTAATTTTCATAGATCAGTCTCAGACTTAGATACTTTGTCACATCTGGAGTTACAGAGAAGTAATTTGTAGTGTGGTAAAAGGAGAAAAAATTTTTGGACGGATTTATTCTATGGTATAAGTATGCTTCTTTTATTTTTGTTCTATTGGCTGTGAAACGTATTTATTGAAAAATTAATGAATTATTAAAAATCAAAAACTCTGTCTCTCTCTCACATGAACCAGGGCATCGGGTTTGAAGCCATCTCTGAGAAATGTTTTTATCTTCCTTACTGCTCACTGGTTGGGATTTAAATTAAATGCACACAACTATACAGAGGTATTAGATTTTAAATGCATTAGAATTTCCTATTTAAAATGTTAAGTTTATGCTTTCATTTGGGTTTATTTTGATTTTCTTTCAGAGTTGCTAGGCTGAAAAAGCTCACTGGTTTTGAATCGGGAAGTTTTTATGTGGTTCACATCACTAGATGGCACTGTAGTGTTTCTCTGACCTCTAACTGGACGTTACAGAGAAAAGGGGTCTTGACCTTCGATGAAAACCCCACTGGGTTCGGATCCCCATCCCCTCCCACCTGGAACATAGGGGGTTGGGGGTGTGGACGGATTTAGAGCATTCATTTTTATCAAGATAGTCAGCATAGGTATGCCATGTTTTTCTTCACATATAAAACAAATACACATGCTGTTTAAAGCAACATTCGGTTCCACTGTTGGTTGTTGCTGTTGGCCTGTGCACTGAAATCTGCTCCACGTTAGGAGCTCCTCCTCATCTTTCCATCTCCACGGCGTTTCGCTGACTCTGCGCCGCCGCGGTCTCTCTCCGGTTGGACTTCCAACCTTGAGAGACTTCTGAAGCAGCATTAGAAAGTCTGATGTACTCCTTTTTTTGTTTTTGATTTGGAATCCTGTTTTTTGTCAGAAGCCTGCAGTGCCAGGTTTCATGTGGAAGAGCTTAAGGTTTGGAGCGTTAACACCTTGGTGAGCAGCTCATACTGTCGAACAAAGGCGGCTTTGTGGAGACTCTCCTCCCAAATGTTTTCTTAACATGTTCCAAGCAGTTTGAGCAGGCAACTAAAGTAAACAAGATGTTGCCATGATAAAACACTTGTAAAAACAAGAGCTGAGTGCACTTAGTTTTTTGGGGGGGTTTTTCCAGGCAGAGCTCTGCCGGGCACAACAACTTTAATTCTCCCTTAGTTCTATAAACAAAGGGTGAGGCAATGTCAGAATACAATAAATACTGATAGATTTACACTGACACTCCCTGATTTTAAGTGTGCCCGTCTTTGTGGGAAAAACATGAGCACATGCTTTAATAACTATGTATTGCAGGATGTTTATTAAATGAAAGTAAGAACACACAGTTTTTCTTTTCCCCGAGACAGGAACTGAGGCGACTGTACGTTCTGATGTGATAAGGAGGTTCAAAAAAGATTTATGAAAACGATTAAAAGAAGATTCAAGATGTTGAGGAAGTTCACACGTTTTTTCGCCACTCGAAATAACTTTCTCTATGAGCTGACAGTTTGTTTTTGGATAACAGAATCATGTCATGTTTTGCTTAAGGCACAACTAATACGAGGTGACAGCAAGCCATTGATCTGCTGCCACTGCTGCAGATGTTTTCACCCTCTCCTGTTACCATGGCATTGTTGTGCATTGGGTTTCCAGATTGATCAGTAAACCAGGAACTAGGCAGGCATGTTAGGCTGGACAGAGTCGCATCACTGATACAGTACAGATTGCAAAGATGCTAACAGACTGGACTATAGCTCTGTGTACAAGTTTAGAGTATTTTTCAGGGGGATCATATGCGATATTCCAACACAAAGTGCCGTAGAATTGCTTAAAGAAAGGATTAGTTATAGAGGCCTGTCATGTTAACAAATTTGCAGGACAATAAATTGTCCAGCAAATGTAATATAGTATGCAATAAACAATACTGTTTTTGTTTTAAGACCATTTTCAAGTAGTACAATGGAAATGACATAATAATGCTTGTTGATCTTCTCTCGAAGAAGGATCAACATTTAACTCTGGCACTGGAAGACATTTTAAATATCCAAAATAAATACACCAAAAACACTAAATAAAATATAAACTCTGTAAATAAAATTGTCTTTCAAAAAAGGGGCTAGATGAGACCCATATACCGGACTAAATCAATAACTTTCTCTCTTTAGCAGACAGAGAGACAGACACGAGAAAAACAATCACACAGTCATAAATTAAATAGCTTTAATTTATGTAAGCGTGTTGAGAGTGCAGTGAGAATTATATATCTTTGTGCACAAGGAATTATGTGTGGCATGTGCGTTTACATCTCACATGTTGCCTAGCATGTGTCCCTGTGTCTTGATAAAAGTTTATGTATGCGTTTCGGGTTAGACGGTGGATTAGTGAGCCGGTGGTTCAGCCCGTGGAGGAGCTTTTGCGTTTGCCTCATAGTCCTGCAGCACACTGGTTTTATTCTTTTATCATTATTTTTGTCATTTTTGCAGCAACACGGTGCATCAAAAGGCGTCATATCAAATGCTTTGTTTACTTACAGCCAGGCAGAGTTGTTGCACGTGGACATCACAAAAAAAAGGCTCGAGCAACCTAAACAGTCTCTGTGGCCCTTGTTAAAAACTCACTAGACACAAAGAGAGCTACTAAAGCCACATAAATTAAATCTCTCCATTTCTCCCTCTGTGTCCGGCAGAGGCCTACAGTACAGTGGATTTAACTCATCATGCAGGACACGTCCAAGGTTGTATGAAGCCTTGAGCAGAATTTGACGTATGGGTCCCTTTTGTTGCTACGAGCATCAGCATCACCAACAGCATTTCACCATGGATTTAGTGAAATCTGAGTCATGGGGGCGTTGTTTATTTGCCAAATCTTAAAAGCAATCAGTAATAACTGTAATTTGCTGAGATGTATTTGTGAGCAAACAGAGCTCAAACTCAAAAGTTAAACTGACAGCATCAAATAGTTGCTATGGTAACAAAACAATCCAACTATGAAGATTGTTCTTTGAACTTTTACAAAGTAAACTTGCCAGCTCCTTAAAATCTTAAATTTAAATGTTAAACCACTTAAAATATTTGAATTTATCTATGCTAAAACAACACAGATAACATCATTGATATTCTCATTAAACAAATATTACGTTTCCATATCTATGGCCTGTGTTTAAATTGTATTTTTTTGATTTGTTGTTTTCAAAACTATAGTTGTGGGTTTAAGTAATGTCTGCAATATCTTCCAGTAACATAATTATCCAGTAATACTTTTAAATTTCCTGTCATCTTAACATCTTTTAATACAAAAACACTTGTGGATCGCCTCAGCGCCAGGACCTGCTAAGCCCAAAGCAAATGCTGGTTTAGTGTTGATTTTATGGTAAAAAAAATAAATAAAAATAAAAACAGAAAGAAAACTTAGGGCTCAGATGGAAGGTAGGAGATTCATGAGCCAAACAAAGGGCAAACTAAAATAAAAATTTTGAAAGCACTGGTGACAAGGGCAAACAGGCAGGGCTCCCCGAGCGCGAGCTGCCACAGATAAACATCCCACCGTTGTTTGGGAAAAATGACCCCTGGTCACCATGGGAACTGCACTTATCACAGGAATTAGAGGCCCATGCAGTTCCCAGAAGGAGTCCCCACCGCATTGCCCTTTTCCAGAGCAGGCTAACCCAGACTGAGGAATAACAACCGGCTGCACCTGCAGTGCATCTGAGTAGCCAGGGGTCACAAAACATGTAATCGACCCCCCCGCTCCCTAAAAAAAGACAAACAAACTGAGACAGAAAACATACCTCTGACTGCGGTGCTTTACTTACTTGAGGAATGACTGGAAATCATCAAAAACAGCCTCGCACCCGGGCCACTTGCAGACGCCATGGCCGTAGAGAGGGTGACTGTGGGGGGATGGCTCCTCCAGGACTGACCTGCAAGACAGAAACTTCTGATTGAAAAAAAAGGAAAACAATCTCAATTTCTTTTCACTCAGAGGTCGAGGAAAAAAAAGACAAAATGTCAAAGATGACCGTTTCTGTTGTTAATCCAAATCTTCTATGTGTGTACTCTGTCTTGTTTTCACAGAAAAAAATTTGACTTCTACTTGATCTGTGAACTTTGGCCTTTCCCAGAATCGGCTTACCTGTGCGATCATTACTCTTCCCTGCTTAAAAATAGGGTGACACTCATTGTGTGGGCCTGACCGGATCAATACATAATTATTTAGAATCACTGAACCACATTGCAATTCACTTCAATCGGGACGATCTCTTCCCTACCTACTGTGTCACATTTAAGAGCCCCCCCCCCTCACCCCCCCGCCTGGGGAAGACCTGTGACAGCCTTCCACAAGGCAGGGAAGATGTAAACATCCCCACCTGGCACCAATTTATCTCCCGACCCAATTCATGTCACCTGGGGGGGCTGACAAGAACGGGCCTACTGGGATAGATCGGTACTATCAGTCTAAATAGTGGGAATGTCGCTGAAAAACAAACATTACAACATCTTCCATATGGCGCAGAAGTGCGGAACCACAGCTAACCACGATCAGAACTGAGAAGAGGCAGCGGTGTCTGCTAGAAAGGCGGGACAGGCAGCCATATGGACACAAGACACACAACTTTCAGATACAAGAGCCTGGGGGACTGGCCTACATTGCTGCCACCTGTGTTTCTGGCGGATGGCGAGTGAGCCAGAAGCACACTGCTGCTGCTTCTCCTCCAGTGTGAGCCCGCTTTAAGACAGAAGGACAAGATAAGGAGATTCATGGCACAACAAACTGTTGTGTTCCCCACATGAGAATAACCCTACCTCATTGATATGCATGTATTCAATAAGAAATAATGCCCAATTTGTCCTGAACCACTTCGCTGGATTAGCTGGATACCACGAGTCATGTGGTATGGTTAAAAAAACAAGATGTAAAAAATCAGCAAATAAAAATGGAAATGACAAGATTGTGCTTATTTGACATGATTAAACAAGCATTTAAATTAAAGCATCATTTGGGTCAGCGTTCGCAAAGCTGCATGTCAAGGAGGACATTTTAGGTCAGCTCAGGTTTCCTTGCGTTATAATTACTTACTTAAGAGTTCACATTGTTCATTACATGCGATAATTTTGTAGCAATTAGGAAGCAGTCGAGCATTCATAAACCTGGTTAGTGAATTTTTTTTCTGCCTCTTTCAAAAATCTGATTTTTTAAATTCAATTATGAATTATGCATTCACATTAAGACCTCTGTCTTGATACAGCTGATAAATAGATGGCAGACAACCAATTATAATGAGTTTTTAACAAGGAAATGTGCTGGTGCAGGTGACGCTGCTTTTTAATTTAAAAAGATCTATTATTTTTCCATTCTTTGAAGGGAGGCTTGTTGGTTAAATTCTGTATTAACAAAATATTAAAATGCAGCGTGTGCAAGGAATCAGAGAGCACAAAGTGCTGTGATTGGCTGGTAGCAGAAGAGACGTTTTGAACAGTGGGTGCCTAGACAGAGATAAAATAACGGAATTTACATCAAATGTGCTACAGATTGTTGTTTACAGTGGAATTCTCTAACTGTTGTCAGTTGCTAGAGTATACACTCTAATAACTGACGATTTTTGCAGCGCAAAACCCGACTGGAGGCTCGCTTGACGAGATCCATCGCTCTGCCGTAGATACAGCTGTGAATCTCAAGGGCAACTTGGAGGAGACGCTTTAATGGCACGACTCCGGATCACATTAAGGCCCGATTGATGAAGACACACATCCGCTGACCTGAAAACAGGTTTTGTTCTTTGGTTTCAATGTAGAGTATTTAATTATGCTGTATAATAGTTGTAAAAACTAAAGGTAACTACTTTGCGGATTTCACTTATCGCGGGTTATTTTCTGAACCCAACCCCTGCAAAAAACGAAGGATCACTGTATTACTTTCTTTGTTACAGGTCTTACTCTTTTCTGTCAAACTCTTCTGGAGTACAGACATGTCACACCTTCTCCTATTCCTTCGATGTATTTCTCTGTTGTGCTCCGTTTCTATCTGTGTGTCAGCATTCTGCTTGTCTACCTTTCTGATATGCCTTCTGCTTTTACTGTCTATAAAGACCTTCTGCAAACTTTAATCAATTTAAACAATTCAAATATCAAAACGTTCTACTTCTTTTCTTACTTTGTGTTATTTCTTTTGCTGTTTTACTTTTCAACTTTTTCAACTATTTCAGGCTTTATACTAATTTCTGGCTCTGCTAATTTCTGCTATTTCTTTTGCTATGTTTTACTTTTCAGCTTTTTCAAATATTTCAGGTTCTTATGCTTTGTTCTGCTTTTTCTGGCATTTTCTGCAGCAATCATTTTGCAAATATGCATTCTCACGGCTGTTTCGCTAGAAACAGCAATTTTTCTAGGTAACCGCTGTTTTTTCAGGGTTTTGTAGTTGACCTGTGATAGCAACATCACAGATCAAATACGGCAGGTTGATATTACCAGCGCTCAAACCCACGTACCAATTCAAAATTTAATCCTTAGAGACCAATTAGCAATTAGACCAATTAACATTCTGAATATTTAGTGAAGAACATTCATCTCGAAGATGTGTTCACTCAAGTCAAGTTTTAATACGACAATGTTTCACAAATCACAAAACAAAACACTGAGGTAGCTTCTGTGTGGTACAAGGATGTTTTACTGTTTTCTTGCTACACTCAATGTATTTAATACTTAAGTCTTCTCAAATATCTAAATATGTAGTTTGTGAGCTTTACCTTCAGTCTGTCTGGAAAGACGAAAAAATATGTTTCAAGCCTCTCTGAAGAGGTTTCAAACAGAAACAGAAGGCTTGACAAACAGTGGCAGTTTGTTTCTGTTTCAAACTGCCACTGACATCTAAGAACTAATCTAGGAACTATGATTTTGGTGGTACAGGATCAGATTAAATCAGGGTTTTCAACTAAAATGGATCACTTTTGAAATGTGAAATACTGAGCATTACTTTTATGTTCTTAGCAGGAGACTCAAAAACCAAACTAGTGTTGAAGTTAATCTGAAGGTGGCAAAAAAATTGTGATGCTATTTAAATTTTAATTAATTTACTTTTTTAATCTTTTAGAAACAGGTAAACAAAAAGAAGATATAAACAGCCCAATATATTGAGTTCATGAGAAAGTTTAAACAAAGTTTTAGAGAAAACTTATTTGGTTTTCCAAAACAGAGTAAAGGTTTTACAGAGCCCAAGTTTGATTAGTCTAAGTACTGTGGACTCTCCTGTAGTAGCGAAAAGGAACACCTATTAGCTATTAAAATAGGTAGTTATAAGCATTTTTAAAAGTATTGCTAAGTATTTCACTACTTCAGCTATTTACCGGAGTCAGCAGTCCCTAACCTCCGAGAATACTGGAAGTCCACAGTAAATTTGGTTTTGAGCTAAAGAGTGTTAAAATATAGGACTCTTTTGTACCAAAAAATGCTGCCACACAAACAATTCAAAAGAAGCGAAGGTTTTTCCAAAAGGCTTTCCTAATTACACAACAGGGCAACTCAAGGACATTCCTCTCTTACTTCAAAATAAGAATCTCAAACTTAGAAATTAGATGAAAGAAAACTATCAAATTTCAATGTTTACTTTTTTACACCTTTGCTTAAAACAATGATGAAGGGAAGGTTAAAGGAAGAGTTACCACATGGGACAAAGTGTCAGACTGACTAGATGACCCTCCATGAGACAGACTTTATTTTGACGAGAAAAATTTCAGCATTTAAATATTGCAGGAACTCATTACACTCTCATTACAGGTATTTGTTTCCCCCCAAATTCTATACTTTTTCTCTTTTTTCCTCCAAATGTTGAAATTCAATCAATTTCCAGACCATGAAACATTAAATAATAACCCTCTATTTTTTTATTTTAAAGCATCTTTGTTGAAAAATACTCTAATGACGTGAAAACTTCCATTGCCTTCAGCTTCCTTTAGAGGACCAGGATGTCCACATAGACTCTGACGAGGTGCAAAAGCGTCCAGGGGGAAAGAAGAGAATGTAAGACGATTCCAACAGTTGGAGGCCAGCTGTTTTCAAGCCCACTTACTTTGAATGGACAATTTGGGCCATAAATAAGTCAAGATCTACGGCCTCCCATTCTGATGGACTCAAACAGTCAGGAAGAAGGGAATATTGAAGTCAGATAGAGGGCCCTGTCGATACATCAGGTTCAGGTTTATATTCTTCCCCCTCTGATTCACTCCCTCTTTAATGTTCCAGATCTTTCCTGGATCCTTTCCTCCTTCTGGTACCACTGCAAGCTTTACCCTAAATGATTTAATTAGCTTTTTTTTTCTTGTGTAAGACAAATGAAAGGCATGAGCGAGAGAGATGGGAAGCGCTGCCAAATCTGATTATTTATCTCCTTAACAGACTGCTGTGTTACAGTCCCTGAGCTGTTGTTACTGATGGTTGTTGGGAAGTAAAATGGGCCAAGTGCTTTGTGAAGATACCCCCCCCATTACCTCCCTCCTTGCAAAGCTGATGCAGCTCTGGATTGGGAATTGGTGTCAGATACAGATCAGGCATTTGATTTAAATAAGCAAATCAGTGAATAAAGATGACCCCGATCACTGGGGTATATCGCCATCTATGCATCATGCATTCATTGACAGGGAAACAACACCGCCTGACAGATAAAGTGACTCGGGCTCTGGGTTGTATCAGGGACGTTATTTAGACAAACACACCTCCCCGCCTCCTGCCTCTGCCGGCGTGTTCCTAGCAACAACTAAAAGCAGGAGGAACACGTGCCTTGTCTTCAGTGTGTGTCAAGTCGAGCTGTGATTGAATTTCTCTATCTTCTTTAAGACGGAAGTGCAAAGCCCCGTGAGTGATTCCTGTGGATGCACTTAAAGGTTTTAGTTGCAGGCGTCGTTGTGCCTGGGCAGATTTTTATATGACACATGAAACTAAGTACATGGTACTTAGGGCCTTCTGTAAACTAATCTGAAGTCAGTCAAGGAAGGAAAAACCGGGGGCCCCTGTCTTGCAGAGAAGCTTGTTTCTGTTGCATGACACAGGAACTCACGCAAAGCTGCATAAATTAAAAGTTCATTAAGTTCAGTGCTGGGAGGATGAGTGGATGTTCTCTATTTACGCCCAGGATCGGCCCAGCCCCATTATCTTCAACCTGATTATTCAAATCCCAGGATTATAACACAGACGTTCTTCTCAGAGCCTTGCTTAGAATAATCATACTTAATAATATTTCATTCTTCCTCCCATGGAGTTTGATTAGAACTGAGCACGCATCATCAAAAGAGAGCCAGGACGTTTTTGATACTTGCGTGATTTATGCGTTGCCAAAATTAAAACGAGAAAGGATTATTGGTTGTGCATGGATCTAAATTAGCATCATGCGGCACTTAATGGGGCAATGTTTTGTAGCTCACTTTATTCCAGCACAGCTTTCCTGGTAATTTGCACGTTTTGAAAGTCCGCATGGGTAATTCGCTTCCTTGAACAGATGGGTGTGGGGAGAATCACCTGCTCGTTTTTTTTGACAGATCTAAAGATGCTCCAAAAATATTCAGACCAAGACTGCCTTCTTCACTTAAGCTCGTGTTAAACTGCCACTGACATCTTCTTTAATCTCTGACAGTCGGCGCGAGGCAGCGGTGCTGCCAGCTCTTGCATTATGTCTTTTCTTATGTTTCATGGAGCCTTCAACCTCGGGTTGCTTCCTGCCTTTTGCTGCCATCAAGGCTCACCTTGCTTTAGCGACAATGTGTGATGGACTTGGTAAGTCAATATCGTCCTCAAGCGATTTGTCAAAACACATTCAGTTTGACAATGAAGGGCCGGAACCCTGTGGGTTTATTGATGCAACAACGAATGCTTAGATTTGACTTTCCTCCAGTTTATACATCAAAGAGCAGCAAATAATAGAAATCTACCAGAGCTGTTGTAATACTACTACACATAGCATTTACAGGATTGGAGAGTCACAGAGATGATTTCTGTTTGAATTACGAGGTTTTGCTTAGGGATGCATTGATTGCAGCTGGTCACTGATATCTAAAAAACCTGACATGCTGATTCAGATTTTTGGCCGGTACAGTTTTTGTATCGATCAGCTTTTTTGTCTGAATTGTTACTTAAACCCTTTTTTGCACTGCAGGGTCCGGCCTGGCCCGGCCCGGCTCGGTTCGACCTGGTCCCATTGGTGCTATGGCCCTGGTCGTTTTGCATTCAGCAGAATATGTTGCATAAATCGACCTGTTGCTAAAGCTACCGAAGCGATCTCCCCAGCGGCCACAGAACAGTTCTCTTCGTGGGTCTCCCGTCCCGCTTTTTCTGTATGTGCTCATGAGTGAGGAAGCTGAGGGAAACATTTACCTCAGCTTTACATTTAATTAAAAAAACATCACTCATCTGAATGTTGTCTCTGAGCTGGACTCGCGGGCAGCTGAACTACCGGAGCAACGCCACATGTGGAAATCTCCTCGTTTACAGCCTAAATGACTTCTGATCGGTTCATTGGAAAAATGTTATTTACATTTCCAGCTCTGCAGTTCGAAAGGGGCTTTAGTGACAAAATGACTAAGTTGGGACAACTTAGCTACTTTAGTTAACTGCTTGTAGGCCCCTACAAGCGTACAATGCAGCTTTTTAGCCGCCTACAAGCTGCATTTCCATTGACCACATAATTGGGCAATTTAACATTTCAATAATATGTTTGCTTCGTGGAAACCCGCTAATCTGGAAAAAAAAATTGTGCAATTTTTTGATAAAATATCTTGGCACTATGAAAGGTGTTTTTTTGGCCTTATCAAAATTTGTTTTATGTCACAAAACTGCAATGGAAATACTTTTGTCACATAACACAAGTTACGTGATCAACAACCAGATGTTACTACTGGCATAAACCACAAAGAAGAGGACGATAAGAAGTGGTAGGAGGATGATGGCTTGTTTTAATGATGAGTGAACAAACTTAACATTTTTCTTATTTAATAGAAACATCACAATTTAGAAATTTTATTTTATTTTTTTGACAAAAAGAAGGTATCTGCAGAGGTAGATAAGATTGGTTTGACATGCAAGTATTGGCCCTGTGATGAACCGGATGACCTGTCCATGGTGTATCCCACCTCTCACCCATTGACTGGAGATAGGCACCAGCGCCCTTCCTGACCCCAATGGGATAAGTGCGTAAGAAAATGGATGGATGCAAGTATTGGTCAATTGCTAGTCTCCGGAAATGAAGTAAATTGGGGGCAATGTATTGGTGCACCCATGGTTTTCTTTAGAATGTAGGTCTCAGAACTGAGATTTCCATGGACAAATTTCCTTTTGTAATGATTTGACCATACGTTCTGTACTAAAACCTTTTTGAAAGAACCAAGTCCTCAAATGTTCTGCTTAAGGTAGTACATTTTATTGCATTTTATTTTGTAGCACTTCATAATGTCCTCAAGAAGATTTTTAAAGCCTTTTAGTGAAAAATAGGCCCACAGAATTGTCTTCCAAAGTACTTGCGAATTTGACTTGTTTATGTATAGGAGTACTTGTATATAAGCCGCTTAAACCTACAAATATCTTTTGCTCCTGTTCATAATATGTGTTCCTCAACCAAACAACCACACTTCAGCCTCTTAGGGGATGATAAAGCACTAGTTTGTAGAAAGATTAGCCAGAAGAGAAGCAGAAGTTGAAAAACTCGTTGTACACCCCACACAGCAATTAAGAATTAGGCTGTAAGAACTGACATGAGAGGCGGTTACACCGATGCACTTTTTCTATCATTGCTGAGAAGTTCGATCTTGACAAACTACAAAGTTACAGTAAGAAGAAAACTCTACATGTTTACGTTTTCAATTGTAGGACACAAGTCTTTTTCCTAATAAGACCTGATGGCTTACTGCTAACAGCTAAATAGTTTTGATGAATATAGCTGGTTTTGAACATTTTTAGCCCTACTTATCCTTGCTGTGATGGTGGCACTAGTGTTGCATATTATTTATTCCCACAGAAAGCCATAGATTGTTCATTTGAAGTTGCTAGAAAGTATTAAAAAACTAAAAAATGTGCAAATTAAAAATACTTTTTTGAGGCTTATGTTCAAATGGAATTTCAGAGGCAGCAGCTATTCTCGCAAAAAGACATTTCTGATAATTTTTTTTCTCCCAAATGAATACAATTATACAAAGGATGGGACTTAAAATTTTTTAGATGAAACAAACAAAGTCAAGTAATTTCAAGGCTTTTCACAACCTCTTTAACCCTTTACCATGCAGTAGAATGCCTGAGTGCCGTTTTTTCCATTGTATGGATTTGTGAATTAATATGACCGGCATCGTTTTTTATTTTATTTTTCTCCCTTGGCTATCCAGAGAACATCCTCTTTATGATCACTCCCCCCAGCTTCCCGCAACCTCTTCACCTCCACAGGCCACCTGACTTCCTTTGCTAAATATGTTTTCATCTGCACCACTTTCATACTGACACTTAGGTTTTGATCACTGAAACACAAGTCAGATGTTCAGCGGTGAGCTCATGGTGCATGGAGGCTCCTCGTTGACAGTTCTAAGATCAAATGTTTTGTGCAAGAAAACAAGCCAACGTGTAAATGCCAAATTAATTCCTTCCTTAAAGACATATTTTCTGTCCTCTTTCTCACATACACACTCTACTCGGAATCAAATGCCTCTCATAGATGATTTATCTGTGTTTGGATGTTACAATGCGTGCCAAGTTTGTTTTCTCCTTCAGTCATATGATTGCTTTCTTTTCTCATTATGTTTCATTTAATACAGAAAATAACATTATGTGTCTGCAAGTCAACAAATTCCTGAGATATGAGGTAATGTGTTTTTTTTCTTTTCTGAAAAGACTGGGGCAAATGAATGCAAAGTGGAAAAAGGAAATTAATATTAAGTCTAAGACTTCCTTTTTAGTAAGCATTTCAGCTGTGTATGTTCCGCTAGAGGACTTTATTCTCACTAGGAGTTGAAACAAAACCATGTGCAAAAGAACAGAAAACGACTGTGAATCCTTGAAAAAATAAAAACATACACACATTTTCATAACTGAGAAATCTCTGAACATATGAGGATTATGGTGATTGGGGACCAAAATTGCAACATTTGTTACATTTTTTGCTGGTGCGGTTTGCTTTCATATTGCACTGTGTCAAACAAACCAAATCCTTTGAGAAACATGTTCCTCTTCTCTCTTGGGGTGGCGCTGCACCAAGACCCACAGAAGAAAACAAACTAAAAAAAAAAAATATAGACGTTGAGAACAACTTTCTTCTTTACGAAATGTAAAAAAAAAAAATGGAGTGGCTGTCACTGCACGATGCATAGTATTGGCTCATTTGTGCATGTGCTAAAGGAATACAGAGATTTGGCACAGAGACCGCCACGAGTCTTCTTGGGGAAGATGCAACAAGTTTTTCACACTTGGATTTGGGGATCCTCTGCCATTCGTCCTTCAAATCCTCTCCAGTTCCATCAGGTGATGGTGAACTTTGGTGGTGCCAGTTTCAGGTCTCTCCAGAGATGCTCAACTGGGTTTCTGTCCGGGCTCTGGCTGGGCCATTCAAGAATGGTCACAGAGTTGTTTCAAAGCCACTCCGCTGTTATTTTAGTTGCATGTTTCGGGTCATCATCTTGTTGGAAGGTGAACCTTCGGCCTGATCTGAGGTCCTGAGCTCTCTGGAAGAGGTTTTCTTGAAGGATATCTCTGTACTTGGCCACATTCATCTTTCCTTCAATTGCAACCATGTCGTCCTGTCCCTGTAGCTGAAAAATACCCTCAGAGTATAATGCTGCCACCACCATGTTTCACTGTTGGTATTGTATTGGGCAGGTGATGAGCAGTGCCTGGTTTTCTCCACACATACTGCTTAGAATTACCACCAAAAAGTTCAGCATTCATCTCATCAGACCAGATAATCTTATTTCTCAGTGTGGGAGTCTTTCTTGTGTTATTTAGCTAACTCAATACAAGCTTTCATACGTCTTGCACTGTGGAGAGGCTTCCATTGGACCACTCTGCCATATAGCTGGTGGAGGGATGCAGTGATAGTTGACTTTGTGGAACTTTCTCCTATCTCCCTACTGCATCTCTGGAGCTCAGCCACCGTGATCTTTGGGTTCTTCTCATCAAGGCTCGTCTCTCACAATTGCTCAGGACGGCCAGGTCTAGGAATAGTTCTGGTCGTCCCAAACTTCTTCCATTTAAGGGTTATGGAGGCCACTGTGCTCTTAGGAACCTTGAGTGCTGCAACCTAACCTTACCTGCTTTACCTTCTTTCTCTGAGCTCCTCGGGCAGTTCCCACCGCATGATTCTCATGAACTGAGGCTTTATATAGACAGGCGTGTGCCTTTCCTAATCAAGTCTAATTAAACACAGTTGGACTCTAATGAAGCAGTAGAACCATCTCAATGAGGATCAGAGGAAACAGACAACACATATGAATATAGATATGAATGCCACAGCAAAGGGACTGAATATGTATGACCATGTAATATTTCAGTATTTCTTTTTCAATTAATTTGCAAATTCTACATTTGAAGATGGGATGCTGAGTGTACATTCATGAGAAGTGATATGAACTTTTTGAATTTAGCAAATGGCTGCAATGAAACAAAGTGGAAAGTTTAATGGGGTCTGAATACCTGCTGTACCCAGTGTACACTATTAATTAATCTCATAAAAGATGTAATCATTATAAAAATAAGGTCTTTGTTTGTCCAGCAGAGGACATGTTAATAGTCCAGCAAATTTTTGAATGAATTATAATCTTTGAACTAAATTATGGCTATTATTATCCAATAAGAGAATTATAGTGATCCCTTGCTTTTCGCGGGGGTTGCGTTCCGAAAATAATCCGCAATAAGTGAAATCCGCGAAGTAGTTACCTTTAGTTTTTACAATTTTTATACAGCATAATAACCAAAGAACAAAACCTGTTTTCAGGTCAGCGGATGTGCGTGTTCATCAATCGGGCCTTAATGTGATCCGGATTCATGTCATTAAAGCGTCTCCTCCAACCTGCACCGCGAGATTCACAGCTGTATCTACGGCAGAGCGATGGAGCTCGTCAAGCGAGCCTCCGGTCGGGTTTTGCGCTGCATCTGGCCACAGTTTTTTCCAGCTGGCATTCAAAGTTTCAGTTTCCATCTCCTGAATGGCCAAGCTGTATTACTTATATTTAAATACCGTAACATTATTGGCACACAGGTAGAGAAGGAGCTCGGATACTGTTTAGCCAATCAGGATGCAGAACACAATGCAATGTAAAAAAAACTGCACAAAAAAATCTGCGAAGCAGCGAGACCGCAAAAGGTGAACCGCGTTATAGCGAGGGATCTCTGTATAATATTTTCCAAGAATACAGATCCTCTTATGACATGTAGTATTTTAGTTAATATGAACTTTACACTTTACATTTTAAGAATAATGCAGAATTATTTCTTCAGTGCATGCATAAATAAGTCAACAGTACACATCGTGCTTCAAGTACAGATTGGGCATGATAGTGGCGTTTGATTTTAGCAGTTAGAGAATTTCTCAATTGTTTTTGTAAAATACCACAAGACATTTCTTCCACTAGCGCTAGACTAGCACATTTTATTTTTGGTTGTATTTATCCAGAATGCCCTGCACTATGCCACTTCCTGATTTTGGGGCAGACTCTGGTCCGCTTGAAGTTCAGATATGCAGTCGAACCGCATCAGAGTTCACTTCAAAGTGAACAGACCCCCAGGTTTTTAGGGAGACCACAGTTCACTTGATTGGTCCGAATTAGTTTGAATGCTTATTCACATGTTCCCAAACAAACCAGACTTTCTAGGCAAACAAACTAGAGTTCAGTTAAAGCAGACTAAAAAGGGTGGGTGTGAATGCATCCTTAGAAAGAATAAATAAAAGAAAATGTTTTAGTATTAAGGTACTCCACCACCTAACATTGTAGTCTCAAACGAGACTCACCCATCTCTTTTGTGACTCATGTACTGGCCGTTGGTGGCAGCATGCTGGTTGAGGACCGGGTTCTTTGGTGGTGCCGAGGAAGACAGGTCGAGGCCCCGGTGGCCGTTGTTGCTGCTGCCGTTGTTGTGCTCCTCCTTTACGTGGGCATTCGTCACCTCTTTCCACAGTTGCTGGAGCTCTGCTGGAATCATGCCTGAGACAAACAAATTGGATAATTAAATCAATTAGCAGCTAATCCAACTCTCTTCTTCATCGCCTAATTAAATCAAAGTGTCTGTAAACAAAGCTGGAGTATTAATTAGGAAATACTCCACTACAGGGTACAACAAGAATCTCAACAGCCCTCCCATCCGTTTCCTTCATCTCTCATTCCATTTTCTTTTTCAATGTGATTCAAAGCGTGTTTGTATACACAAATCCCTGGCATTCACGCACATTTCATGCCTAGAGTAAATTAATATCCAGACAAGGAATGAAATCTGAATAATCATCGTCACTGTCTCCCAACAACAGAGATGTGAAGAAGAAAAAACAAAAGACTTTCAGAATAGCAACAGTGGAAACATCCCAGCCTCTGTCTCCTTGAAATACAGGACCCCGGGGTAATATTCTCAAGAGCGTATTAATGTGCAAAATACTTAAGGCTCCATACCGCCTCCAACTGACAGAGAAGACTTAAACCTCATTTAACGAGTCAAGCACGCTGTGGCACTCGCACTGCTTTGAAAAAAAAAAGTAAAAATCACCTGAATACAGGGAGGAATTTTTCTGTTTGCTGGAAAGGTGTCGACAGGATGTATGTTTTCAATGTCTGCAAGTGATGACGGACGCTCAGGCTAAGACCAAGAATTGAGATGTGTTTATTCAAACTACTTTCCGTGTCATGAAGATAGGAGACCCAGTTGGCAGATGTGTCCGTCTTTGGAAGGTCTGATTCTCCGACTTAGAACGTTACAGAAAGGAGGATAAAGTTGATACAAAGAATGAGGTACAGTCTTTTTGTCCAAACAAAAAAAACAGAAGTGACTAGGAGGATCCAGTGCAAAAGTATTCATACACGTTGAGGTTTTCTGCAGTTTGTCAAGTTACACCACACATTTTGGGGTAAAGATTCTGTACTTTTTACTATCATGTCATTGAATAAAGTCCATTGCAGCCTCAGTAGTGAATAAACAAAGTCATGAGGACCATATGTTGGTATCTGCATTGGTGTCGGCCAATATTGGTCATTTTTAACATATTAGTATTGGTTCAATAAGTAAAACTGATATCAACAAATTATTTTTATTTCTATCTTGACATTGATATTGGCCTAAATTTTTATATCAGTGCATCCTTAGTGGAAAACCTGCTATGCAAACCTCCCTGAGCTCATGGTAACCACTAAGAAACATGGTGGTGGGAGCATTATGCTATTGGGATTCTTTTCTTCAGTGGACAAAAAGAAACTAGTCAGAATTAATAGGACTGAAGGCAATATCGGAAAAAGAGCCAAGACTAAAAATGCAAGGAACTGGAGTTAAGGACTATACCCCTAAACAGAGATACAATATAAATAGTTTGTATTAAAAAATAATTATGAGTGAGATCTGTAACAAAATGTGAAAATTGATCAGACACTCTCCATTCATTCTGACTGCAATTAAGTAATTTTGAATAAAAGACTGGAGCGTAATTTAAGTTTCTAGATATTTACGCACACATAAACAGACTTGCAGCTGTTAGTCGGCTGGTACTTAGTTATTGAGTATAAATGCAACCCGAATCTTTCAGATCTTTATTCGCAAAATAATTCTAACAAAGTGGATCCTTCACCTTTGCACAATCATACCCAACTCAATGTCTAATCACTTGAAAACCCAAAAAAACACACAGACATCTGAGGTTGGAAAGGGACAAAATATGGAAAGGCTTCAAAGGGTTTGAATACTTCTGCAAGGCTCTGTGTCTGGATTGTTTTTTTTATCTGTAAAGCAAGCCACATATTTTCGGTGTAGTGAAGGAAGCCTGTGGATGTGTGGTTGGTTGAACCGCAAAGTAAATGGGAGAGACCATTCATCTAGAATTACAATTAATTAAAGTCATTCTCAAAATGAGCACTGCCAAATGAAAGATGATTTGCACATGATCCCCTTTTACCCACCCCCCCACTTCTCATCAACATCCCTACAGATAGCAGAAGTGCTCCTTTCAAGCGCCAGATTGTTAATACATTGTGTGCAAAATGCTTATTCTTAATTTATTCCTGTTGTGAAAAATAACCGAGGTGAAGATCTCAGTGCGATCAGCAGAAAAATATTTTTAATATGATAAGCTACTAAAGATTTTAATTACGCTGGTAATAGAGAACATTGGCCTAATGAGGCGCAGGACTCCGAAGAGATGTGAGGGGCTAAGAACTGTGAAATGATTCTGATAGGATTGCTGTAAACTCACACTAGATCGTTTGCATATCAAAGAGCAGGAACTGATTGCAGGACAAATCAATAACCTTTCCACGTTCCAAGGAGCGTCTTTCCTCATTCCCGTATCTTGCCGCTCTTGCTCTATTCTGTCTGCCTGCATTCACCCTTATTCCCCTCAATGCCTTGATGTGCCTTAATCGAAGCGCACGTCTATGACAGGCTAAACATGCTTAACATTGCTGCCTGTGTTACGGCATACTAATACGCTGCTTGTTGATTTCCCGCTGCAATATTTATAGATCCTTCATTGTTTTTGGCGGTGTAAAGACATTTGGGAGTAAAAGTTATTTTTTCCTTCAAAGGGTTTCGAAGGGGAAGGTCAACACTAACGTGAGTGTCCAATGCTCTGACAGCGGGGGCAATCATTTCCTCCCCACACCTACTCAGTTCTCGGTGACAGTGGGTGATGTATTTTTAGCCGGTTTGCTTGACGGGGCAGCCCAACATCAGCTCAATTACCCAGCAATCCAGATGACCCCCTCCGACTCCGCTGTTTTGTCAGATGAAACCAAGGCGGATCGACCGATGTGATGAGAGAGGTAACGGACTGAGACCAACGTGCCACCGACTTTATTACTCTTTGTTCGCACCAATCTAACCCCCTAACCTCCTGAAATCTCAACAACAGCTATACCTCATGATTCCTCATAAATGACAATAAAAGATCATTACACAAATGTCTCCCTGGGTATTATATTTTGCGTTTCCTTACATCTGATTACTGTAGGACAACATAATGACATTGGAGTGTGGAATCTTTTTCTTTGCTGCCCAGTTTTGTGCAGATTGGTTTATCTTTCATCTTTCCATTTTTCAACACAACTCTTCCAGCCTATTACAACTGGGAAATATGGACAAGCACTTTAAAAAATGTATGTTGTTGGGACACTTGATTGATCACCGCCCTGGCAACTCAATTTTACCTCTGCAGGTAGCTCTGGCACAGAGACAGGCCGAGCTATTCAACCTTTTCCTGTCCTTGTCCTTGGGTACCCAGGTGACCATGTTCAAGCAAGCAGAAAGTTGATTTAGGGTTCATAATGACATCAGTTGCAGGCCATCATCCCCCAAAATAAAAAATGGCTCCCCAGTGCATTGGGCTCTTTGAACCGCACTGTTACTTCTCGCATGTGGAGCATCGGTACCATGGCGGGGAGGACAGTGACACCGCAATTAGTTTATTGTTCCAGCCGACTGGGACCTTTACTGCACCCCTGTTTATGTTACCGTAATCACCGGCCTGCTGATCCGCACCCCTTTGCTCTGAAATATGTCCTGTCTTAATGTGGCAGGAAGTACTACCAGCAGCCCAGTGTTGGACGTATCAATCACTGACAGGTCAGCTGCATTACACGACACGGTCCCCAATGTGCCGCTACTCTGTGAGCACTTCATGGCTTGCCACATTCTTTGCTTTCATCCTACCAGCAAATTTGTCTTGTCACTGTCTTCAGGCAACTTGAATGATGTTGTACAGGTAGAGGAACTCTCTCTCTAGTGGTGTAACCTCTGAAGGTGTGTTTAAAACACTTTATTGAAACACGTGACACATGGACAGAGCTGCAGAAAAAGGTATTCAGAAAAAAATATTTACCCCCTTTCGGATTTGGTGTGTTTTTCTTTTTTGGCACACTTAAGGAACGACCCAATTAAAGAAAGATAACAGATTGGAAATAAAGTAACTTCTTTCAGTCTCATGCAGAGGTTTAAAAGCCATCTCTAAGGCTTTAGGACTTCTGTGAATTACAGTGAGAGCCATTATATGCAACTGGTGAAAAGATGAAATAGTGTTGAACGTTCCCAGGTACAACTCATCCAGACAGTAATATAAGGACTCAAAAATAGTTTGGTTAAAAAGTTACTAAACTGGTGCTGTGGTGACGCCAGGGGTTAAGCACAACCCACATAAGGAGGCCTTAGTCCTTGATGTGGCCTTCGCAGGTTCGAATCCCAGTCTGGTGACCTTAGCCGCATGTCTCACTTCTCTCCCATTACCCAACTTTCCTATCATAGAACCTTCAAATAAAGGCCAAAAAATTAACCTTAAGTTACAAACCGGGACTAAACAAACCTCAGAGTGTTGTTTGCAGCAAATGTTAGCTGTACGTTTGTTAGTCGCTGAATGTCTGCAGACATCTATCAGAAGTTTAATGGCATTTTATTTTGACATTTGCTAAACGTTCATAGCCATGTTCAGGGGACATGGTCTGAACATTGAATTGGTTAAATGTAGAATTGGTTAAATCCTCCCACCACCTGCTAAGACTCTATAACCATCACTGATCCCAACAAACTCAATAAGTGTTTACATCCTGGATGTTATTCGGACAGTTTCACTCATCTTAAATAACGTTTCTGCTGTTATCTGAACATTTCTGTTGATTGCAATTTTTAAAGTTTTTTGTAAATTCTAGGTAATTTGTTGTCTTTTAATGGACAAGTCATTGTTATATGAATGTGTATGACATTATTCTTAATTAAGCCCGAGTAGCGGCAGCTGCGAAGGCCTATTGTAATCATAGTGCTTATTTATATTATGATTCTTTTGTCAAATTAACTGGCTCTTTGGAGGCCTTAACATATCTGAAAATTCACCAAATTTGGTGGACGCACATTCTAAAAAATGTATTTGGGCTATAGTTCATGTTATGGACTTTTTACATTGATCTCATTCTTTTAGTTTAGTGATGTCAACTTACTCTTTTGTGTTCATTTAACTTAAAAGTTAAAAAAAATTTAACTTATAGGAACTTTTTAGATTGACTTGAAACAACGAAGTTCAGTGCCTTGTTCGTATCCTACGTCTGACTTCATGATCAAGTTTTTATCGGGGACAAATCCTGTACTGACCAAAGTGCTGTGGTGGCGCAGGGGTAGAGCACAACCCACTTAAGGAGGCCTTAGTCCTCGACCCAGCCTTAGCAGGCTCGATTCTTGGCGTGATGACCTTTGCCATATGTCTTCCCCCAAGCTCCTGTGCGTACAAACCACCTGAGCCACAAAAACTAACTTATCAGGCCAACAGGATGAGCTTTTGAGAAGTGAGGGAAAAGGGTGTGTGAAGGGGTACTGCTCAGATCAAATTCATATTTATGAGAGTTACATCCTAACCAAGCACACTGCAGTAATTTATAACGGATACCGTCTGGCTGCCTCCAACACTTTGAACATTAATGTCAAAGGAATTTACAACAAGAGAGACAAATTATACACTGGATAAAGTGAGGAATTGTTTTTCACTCAAAACCTGCTATCTATACGTTTATACTTAATTAGTGCTATCTGTGCTTTTGAAAATCTAATTCCAATGCACTCTTTTGGACCAATGCTTTGGCGGAACAATTGCTGTAATTTGTCTCAGCCAAGAAAGAAATAAAACAAAAGAAATCAAACTGTTCTGTAAATAGCATCACAGGCACCAAAAGGCACAACTAATTTCTTAATTAGTGTACTACAATGAATTTTTGTTTGGAAACCTTTTGATGCTTCCATTTTCTCAGCTTTAAAAAAGAAAATCCCAGTGACTCTGATTACATGCATTAACAGTGACCTTTTCAAATAATTATACTGATATCCACATTTCTCAAATGAGAGAAATAAAAATAATCGTCTAAAAAGTCATGGCAATTTACTGCCCCCAAATTAGAATCCATAATCACTGGGACACAAACGGAGCAGATCAACCCATCACTTCCGACACAGTGCCAACAGCTATCTGCAAACCGTAGATTAGATCTTAGCACTGTGGGCCCGACCCGCTGAAGCATGAAAGGGTTTAGTGATGTGGAAAACAGAAAGGTCATCAATAACTTCAAACAGTCAAGCAGAAAATGTTTAGAATAAGAGGACAAACTGGGGGCCGGGAGCACTAACCTGAGTGTTGTAACAGCTGTCAGACGGAGACACACAGTTAAATATCAGCAAAAACAAGCTGGCTGGACATAATGGAACAACCTGGAATGACGGCCTAATCGTTTAGGGGACAAGCCGGTACCTCGTCATGGTAACTGAAAAGAAGCGTCATTCAGTTTTTTTAACAAAGAGAAAATTTTACTTTCAGTGTCTTGTAAAAAAGGATTAAAGTTTTTACAGTAACGCTGCAAGCCTCACTGATTTTGTATTGGGATCTGCCCAACAAGGAGAAAATTAAACTGAAAAGCATCTATGGTAACCAGGAAAAAGGTGGTCTGATCAGTTAGTATCAAAACTGCTTTTATTTGCCCTAAATAATGGAAAACTAACCCTGACCATCCCTACAGCGAAACATGGAGGTGACAGCACAATGCTGTGGGGATGCTACTCTGACAGTGACAAAGAAACTGGACAGAGGTAATTGGATGATCGATGTAAATAAAAATAGGACAGTCTTGGAAGGATACCTGTTTAACAGAAAAACAATGCTAAATATTCAGTCAGCTCTAAACCAGGGTATCAGCAGGTTTCAGGAAGCCGAATTTAAGACTTTTAAGACCCTTTTAATACTACCTTAAGTTAAATTTAAGACAAATAACTGGTGAAGATTCTGGGGTCTGTTTGTGGTTCTTGGCAGCAGCTTTGTGCTTCTGAGATTGTAAATGGCTTTCTACAGCCAAGCTTGTAGAGGCTGTAGAAAGCCTCCACAAGGTTTGTTGACTTGTTATTCAAAGTTAACAAACTTTGAATAACAAGTTTGTTAGCCCCACAAACTTGTTATTCAGAATGCACATAGTATTCTATATGAGTTGGCACATAAGCGATCTGATGGCAAAAGCAAACATAGTCGAGTCAACTGGCAAAAAATTTGCACTTAACCTGTGATTTGTGCAAAAAGCTCATCATAATCCTCTTCTGTCCCCAGCCAAACAGACATCCCACCTACCTCTGACTAACAGCTTTCATCTCAAACCTCAGATGTTCTATCTTCCACCTCAGTTCCATGACTGAAGACAAACTGAAGATTTAGTTGGTTAAAGACAAACTTGTGGAAGCAGAAGTGCTTCCACAAGTTTGTCAACCATATCAGGGGATGCTGCTCCTCCTTTTGCCTTCCCCTCCCACTTCTCTGTATCTATAAGTCAGGTGAAGAGGTAGCTGAAGAGACTGAACTAGAAGAAGTAAGTAAGTAAGTAAGTAAGCTTTATTTCTATAGCACTTTTCACAGACCAGGATCACAAAGTGCTGCACAAAGTATAAAAAATAAAACAAATTAAAAACAACATACAAACAATAAAACACAGTAGTACACTAAAAAGCAAGATTAAAAAAGTGGGTCTTAAGTTGTTTCCTGAAAGTGTCTATGCAATGTAGAGATCGAATGGTGCAAGGTAGCTCATTCCATAGGCGGGGCGCCACAGCTTTAAAAGATCTGTCTCCACGAGTCTTAAAAAAGGTCCGAGGAACCGTCAACAAGTTCAAATTCGACGACCTGAGGCTCCTAGTTGAAACATAAGGCTGTATGAGGTTCTTAATGTAGTCTGGCGTCTGTCCATGAAGAGCTCTAAAAGTCAGTACCAGGATTTTATAGTGCATCCTGTAGGATACAGGCAGCCAGTGCAAGCTTTTGAGGATGGGAGTAATATGTTCCCTCCTGTGGGTGCAGGTGAGCAGGCGTGCAGCAGAGTTGTGTACTACCTGCAGACGCATTAACTCCCTCTTATTAAGACATGTAAACAGACTGTTACAATAATCCAGTCTAGATGAGACAAATGCATGAATAATCATCTCAAGCTCACCATAAGTTACCATTTCACAAAGTTTTGAAATGTTCCGAATTTGGAAAAAACAATTCCTAACAAGTTGAGTCACGTGCCGCTCCATCGACATTGCTCCATCCATGAAGACACCCAAGTTGCGCAGGTTGCTCTTAACTGTGCAGCTCAAGTTTCCAAGGTGCTGCTTAATTCCAGGCACAGCACTATCAGGAGCAACAATCAAGGTCTCAGTCTTATTGGAGTTCAATAATAGGCTGTTTTCAGTGAACCGGACCTACAGAAGGCTGTAGGTCCGGATGGTATTATCCCCAAAGTCCTGAAGGCCTGTGCAGGGCAGCTCCGTGTGATTCTACAACGCCTCTTCAACCTTAGAAGGTTCTGTTGTTGACATGAGAAGGTTCTGTTGTTGTATAAGACATCCTGCCAGATTCCAGTATCATGGATTTAAGGAGATTCTAGTCCACCATCTGGCGTCTCAGTTGGGGGAAGTAGGGATTCAGTTAGAGTAGTGTAGTTTTTGTCCTGGTCGTGGAACACTGGACCAGCTCTACACCCTCAGCAGGGTCCTGGAGGGTGCATGGGAGTTTGCACAATCGGTCTACATGTATTTGTGGACTTGGAGAAGGCATTCAATCCCTTGGGTAGCCCTGTGGGGGGTATTCAGGGAGTATGTTGTACGGGCTGTT
The DNA here is from genome assembly GCF_904066995.2 of Poecilia reticulata. Lineage (NCBI taxonomy): Eukaryota > Metazoa > Chordata > Actinopteri > Cyprinodontiformes > Poeciliidae > Poecilia > Poecilia reticulata. Next base: position 33,118,200 of record NC_088834.1, read on the forward strand.
AGGACCCTGTATGACCGGTGTCAAAGTCTGGTCTGCATTGCGGGCAGTAAGTCGGGCTTGTTTCCGGTGAGGGTTGGACTCCGCCAAGGCTGCGCTTTTGTCACCAATTCTGTTCATTACTTTCATGGACAGAATTTCTAGGCGCAGCCGAGGTGTTGAGGGTATCAATTTTGAGGGGATCCATTTTGGTGGCCTTGGGATCCCATCTCTGCTTTTTGCGGATAATGTAGTTCTACTGGCTTCATGGGGTTGTGATCTACAGGTTTCATTGGAGCGGTTCACAGACAAATGTGAAGCGGCTGGAATGAGGATCGGTGCCTCTAAATCCGAGGCCATGGTCTTGAGCCGGAAAAAGGTAGGGTGTCTTCTCTGGGTCGAGAAGACACGAGGGGTTGTCCTGCCCCAAGTGGAGGAGTTTAAGTACCTCGGGATCTTGTTCACAAATGAGGGAAGAAGGAAGTGGGAGAACGCCTTGGGATTTCCCTAGGGGAGCTGCCAACAGCCGTCACTGTCTACAATTACTTTTTGAAGAATCTGAATTAATGAGTTACAACAACATTAAATTCCCTCTGGGATCAATAAAGTCGTTTTGAATTTGGATTGTCGTAGCCTTAACTGCCTCAAGTCACAGAATGCTACAACAAAGTCTGCACATACAAGAATGTTATATAAACTAGTCCTTCCACTGCGAAATTTAAGACCTGAGAATAATGCATATAAAGACAATAAAAAAAGAGTTTTAGAAGTTTTAAGACATTCAATTTTAAAAACATGAAAGTAAAAATTTTTTAAAATGTGCCGACACCCTATAAACTGATTTAGATCAAATCATTTATTCTTTGAAGGATCCAGTCAAAGTTTAGATTTGAATCCAGTTACGACCATGTAATCGATTATCCCAGATGCTAGTCAGCCACTAAGACTGAGTTTGAGGTATTTTGTATAGGAGAATGGGCAAACATTTCTGTGCACAGCTGAAAGAGATAGATCCCCCAAAAACACCTACAAATCCCAAATTGTCAGATTTCATTTGATTTATTATGCATTGCCATCTCATTGTCAATCACATAAAACTCGCAAAATATACTCTTGAAATTTACATTAATTTTTGGGAGTTTGAACCCCTTGAAAATTCCTTCTAAACCTGACTGCTGTATTAAGAATAGGAAGAAGCTACTGAATGTTTTTACATCTGACTTTCCTTTAACCTTTGACTGCATATTTTTTATGTACGTTCCTGGTGGGCAAACTGAACTATATTGATCAAAAACTTCTGTACATTTTATTGGCTGGGAGTAAAAATACCCTCACAAAAATGGCTCAAACATGAATGTCAAACAATTGAATACTGGGTGAAAGTAATGAAAGAGATCTATGTACTGTAGAAACCGTCCTTTTCTGTCAAAGTGTAGAGGGACACTTTCTACAAGATATGGTCAAAGTGGATGGATTATGTCAAGCCTGATAGGCCTGAGTTTTTGTAAACCTTACTGTCGTTCAGATCGATGCTTTGATTTGAAATTTCATTTCAATGATTGAATTATGTATGGGCTACCCCTTCAACCCCATCCAGGGTCTGGTTTTTGTTTTGTTTGTTTCTTTTTTCTTGAAAAAAAGAAAAGAGTAAAAAATGAGAACAAAAGCAATATAATTATATTATTGCAATGTAATGTCCTTTTCCAATAGAAAGGTTAATTAAAAAAAGAATAGAAAGAAGCATCTTTAGTTCAGACCTCCATAATTCATACTTAGCTATTTGACAACTTTAAGGATGCAGTCCTGATAAATCAAACAGTTGTATCAAAAAACTGAACAAGTGGTGTGAAATGAAGAAACAGGCCAGGACAAGCATCTGATGTCTCAGAGGTATTTGGAGATAAGACTGAATAAACAGGATGTTCTGAGCCTGTTGTGAAATCCATCAAAAGTACCTGACCTTATCACTCATATGTGCTTTACTCATGGGGTGTGTGAGTGTTCGCCAGGCGTCTAACACACACACACACGCAGCAATTCAACAAAGTGCAATTGGAACAACAGCAAGAGCCCCACGCCTGCGCCTTCGGCAATTGTCTACAGGCTGATGACTGATTCAATGGCCAGTCCAAACAATAACACCACTGTACAAACCCTGTTTGTGTTTGCCTATTACCTAAGTACACTCCCCTCCCCCCATAACCTTCTGTTTTATTGTGTTATTTCAAAACTGTTTGTTTTAGCTGGGGAATGAATAGTCAATGTCATGCTCTTAAACCCTTATGACAGCGTCTTTGTCACGACGGAGCCACTCCTTCGCAAAACATAAATAAAGAAATAAACTTTACGGCCAAACAGGCCCGACTGCCGATCGAGTAACAGTTTCATGATGATGAGTTCACAGGCAGTTTAGGAACAATAAGCTTCTTTGATAAAGGAAGCCAATCACAGGTAAAGTGTGGATTGTCCCTTTCTTAGGTGATAATCAGCAGCGGGTTTAAAAAGCTAAAGTGATTTTATAGGAGAAGTAGCATAAGATCTACTGAATTATTTATAACAACTCACAATATAGTAAAATAGTTAATTATTAACTGGAGGTTTTCTGAAGATGAGTTCCTGTCAGTGAACTCATGAATAGTGTGTGGTTTCTTTTAGAAATCATCCACTGCTCTCTGGACTTATGCCAATTTTGACAGGAATTGTGAAAAAGGAAATAATCAGTGGCAGGTCACACACGTTACACACTTATAAGTTCACATGTGCAGCCTTGCAAAAGTTTTCACACTACAATGAGTTTTTTTTCTTTTCATATCTGTCACATGACTACCACAAGCTCTCATGCGGTTTACTGAAATTATATTTAAAATTTTTGGACATCTAGAGACTTAAATCAAGATTAGTCAGACTGACTGAGCTTCTATGAACAATTTAAAGTCTTGCCATAAATTCTTAATTGGAGTTAAGTCTGGACTTTGACTAGGCAATGGTGTCCCATGAAAACATGCTGATCTAAGCCATCCATTGTAGCTCTACAGCACTTATGTCTGTGGTTAATTCAATCCAAAAGGACTTCTCCTCTAGATTTGACGAAGTTCTGGACTCCATCGACAGTGTACGCAAAGAGATAACTGACTGTGCTCAGCGAATTACAGAAGCAGAAACACGCATTTCTGATACGGAGAATGAGATAGAAACGCTATGAGCTAAGGTGGATACGCTAGCGGCCAGGAAGAAAGACCTGGAAGATAAAGTTATGGATCTGGAGTCCAGGTCAAGACAAAACAACCTGAGGCTGGTCAACCTGCTGGAGGGAGCTGAAGGACAAAATCCATGTGAGTTCCTGGAAAAGTGGCTGCCGGAGACACTCGGTGTTGGAGTGGTAACCGTGGAAAGAGCGCCTCGAATTGGACCCCGGAGGGACAGCAACGCAACGCCACGCACTTTAATTGTGAGATTTCCCAGCTACAAGGATAAACAGCTTATTGCTCTCGCATCAAGGGCCAATACTGACATTCGCTACCAGAATCAGCAAGTCCGGTTCTACCGAGAAACTGCGGCGGGTTTGCTACAGCTTCGGAAGCAATTTTACCCGATACGAACAGAGTTGGGCAAACTGGGATTGCACCACGGGGTGGCTCACCCAGCCAAGCTGCTGGTGACTTATCAGGACCGAACTCATGCTTTCATATCAGCGGCGGCTGCTCGTGAGTTTCTAAAGAAGCTCCAGAAGAAAACCGACGGGGAGGTAACAAAGGGGTTCTTAAATTAACCCCTTTGTTACCTCCCCGTCGGGAGGTAACAAGGAATTTGTTTAGCCTTGCCTGTGTCGGTCAGTTTTATGGATAGTGGAACAGCAGTGGACTATTATGAACACATTTAGTTCTGCTTAGGCATGCCCAGAGTAAGCGTGCACATGCCGGTTGATGTGCATATTAAGTTCAAACCCGTGTGCAAACATGTGGAAGGTTAAATTGTTATATATAGTGAACAGCAGCGGTGACTGCAAAGAAGGTTAAACAAGTCATTAATAGACTGCATGATTTGGATTCTAGAATAGTATTTCTACAGGAGACGCATCTTATGGAAGAGGATGAGGGGGGGTCAGGAGGAGGTGGTGCGGTAGTGTATTCACTTCAGCATTTTCTTCTAGACTAGCGGTTCTCAACGTGGGTGGTACCGCCCCCCAAGGGGCGTTCAGAGGACGGCAGGGGGCGCTGGCGGACATTTTTACAAAAGGGGGGCGCTGGGATGCCTTTGGGGGGCGTTTGGTCAAAGGTAAACTTTACACCTTAAATCCACAACAATACAAGTTTAGACTTTGAGCTACTTGGTAAAACTGTATTGTATAACATTAAATCATGCTTGGCTGCAGCTGTATCGATGGCAGCTCTTCTTCTATTCAGTGTTTGTAGCTTCATGGCGCAGCTCCGCTCCGCATCAGTTCAGCGTTACACCGGTTGATGACGCTGCTGTGATTCACTTTGTCTGGTATTTATGTTTTTTACAAGAAGGTTCTGGGTTCGATTCCTGGCCGGGGGTCTTTCTGCATGGAGTTTGCATGTTCTCCCTGTGCATGCGTGGGTTTTCTCCGGGTACTCCGGTTTCCTCCCACAGTCCAAAAACATGACTGTCAGGTTAATTGGCCTCTCCAAATTGCCCCTAGGTGTGAGTGTGTGTGCATGGTTGTGTGTCCTGTGTCTCTGTGTTGCCCTGCGACAGACTGGCGACCTGTCCAGGGTGACCCCGCCTCTCGCCCGAAACGTTAGCTGGAGATGGGCACCAGCACCCCTCCCGACCCCACTGAGGGACAAGGGTGCAAGAAAATGGATGGATGGATGGTATTTATGTATGCCACATATGTTTTGGCAGTTCTGTGATCATGTCAAAGCAGCAATTTATATTAAAAAGTGTTTTATGTCCGTTTGAAAACTGCCCGCTTCCATGGAAGGACAACAGAAAATCGCTCTTATAAACATGTAATTACTAAAATCACAATGCCCTCTCTTTGTATCCCTCTGAAAAATGAACCCATTTAAATAAAGAAATCCCTCCATGGGTGATTCCACGATAGAGAGCGTTCATTTTAGAGTGTTAACACCGGTGCTGTAAGTGGTCCGGTATGAAACGGGTGTGATAGAACAACGGTACCACAGCACTTTTAAATTGCAATAATCAGAATACCGAAATTGTTTCTGTTGTTTTAAAAGTCTGCCTTTTTCCCATCGATATGTTTCCCGACCGCCCTGCACCTTAGGGAGTTAAAAAAAAAAAAAAAACTCAGCGCACAATGCGCAAAATTCTAAAACATGAGAAGCGGGCAAAACGGAGCGACGAACTAGATGTGAATTATGGCATAAAAACAGAGAATCCGACGCTGAACAGTGAAAAAATCAACACATGATGTGAAACACATCATGACGATTAGGAGGCGCAGCAGGTGATGAGTGAAGATTACTGATGGTCAATAAACGATCAAATAAATCTAGCAACAGGAAAGAAACTAAAGTTGGACATAGCAATAAACCGACAGAGGATAATATTAATCAAATGAAACTAAATGGAAATGAATGAAGAACAAAATGCAAGAATAAACTAAGAAACTAAAGTAAATACGGAGGAATAAACTTGTATGGCAAGACCTTTCGAGCAATAATTAATACAGAGACTGTATGGCAAGAATAAACAGACACTATTTCCAGATAAAAGGTAAAATAATATTGTTGAAGTGTCATGGGCAGGAGCGCAACTACACATTATTCAGGTGGATGCGAAAACATAAATCGGCACCCACCACGAAGGAGCGTAGAAACACACGCTCGCCCCGCAATACGTTTAGGGCAAAACTTGCTACATTTACCCCGTTATGTGCGCGCGGTGAAGGAGCGTAAGGCGCGTTGAAGTGTACGGGAAAACATAATCGGTGCGCCGATTCAAAACATCTACAATAATGATAGTAACATTAATAATAAAATAATTGTCAGTGCAAAGTAGCTTACAAATTTTTTGGTGGGGGGCGGTGAGGGACCTGGATTAGGGTTAGGGGGGCGCTGGCCCGAAAAAGGTTGAGAAACACTGTTCTAGAGCAAGGGGAGTTATGACTCTTGTCCATGAATCTGTCCCATTTCTTGTCAACAGTGTTATCAAAGATAAGAAGGGTAGATATTTGATAGTCCAGGGCTCCTTAGTATTGGAAAAAATTTACCTGGTTAATGTCTACGGTCCTAACACAAATGACTCAGGGTTTTTTCAGGACTTGTTCCTCTTACTTTCATCGCTGCAGGGGCACTTTGTGATTGCAGGGGATTTTAATTGCACCCTTATTCCAGAAATGGATAGATCCACTGGGTCAGATCTGACACATAGTAACTGTAGAACAACTATACAGATGTTTATGAAAGTTCTTAGGCTGGTAGACATCTTTAGGGAACTTCATCAACAAACTATAGCCTACTCGTGTTATTCAGCAACATTTCATACCTTCTCCCGAATAGATTATTTTTAAATTTCATCAGAACTAATATCCAAAATTCAAAACTGTATGTATGATAGCATAGTGATCTCAGATCACGAGCCATGTTGTCTGAGCTACTGTGATGAAAACCTCAGACTGACACTCCCTTCTCATTTCCTTAGTCTAATGTCCAGCGCACATTACACGAGTTGTCGGCCCATTTTCAAAACCTGACAGACACCTTAGCTGACAGAAATCCTAGGTATAACGGTTCGATCGGGTTCGTCGTGCCGTGTGGTGTCCAGCCACATGGGCACAAAATAATGACTCCAAATCCAGTTAACTAATTTTAAAACCAGGCATTAAATTAGTACTTTACTAGAATCTACCTGTGATGCATGTGGCTAGTGTCAGCGTAAAGTCCTGACTGAATGAAAATCATTGTAATCTATTTATGTCATGTTAACAAAGAACAGCTGAAAACTTACCGGATTTATCAACTGCAGTAGCAATTTGGCTCCAACTCCTCTTGTCATTTCTATATTCTTTGCACGAAATGTTGAATAAACATTAATGATACCAATATATAATCTCCAATGTCCGCTGGACATTGTTGCGCCGTATCAGCTGTTTGGGATTCCCCTCTGTAATTTCCCCTCAGAAAGCATGGAGGAGAATCCGCGCTTTCTGATTGGCTACCTGTCACATTCAACGGGTTGCCTTAAGCTCCACAGGGAAAACCCCTGACTTAGATCGAAGCGGCCACGAAAATCTACCGTAACACACCTCACACTACAGGATGATCGGTTAGATCCGCCAACGATCTAAGTTGTCATAAGGGGAAAATAGGGACAAAAAATGGTGTAGTATGAACTACTGCATTAGGTAGTGGGATGTGCTCATCTTTATTTAAATCTAGTGATTACTGAAGGGAAATATAGTACAGACTTCATAATCTGCACTCTTTTGGTTGAATGCAGTATTTATTTCCACTTTGGCTTTATGTTGTTTAGTTTTTATTCAATTACTTTTTTTGTTAATGGAGACTGAGAATCCATTTTATTTTTGTTTTTGGTTGTTTTATTTAGTTTATCAGTTCCAGTGTTAGGTGTTCTTTTGAAAATAAAGTGCATCTATCTATGGCAGGAAATCGCATGGATTATTAGTCATTTCCATTAAATCAGTGTCAAAAGGTCTTGAAACAATATTATCGTTTATCGCAATAATTTTTTAGACACTTAACCGTCCAGCAAAATTTGTTATCGTGACAGGCCTAATATTATATAATAATCCAACTGCAGAAATAGTATCAAACTAAATATTTTCAAGGGCGATTCATATCAGGAAAGGCTGTCGTCAGGGATGCCCTCTCTCTCCCTTACTGTTCACACTGGCAATTGAGCCATTGGCATCAGCTATTCGCCTACATCCACAAATCTCCGGGATAACAATGGGCCCCACAGAGCACAAAATCTCTCTATTTGCTGATGATGTAATTTTATTTCTATCAGATCTGAAAAAGTCAATTCCAGTGGTGATGGAAGTGATCCAGGAATTTGGGAGAATATCAGGTTACAAAGTAAATAATACAAAATCTTCTTTTCTGGTATTAAATGTAGATGAAAGGACCAATCCCATCAGAGAAGTTAAGCAATTTAAAGTAGTGGAACATTTTCAATATTTGGGTGTTCAGATTTTCCCAGCACTACAGCAGGTGGTCAAATCCAATTACGAACACCTAATGAAAACAATAGCTGCCTCAATTAGCAACTGGACATCCCTGCCTATTTCCATATTGGGAAAAGTTAATGTCCTGAAAATTAGAATACTACCAAAGCTATTATACCTCTTTCAAAGCATTCCCCTGCCGCCACCTCCTGAATTATTCATTTGGCTGAAAAAAAAACTATTTTAGGCTTTATGTGGAACAATGGAAGGTCAAGGCTACGCCTCTCTTTGCTGTATTTGCCATTTGATAGAGGGGGGTTAAAATACCCCAACTTCAAACTTTGCTATTGGGCCACACAACTAAGAACTATCATGTTCTATTTTGCAGATAACGATAATATTCGTTGGGTAGAAATGGAGTCCCATAATTTAAGTTTGGCTCTTCCATTATTCATATACTCTGACACTTTAAAGAAGTTACAGAAACATGCTACAAATCCCATTCTGAAAAATATGATTAAAATCATGACCCCGCCCCTCACCCGAAACGTTAGCTGGAGATGGGCACCAGAACCCCTCCCGACCCCACCAAGGGACAAGGGTGCAAGAAAATGGATGGATGGATGGATGGATGATTAAAATCTGGCAGGATGTTAGAAAATACCTCGCGGAGCCAAACAGCAGGTCCCAGTTTAGTCCAATATGGGGTAATCAGCTGTTTGCTCCAGGTAGGGCAGATGGAACATTTAAACTTTGGGCATTGCAAGGCTTAAAGTATTGGCGACCTTTACTCATCAAATTCTAATGTATTTTCGTCATTTGGAGAGCTACAAACCAAGTTCAAGCTAGATAAAAAGCATTATTTTAAATTCCTTTAGCTGAGAAGCTTTGTTAAAACAAATTACAGTAATCTTAACAAGCCTCCCCTTACATTGCTTGAAAAATTAATGACTCGGAATAAAACAAAGGGCATAATTTCAGACTTTTACAATGTGCTGAACTCTTAACTCATTGGAGAATTTAAAAAATAAGCTTATAAACTGGAATTTGGACTTATCATCAAATATCAGTGAAACTCACACAATGTCCATAAACAGTCGTCTTAGAATTCTAAATGGCTAATACGTGTTTATGTTACGCCCGTGCATTTAAATAAATACAACATCCCAGATTTTTGCGTAAAGAGTAATTCTAAAGGGACTCTAAAGGCGCTTTCGCACTGCACGGAACAGTACGGAATGGTTCCAGCCCTGTTGTGTTCGCATTACACTGAGGGCGCCATCGAAGCGGTGCCGGACTTCATTATTTTTGAAACTAAATGGTTTCGATGTAGCGGCTGGCTGTACTCGTTCATCAGCGAGTAAGCGAAGAAAAAAAAAAAACCTCATCATTAGACCAGGTGATTGCACTATATTGAGACGAATCCATGTCTAATTAAAACTAATAATAAAAATATTGAAAAGAGCCCTCTTTACAAAATAAAATACAGTTTAGTGAGAGCCAGCTGTCAAGGGAAAATCAACGTCTGACTCCATAACAACCAGCGGCCCATCAGCTGCTGGTTCTAAGCAGAACCGCTTGGCCGGCCCGATTGGAACCACAGCTCTTGTGGTTCCAAGGGGCCGGGTGGAACCGGTCGCAAGTTGTAATGTGAACACGGTCGAAACCGTTCCGTTCCCTGCAGTGCGAAAGCGCTTTAATACACTGCATGTGGGAAAGCAGACAAATCAATGCATTTTGGACAGAGGTGAAAGATACAATTGAAAAAATTCTCCTAAAGCAAATTTCACTGGATCCTAAATTGTTCCTGTTGGCTTTATACCCTGAGAAGCATAACTTTAGTAAAGTGGAACGTACCTTTACAGATATAAGCTCATTAGCTGCAAAAAAAATGTATTGCTTTGGCTTGGAAAAATGTCAGCAGACCTAGTGCCACGCAGTGGTTAAAGCAGATGGCATCTAATTTGCCGCTAGAAAAAAAAAACATATATTAGGAAATCCAAACAGTATCTTTTTGAGAGGATTTGGGGGCCTTTCATTAATTTTATTAATAACTTTATTAATAATTTTATTAATAACTATTAATGACTTGTCAGAGGGACTGTTTGAGTTTTGATTTGCCGGAACCTGCAGAGTGCCATGCTGTATAGATGTGTGTTTACATGTGACCAGTTTGTAATCTGCTTGAATACCCCTGTTTTTGAGAAGCTGTTTTTGTTTTTGTTGGGTTTTTTTCTCTCCCATGTCTTTTTTTCTTTCTTTTCATTTCTCTGAGTTGAGAAAGAATAATTACTGTCATGTAATAACCACAAAGAAAACATGTTCAGATAGTTATATGAATGTATTTCCAATGTGAAAAATCTCAAAAATATTTTTGGGGAAGAAAATTGTACACAGAAGAGATTGTAACACTTGCTTCTCCAAATAAATAAAAATAAATAAATGATTAAAGCCTCCTCCTTGGGCTGCCACCTTATCGTGGTGGACGGGTTTGAGTGTCCCAATAATCCTAGGAGCTATGCTGTCTGGGGCTTTATGCCCCTGGTAGGGTCACCCAAGGCAGACAGGTCCTAGGTGAGGAACCAGACAAAGCGCAGCCCAAAGACCCCTCATGATGGAGACGAACTTTGGATCTGGCGTTCCCTCGCCCGGACGCGGGTCACCGGGGCCCCACTCTGGAGCCAGGCCTGGAGGTGGGGCACGATGGCGAGCGCCTGGTGGCCGGGCTTTTAGCCACGAAGCCCGGCCGGGCTCAGCCTAAAGAGGAGACATGGGTCCCCCTTCCAATGGGCTCACCACCTGTCGGAGGGCCCAAAGGGGTCGGGTGCATTGTGTGACGGGCGGCAGCCAAGGGAGGGGACCCTGGCGGTCTGATCCTCGGCTGCAGAAGCTGGCTCTTGGGACGTGGAACGTCACCTCTCTGGTGGGGAAGGAACCGGAGCTAGTGTGCGAGGCTGAGAGGTTCCGGCTAGAAATATTCGGCCTGACCTCAACGCATGGCTCTGGTTCTGGAACCAGTCTCCTTGAGAGGGGCTGGACCTACTTCCACTCTGGAGTTACCCACGGTGAGAGGCGCCGGGCAGGAGTATGCATACTTGTTGCCCCTCATCTTGGCGCCTGTACATTGGGGTTTACCCCGGTGAACGAGAGGGTAGCCTCCCTCCGCCTACGGGTGGGGGGAAGGGTTCTAAGGGTTCTGTGCTTATGGGCCGAACAGCAGTTCAGATTACCCACCCTTCTTGGAGTCCGTAGAGGGGGCACTGGAGAGTGCCCCTCTTGGGAACTCCATTGTTCTACTGGGGGACTTCAATGCTCATGTGGGCAATGACGGTGAGACCTGGAGAGGCGTGGTTGGAAGGAACGGCCCCCCCGATCTAAACCCAAGCGGTGTTCTGTTGTTGGACTACTGTGTTCGTCACGGATTGTCCATCACGAACACCATGTTCAGGCATAAGGGTGTTCATATGTGCACTTGGCACCAGGACGCCCTAGGCCCAGTTCGATGATTGACTTTGTCATCGTTTCATCGGATCTGCGGCCATATGTCTTGGACACTCAGGTGAAGAGAGGTGCGGAGCTGTCCACTGACCACTACCTGGTGGTGAGTTGGCTCCGGTGGGGGGGGAGGAAGCCGGTCAGACCAGGCAGGCCCAAACGTGCAGTGAGGGTCTGCTGGGAACGTCTGGCGGAATCCCCTGTGAGACGGAGCTTTAACCCCCATCTCCAACAGAACTTCGAACACGTTACGGGGGAGGCGGGGGACATTGAGTCTGAGTGGACCATGTTCCGTGCCTCCATTGCCGAGGCAGCTTATCGAAGCTGCGGCCGCAATGTTGTTGGTGCCTGTCGCGGTGGCAACCCTCGAACCCGTTGGTGGACACCTTCGGTGAGGGATGCTGTCAAGCTGAAGAAGGAGTCCTATCTGACCTTTTTGGCCTGTGGGACTCCAGACGCAGCTGATGGGTACCGGCGGGCGAAGCGGCATGCGGCTCGGGTGGTTGCTGAGGCAAAAACTCGGGCGTGGGAGGAGTTTGGAGAGGCCATGGAGAAAGACTTCCATACGGATTCGAGGCGATTCTGGTCCACCATCCGTCGTCTCGGGAGGGAGAAGCAGTGCAGCACCAACACTGTTTATAGTGGGCCGGTGGGCGGAAAACTTCGAAGACCTCCTCAATCCCACCAACATGCCTTCTGTTGAGGAAGCTGAGCCTGGGGACTCTGGGCTGGGCTCTCCAATCTCTGGGGACGAGGTCGCCGAGGTGGTCTAAAAGCTCCTCTGTGGCTAGGCCCTGGGGGTGGATGAGAGCCACCCGGAGTTCCTTAAGGCTCTGTATGATGTAGGGTTGTGTTGGCTCACGCGACTCTGCAATATCGCATGGACATCGAGGGCAGTTCCCCTGAATTGGCAGACTGGGGTGGTGGTCCCCCTGTTCAATTACAGAGGGGTCACACTCTTAAGCCTCCCTGGTAAGGTCTATTCAGGGGTCCTGGAGAGGAGGGTCCATCGGATAGTCGAACCTCAGATTCAGGAAGAGCAGTGTGGTTTTCGCCCTGGTCGTGGAACACTGGACCAGCTCTGCACCCTCAGCAGGGTCCTGGAGAGTGCATCGGAGTTCACCCAACCAGTCTACATGTGTTTTGTGGACTTGGAGAAGGCGTTCGACCCTGTCCCCAGGGGGGCGTTGTGGGGGGCTCTCCGGGAGTATGGGGTACCGGGTACCTTTGATACGGGCTGTCAGGTCCCTGTATGACCGGTGTCAGAGTCTGGTCTGCATTGCCGGCAGTAAGTCGGGCTCGTTTCCAGTGAGAGTTGGACTCCACCAAGGCTGCCCTTTGTCACCGATTCTGTTCATTACTTTCATGGACAGAATTTCTAGGCGCAGCCGAGGTGTTGAGGGGATCCGTTTTGGTGGCCTTAGGATCGCATCTCTGCTTTTTGCTGATGATGTGGTCCTGTTGGCTTCATCAGAAGACTGTGTCTCTCAGCTGGCCTGGGAACGCATTGGGGTTCCCCCAGAAGAGCTGGAAGAAGTGGCTAGGGAGAGGGAAGTCTGGGCCTCCCTTCTGAAGCTGCTGCCCCCACGACCTGACCCCGGATAAGCAGCAGAAAATGGATGGATGGATAATTAAAGCTGCAAGCAGCCTCGAATGGCCCTTGTAGCTCAGCGAGCGTCACTCCGGCCTCGTAGCGACTGCGAAGGTTCCAGCAATGCCACTCACTCGTCAACGTCGACGCTCTCGCACAGTTCCCGCACTCATCCTCCAGGCGACATACACTGATGTGTTCAGCAGTGCTCCATGATGATGTACCAAAAATCTGGTGCAGTTCGGCTGATGTAGTGAGGAGGTTTAGTTTATAGAATAGTTACCGAGCACAGTGGAGTCAAATTAAAATTTAATGCTATTAGGCTCTTTAGAGGTTCACAAACGTTTGTTGCTAATCGGATGATGCATGTGTGATTTGGAGACAACCATATGCACAAGGCAAGGGATTGAAATTTGCCATTTGGCCACATCCACATGGTTCAGCCAGCAGCTAGCATTGACGGAGTTCATCATCATGTCATTTTATGTCACTTGGCACAGGTTTAAAACTATATGAAAAGTATGACATCCAACAGGTGACTTCCTGTTGGAAGTGGGTGGGGCTAAGGTGATGTCAGCAATTGACCATGTAAATGTGATGAGAGCCGGTCTATAGTGAAAAAGAGAAAGTGCCATTCAGCTGTGACCTTGTATATGGAAGTTATTGCACCTTGATAATTCATAATGAAAGCCACATGCTTTGATGTATGAAAAATTATTTGATAACCTTTGACCTTCAATGCCTAAAGACTGTGCTGAGTGATTCTGAAGTCTGCATCTCAAAAGCTGTTGGACAGGCTCGATCAGATACGAGGTCTATAAAAAAGAGAAGACGGCAGCTTTGATCCAAAATGGCTGACTTCCTGTGGACCATGGCTCCAAGAGACTTTTTTGTATGTCCTGCCACGATACACACGTGTACCAAGTTTCATAATTCTGGGTTAAAGCATGGTTTAGGGCTGATTACTTAAATATTCCAGGGGGTGCTGCAGCGAAATTAAGACACTCCCACAAAAGATTGTTGTGGATTCCTGTTGGGGGCGGATACAGATCGATCCCAGTGAGTTTGGTGCAGCTCGGGCCAAATTCCTGGAATTTAGAGCCAAACATATGGCAATGGTGACACAGGTCACTTCGCCACGCCCACCTGCTCCACTGAATCCAGTCAGTGTTGGAAACGTTACACCAACATGTCTTCTGTCTTTCTGTCTCTGGACAGTTTCATGTTGATTAGGTGAAAGGGGGTCAGTAAGAGACTGTTCACAGTAAAACATGACACTTCCTGTTCTCAGGGGGTGTGACTTAAGTGATGTCATCATTTGACCTTGGGTATTGTAGGGCTCAATCACTGAAAGTGTGGTGCCTCTGTGAGTGTATGTGTGGGAGATATTACAGTTTCGTGTTTCATGCCGAGTAGGCAAACTTTGAGGTCTGGCCATGCACCTTCAGCATGCACAAAAAGTTTATTTTTTTGATAACTTTTTTTTGGCCATGCCTTATGAACAAATTGACCGAGTTTGAACCCAATCGATTGAAATCCCTAGAATGAGTTTGCTCAAATGCAAAGACCGTAAAAATCGGAACTTCTACCCAAAATGGCTGACTCCCTGTTTGATGTGCACTATGACATTAATAGAGTTCCCTGTCATCTTGGGGAGTGCTACAAGTGTACAAAGTTTCATGCTTCTACGATGAAGTAAAGTCAATGCGGAGGGTGTTTTGAAAGTTGTCAGATGGAGCTGTTGAGACGTTTCTTGTGCGATTTTTTGCGACAACCTTAAAATACCTAATTTTCACGCAGACTTGACGCGTCTGTCAAGTTAGGTGAGTTTTTGAATATGATAAGGTCCCCAAGAAGCCATTTCATTTGACAGAAGAATCGTAATAAAAAGAGGAAACAGTACTGATTAACTTCTGCGTCGTCATTTATTTCCTCAAGATAAACTGCCGGCTCCTCAAATGGATTAACACAACGTTGCATTCTCTTTAGTTTTCTCTGGTCTGTAATGGAGACTTGAATTTAACGCGCCATTTCAACAAAAGGTTTTGAATGCGCTTCCTAACCAGACGCTCCAAAGCGTTATTTAACAATATGAGGTGTTGTTTAATTTATTTTTAACATTGTATTTTCATACATTTATGCTAGGGCTGCCCAAGTCTAGTTTTCCAGAGCTACCATCTGCAACTTTAGATGCGTTCCTTCTCTAACATACCTGGACCATAGACTCATTATAAGCCTCTACAGAACTGAGTTGCTGCTAATGAGGGAAGTCAACCTTTTGTCTGGGGTGTATTTTAGCAGGGATGCATCTAAAAGTTGCAGTTTGGAGGACTGCACCTAGGAACTCCTGATTTGTACTGTCAATTTGGCCCGTTGAGGGCCAATATGCTGAAGTGGCCCTTGGTGAAATTGAGTTTGACACCCCTGGTCTACCCCCGGCTCACGTTCCCTATTAGTGTGTGAACATTCCAACGCTTGGTGAATTCTGCTTCACAATGGCAGGAAGAGCCGACACTGAAGGATCAAAAAGCAACGTCGCTATGAACGCTTGGCCGCCACAAGCCAGTTATTCCTGTGGTAATTTTTCTGACACATCCTGCTTAAAACCCAAAAAGTCAGAAGGTCCCGCTTTTAGGGTCTGTATTCATACTGAAAATCAAGATCAAGTGAGTTTTTGCTAATGAAAAAACGGGGTTGCCTTCATTTTTTTTTCATTGAACCAAAAGGCACCAAATTCCACAGCACATTTATATACCAAGGTTGTCAAAGTCATGCTAGCATAACTAATCTACTTCCCTGTTCCTCACAATTTTTATTTTAATTCAAACTCTTTCCTGAAGTGCGTCCCCTCTTATATATATCAAGTGTGCATTTAAGATTTAGCTAACAACTTCACAGCGGAAACAAATGGCGGTCGTTGTCGGAAAGCAGTTTTTTTTTTTTTTATTGTGACATCATGCATGATGTCACAATTCAACATGATGATACCTCAGTAGAACTACAGTGCACTGGTGGAGAGGCAGATGTAAAAGTGGTACTAACCCTGAGTGAGCGAGTGCAGCGGCAGGCTGGTCTGTCCTGGCTGGATGGAGAGCAGCCCTTGTCTCTGAAGGTTGAGCAGGTGTTGCTGCTGGACCTGCTGGACCTGCAGGAGCTGCTGCTGGAAGGCCAACTGCTGCGGTGACACCTGCTGCTGGAGACACAAATGAAAAAGCCTACCATAAGCCAACAAACACACACTGTACTCCATAGAATCCACTTGTTCTCTCTTCCACTTTGGTCTTTCTTCGGTCCGGGCTGTTTTTTTCTGGGCCCACTTAAGACAGGTAGGTCTCTGCTTTTCTCTCTTAATTAGTGCCAGTCGGGAGGCAAATGACAAACAATGAAACAACACAGTTAATCATTCATAATTAGAGCCACAGGAATTTAATTACAGCCATTCATAATTCAGCAAACAATGTGCGACTAAATCAAAGTGCTTAATAACCACCCTAGAAACTCTCAAGTCTCCCAGGCATGGTGCTGAGCTCGGGGATATGCGCTTCCCCCAGCCAGCCAACCAGCGCAGCAAGCTGCGTTCAATCACACGTTGATGGGAAAGAGAGTTATTTTCTTCATCTCGCTGGGTTACATAAGACATGTTATAAGTCTTTCTCATGATTTATTTATTAGACTTCTTGATCTGGGACCTGAGTTTGAATTTCGTACCACAAGCAAAAATTGTAAAATGGTATGACAATAAAAATCCTAGAATCCTTGAATAAGACTTTTTTATTTGTCATTATGTTTCTAGAACACAACAAAATTGGAGTGGTACCCTCATTGAATAAATACAATTTTAACTAGTCCTTGGGGTGCAGCATAAGGGTGTGGGTGTCTCTGCAGGGGTGCAGAGAGGATGGAAAGTGGACAGATTAATTCCACAGCTCTTGGGAAAAAGCTGTTCCTTAGCCAAAAGGTTGTGCTCTGTATATATTTGTACCATGTCCTGGACAGCAGCGGTACTAACACTTTGTACTTTGCCCTCGATGGGTGGGATCAGTGGCAATCAGTGCAGTCTGTCTCATATATTAGGTCCAGGTTTGGTAACTGACTCCCCACAATGCAGTGGGCAGTTTTCACCACCCTGGCCATGTCCTTTTTGTCCTGGACTGTGCAGTTGCCGTACCACACAGTCATACTGAGGCAGAGGATGCTCTCAATCACGGGTCGATAGAAATTCTTGAGTAACTGAGCAGGGAGTCTAGCCATTTTCAATTTCCTGAGGAAGAAGAGTCTTTGTTGGGCCTTCTTCATCAGAAAATATGTTCAACGACCAGGTCAGGTTCGAGGTGAGGTGGATACCCAGGAATTTGATGTTGTCCATGCGCTCCACCTCCTTCCCTTGAATTGTAATAGCTGGGTGCACTGTCCTCCTGGACTTCCTGTAGTCCACTATGACCTCTTTGGTCTTGCTGGTGTTGAGCACCAGGTTGTTTGGTTAACACCACTGGGACAGATGCTGGATCTCCTCTCTGTACAGGATCTCATCATTGTTTATTATCAGACCCACAACGGTGGTATCATCTGCAAACATTAGAGCCCTGTTACGGGAGTGGATGGCTACACAGTTGTGGGCGAACAGAGTAAAAAGAACCAGACTAAGCACACAGCCCTGTGGGGTGCTTGTATTGAAGACGATGGTGGATGGAGTTCGGTTCCCTATTCTACCCACCTAAGGCCGATGAGAAAGTCCCTGATCCAAAGGCACATTGATGTTGAAAGTCCGATGTTGTTGAGATTCACAATCGGCTTCTCTGGGATGGTGGTTTTAAATGCTGAACTGAAGTCAACAAATAGGATGCTGAAGATGTGTCAGGGCTGTGTGTCGTTCCATGGAGACAGCATCCTCTGTGGACAGGCTCCTCCTATAAGGACAGGCAAAGCGGTGCCTGTCCAGACCAGCAGGTAGGTTATCCTTGATGTGTTTTAGGATGATCCTCTCAAGCACTTCCTAATGACTGGAGTTAGTGTGACTGGGCAGTAGTCATTTAGGCTAGCCACAGCAGATTTTTTGGTACAGCAGTTGCTTCACCCACAGAAGTTGACTTGAAAAAGTGAAACGTGTGAACGTTGCTCATATGAAAAAGTAATATGAAGCCAAAGAGAGAAGGGGACAGAGGGGAGATAACAATAAACAGAAGAACATTATCTAATATCAGCCAAAACTCATATGGGCCACAGAAAGACCCTGTTAGCTGGACTCCCTGGTCAGGGCCATTTCCTTGATTCAGAAAATGGCTGTTTTGAAGGCTCCGCAAATTTTAGCTACATTTAAAACTTTAAAAATTAGATTTAATTTAAGTAAGTTAAGTATAATTTTGGTTTTTCAAATCTGGTGTTAATTTATCTATTTTTACATCTCACAGTGTACAGTAAGCTCCATAACTGTTCTAATGGGTTTAAGTCAAGTTATTACAGTGCAGCAAGAAAGTGTTAGGCTCCTCATAGAATGGATCTGCTTTTGCTTTTTGTCAAACTTCAATCTTTCTGATCAATGAACAAATTTAAATGTCAGTCAAAGATGAACTAATAAACACAGTTGAAGACGCAGCTAAATGTAAAACAAAAAAAAACAACTATCAATTTAAGACTTTTATGAGCTAAAACTGAAACAATAGAAGTCAAGACTTCTTCCAACCTGGCAGAAATAACAGTTTTAACTATGAAATTAACTAAAAAACCATCACTGCGTTCGCACAGTTAAAGTCAAAATAAGTCTGACTGAGACCCAACAGGATACTTGGTCTGTTTATGAGTACACAAGACCAGTTGTCAAATCGGGTGTGGAGCGGGGGAGGGAACAGGGCACTAAAAGCATTGCCAGGGCTGCCAGGCTGTGCACCGCACCCTTTTACCAAACACAGGACACACCACTCTGTTTACTTCTCACAATTGAACGTGTACAGAAAAAAAAATCTCTGTGCAGCATGGTAGACAGGTCACAGACTGGCGGCTCTGAAACCACTGAATCAGCCAGATAAAATGGGTCCCCCCTCCGCAGTCACCGTTTGCTCTGTCAAAAGGGTCTCAATGGTGTTCCCCTGCCTCACGCCCAGATCAGGCTAACTGGAAACGTTGTTTTATTTCCCCTGGATTCACAAGAGACATCTCACACAGGTCGACCCGGGATCTCATCTGATCTTTCCCAGTCGGTTATTTTTCTGAAGTTTTCCTGTGTCTGCAGTTGTTCATTTTTCATCACCTCTCTTCCCTGACAGTCCCTCGGATGGAGATAATAGCGCTTACGGGGGTGGGACTTCACATGGAACAATGTCTTTCATCAGAAACATTAAATAAATACAGGGCGTCTCGGCGGAAAGAAAAAGAAAATTGAGCGCGGCGAAGATGAATTTAACCCTCTCCCCTTCACAATTTTTCCCCTCTCTCTTTTAGTCCCATCAGCTGACAGCGGCTCCTGTGCGCTCCCAGCATGAAGGCACATTAACCCCTCCTCTACCCCACTGCTCCACCCCACCCTAAACCCAATAGACCAAATAAGAGGTTAACAAGAAGTGGCACGAGGGAGAGAAAAATACAGTCTCTGACAAATGAGAAAGAGTGGCAGTGGCAGGCCCCTTTCTTGTCGAGTTTCAAATATAAAGTTAAAGATCTTTGAAAAACAAAATTTTGATGTCTTTAAAATAAAAGGGGGCACAAAGCAACAACAGGGGGTTATTGTCTGGCAGCCACAGGGGAGTTGCTGCATAATGCCCCATTCTGTCTTTTGATGGCTGCTGGAAAAAGTGGGCAAAAAAAAAGAAAGAAAAAAGCAAGCGAGCTGGCGCGTGGGGAAGAGAAAGAAAAGAGAATCTCTTAAGGCAGCATTCATTTCCTGTGATCAGACATAATATGGTTAAAAAGTAGACTTTCTTTTCTTCCTCTTTTTCTTCTCATGCTCCATTCAACTGATCAATTGCATCCCCCCTCCTCGTTCCCTCCTTTTGCTGCGCTAATGTTTACATCAGATGTGAGTTTGGTGACAGGCCTTATCTGAGGCCGAAGAACGCTGCTGTCATGTTGATTTATGGGAGCATCACACCACAACTTGTCCAAACTGAAGCCCGCAGTTCATTAATTAGGGAGCTAGAACTTTGAAGTTTGTCGGTAGGGGAGGGGAAGACGCTTTTCAACAGCGTGTGCATTGAGTAGCGCGAGAGGCTAGGCTTAATTTTTCCGTCATCCCCCCAACACGCCTGTTTTTACTCTCCAAATACCAAATTCAACGGGAACAGGAGTGTAAAAAATTTTCCAGTTCGTCTTTAAACTTCTTCTGCCCATGGACTAATAATTTACTTTGTCCAAAGTGGCGTTCGTATCCACCCGTCGTTAACAAATATTAAGCCGTTTGGCTTTGAGCAAGCCCCGTCGCAAGACAGAGGGGTTGCTGGCGTAGGAGAGAATTCAAGAAAAGAAAAAAGCTGGGAGCGCTCTTTGTGCTGATATCTCACAATTACATGCCTTTTTTCCCTCTGCATTTCCATGTTAATTACCAAGAAAAACTTCTCCAATTTATATGCGCCCTGTTATTTTTCTTTTCCGTTTAGCCTG
Source organism: Poecilia reticulata (assembly GCF_904066995.2). Classification (NCBI taxonomy): domain Eukaryota; kingdom Metazoa; phylum Chordata; class Actinopteri; order Cyprinodontiformes; family Poeciliidae; genus Poecilia; species Poecilia reticulata. Next base: position 33,138,971 of record NC_088834.1, read on the forward strand.
TCATTTTGTCCTACACACAGTTCACAGGAGCGGCCATCTTTTTAGTTTCAGAGGACACGTGTACTGGACAAAAGGGTCAGTCTTCTTTTATTGTCTGTCATCAGCTTTAGCATCTTAGTAAAAAAATATTTAACAGGTGTGTGCATTAAGGGGTAATAATTTTGGTCTAGTTTCTTGTGCAAATATCTTGAAATAAGACAACTGTAGCTTCCAAATAACTTTTCAGCAAAATACAGAAACTTGTTTTAAGTCAATAATTCCTTAATATTGATTTTTAAAAAAGTGGTAGTACCACTGGCAAATTATTCCACTTGTAACATGAGAAAAATGTCCTGTTATAAGTGAAATAAAATGCCAGTGGACCTACCATTTTTAAAATCAATATAAAGGAATTATTGACTTAAAACAAGTTTCTGTATTTTGCTGAAAAGTTACATCTGCAAGTCAGCAAATAAGTTACAGATGACTTACTTTAAATGCACTAAAATCTGCACTAATAACTAGACTAAAAATAAAATAGATTTTGTGTTTTTGTTACTAACCCCTCAAAAGTTTGAATGAGATTCTTAAGGAGTGGAGCTAGTGACCTCAGAAAAATCTTCCCCAAGTTAAGGAGAAAAATGACTGGACTGTGATACAAAATTCAGATTTCTTAATTACAGGTACCCCTCCATAGAAAATCTATGGCATATCATTAAGAGGAAGATAAGAGACACCAAAGCAACCTGCACTTCCTTAACATGATTGGCCAAGTCCTGAGTGCATATTCTGTGTTAACATACATAACTGTTTTAAAGGGTTGCTTTTTTACGACAATAACAAATATGCAGCAATACATGATTGTCGAGGAAGAGTGAATGCTGCAAATCGACTCAATGCTATGTGCTGAGTTTCCTTACATAGAAACTTTTGATTAAATATCTAACTGAGCAAACTGTCATGTTTGAGATCAATTAAAATGTGTGTGTGTGTGTGTGTGTGTGTGTGTGCGTGCGTGCGTGCGTGCGTGCGTGCGTGCGCGTGTGTGTGTGTGATTGAATTGAACATATTTTTTCTAAAGTCCTTTGTGAAGAGAGTTGTTGAAATTTGGCGATATGTAAATAAACTGAATTGAACTCAATTTTTGGCTTTTCCAACAAAATTTACAGGAACAAGCCATTGAAACATATCACTGTAATTAACAAATCTACATACTATACCAGCTTTCCTTTTTTTGAATTGAGTCATTTGAAATTGGTGAACCTGTACAAGAAATGTTTGACTCTACCAAGAGACCCTTCCACCCCCCTAAAATAACCATTGACAACTGTGAAATATTCCATATTTCACAGGGAGACAATTTCCCAACTAGAGGCACCGTCTTCTTAGCACAGTATCAGTTTGTTAACATTTACCCAGCAATTCTGACATGCTAATCAGAAGCATGAGTGCACTTGATTCCCTCTCTCTCTCTCCTTCCTCGTCAGTCTAAACCACAGTCTGAAAGACTGATGGCGTTCAGGAGAACACACACATGCCTTCCATGCTCTCTCCATCTGGCCAGTCGTTTTGGAAATGGCAGGCGGTCAGAGTGATGTCAGCTTTACCTCTTTGCTCTGCTTGCCGCCTGCATGTTGCTGCTGCTGGAGGAGCTGGAGGTGAAGCTGTTCCTGCTGCTTTTTGTAAAACTCTTGAAGTTGCTGCTGCAGAGGAAACAAGAAGGATGAAGGAATCAATGTTTTGTTCGCTTTGACAAAAAATAGAAGTTATTGCAGTTAACTAAAACAAAATAAGAAAAAGCTGACACTGAGAAAACATTTTTGTTAACTGAAGTAAACAAAAACTTTAATTAAGGGGGGAAAATTAGAACTACCTGGATCTATGTCATGCGTTTATAAAACTAAAACATTGAAATTAGAGGTATGACACCCTTTGTTTTTTTGACTCTATATCAGCTCTTTAAACTGATATGAGTTTGATTTATTTTTTCCCCACACAAGCAGTTTACGCCAGCGAATTACGCTACGCCATAATCCTCCTCATGCTGAACGTTGTGACAAAACACCAGTCAGTAGGTTGTTCAACAATAATTGAATATATTTTTGAAAGTGGTACTTTCTGTTGCGTATTCATTACCCAATCGATGTGTACATAATCACAACTCAATACCTTTTTGAATTCTGCACCTAAAAATTAAACTAAGTATGAAAAAAACTAAAGCTACAACTAATGACATCTAAACTGAAATTAAACAACATTTACTTAATAAAAGCTAGCAAGCACACTCTGAAAACTAATTAAAACTAACTCAATCAGTCAAACAAAAAGTCGCAACAAAATAAAGCTAAACAATGATGAAAAACACCAAACCATTGTGCCTGAAAGAAGTAAGTCAGCGACAGCGTGGCACATTTTACCTGCTGTAGCATGAGGGCCTGCTGCTGCTGGAGGAGGACCTGGAGCTGCTGAGGGCTCAGGACTTGCTGCTGAAGAATCTGCTGCATTTGCTGTGGAGTTATCACTTGAGGTGTCATCATAGCCACTGACACTGGAACCTGCACAGACAAGTCGCAGTGAGGAAAGAAAATGAGCAAAGGCCAACTTACATTGTCTAAGGATACTAAATATTGATTTACCAAATCCGGCCCACCACAGCTATTTCTATGGCCCTCTAAACTTCAACATAACAGTGTGCTTAAATATAATTGAATAAATCAAATCAAATCAGTTTTTATTGATATGGCCAAATGGCATCAATGTGACAAGATGTCAGATAGTATTTAATCTTAAGGAGTATAAATCGAATGCAGAGAAAGATATAGTATTTTAATAATTTGTCAGTTCAGCCTGTCACAAAAAGCAATTAAACAATTAATTGCACAATTTTCATTTTGATGATTAATATTTTTTGAAGGGCAATTTTGTTTACAGAGTTTATAATGGATTTTATTTATGATTTTGGTTGTGTGTGTGTTTTTTTTAAATTTCTGTTTCATTTATTGTTTTTGGTTGTTTGGTGTTTTATTTTGGATATTTAAAATGTTGTCCACTCCCGACCCCACTAAGGGACAAGGGCGTAAAGAAAATGGATGGATGGATAGTGTTTAAGACAGTGAACTTGCATTATTAAACCAAACATATCACTTAAAAAATGTCTCAAATCAACAGAATTATTATAATAACAGGATGATGATATTGTTCAGCTAAATTTAAGATTGTGATAGGTAGTTTTATCAAAACGTTCTGTGACAACCGGCTCTTTGAAATTGATTTTGCCATCTCTGGTCTAGAGGGATCCTTTGACTAAATCATGAGTCACATCCATTCCCCATCTTCACAAGTCAATCATTAAAAACAGAAATGTACTGTACATAGTCAAAAATACAGTCAACAACTAACAGAACTTTCGAAAAAACAGGTTAAAAGACAAAAAACAAGCAGGGATATGTAGTTTCAATGATTACATGATCTGAAATTCCATCTTCAGACCTTTCGTCCTCACTCTCCACTCATTCGATAAGATCTGTTTTTGCTGTAATACCCTCTGAGATTGCTCTTTAAGCTGCCCAACATATTAAATAGTAAAAGGACTTCAGTCCATTTACTATTTAAATGTTCTTTTTGTCACAGTCGCTCCATTGAAACTCACAAATGCACACAGATTCATACACTCATATACAAATCTGTGAAAGAACTGGGGTTCTGGGTGAGAGAATCTGAGAGAGAACCCCTTTCCGGGGGGAACCCAACACTTTCCTAATGCAAAACAACTTCTCTTCCCATTGACAAAACATGGTAGCAGCAGCATCATGTTATGGGAATGCACTTGAGGTTGAGTTATGAACAGATATGGACTCCAGTTATAAGCCAGGCAACTCATGAATGCAGCTGGGTGTTTATTTAGTGTAAATAAGCATTGATGAAGTTGCTGTTTCAGTTAACCTCCCCACAATGCTTTGCTACATCACCGTCACTTTCACATGACCAACCTGCTCCACTTCCCAAACGGCAACAAGTTGGACATAAATATTGGTTGTTAATATACGCCTGGTTTTACTTACCAGTTCAATTTTGATATGTTAATAATTGACTAATATTGAATCAATACTGATATTTTAAAAAATGACTAACATTGGCCGATATCCATATCAGTGCCAATATATTGTTCTTCCCCAATTTAGGTTGATCAGTTCGTCTTGTAAAGCATAATCATGGTTTAGAAAATGAAAGAGCCATCACTCTAAATATGAACTTGTTATACTTTACTATAAGCAGAGCAGGTAAAAGATCCTAAATGCTATAAAATGGACAAACGAAAGGAAAATACTACTGAATTAAAATATAGATCAAAATAACAAAAATAACAGCATATATTAGATTATTATGACTGTATTAAACATGTTTTATTCTATTACTTTTTTAAATTAAAAGTGATCTCACCACAATACTCCTGTGGTTCACTCGCCGTGTCAAGTCCGACTATCTCATTAGAAACGCTGTGAGCAGCGATGTGCTGTTTTAAAGATGCAGATAGCCCAAAGGAGGAGCAAGAAAGGGAGGAGGAGGAACCGCGGCGACAAAAAACTCTGGCGGGCCTCTAATTCTTACAGGAAAGGTGTAAGTGCATGACTCCTCCAAACAAGTGATTTGTTGTGACATTGAGAGAGCGTCCACAGTTGTCAGAGAGCCTTAATTGCTCCGATGACACGAGGCAGTCGGAGTGTGTCGGGGAACGCCGCCACTCGCCTCTGTGATGTGAAACGCCATTAAAATCCCCTTACCTTAACATTCAGATGACAAACAGCGAGGCACTGCGCTGGATGTTGTGTCTATTGTGCTTTTGTTGCGCGAAGACAGCAACAAGGAATACACACGCACATCCCTGCTCCTGTCAACAGTCCATGCTGATGCTGACGCCCCGTCGTCACAGAGGAAGCCACATTTCAGAGCCGTCTCAGAGCTAATGACAGCCCTTTGAATTTTTCATGTGTTTCTGAATGTAATTTAGCTGTTTAAGATAATTTTTTTGGACATCCGTATAAGCTTAATTATTATTCTTAGCATAGCGTTAAACAAAAACAAAGCCGTGCCATAGTCAGCAGAAGAAAGGGGCTGTGATATGAAATGAAGAAGAAGCAGCTTTGATGCTCTCCGCTAAGTTTGTTGAGCGGTGCCAGACTATGCCGGACGACGGGGTCAGGGCCCCACCCAGGACCATTTCTCATTTCCAGCATCAAGGCGCAGGGAACAAAATGCCCCCCGTGTTACGTCTTAATATGCAGTTCATCTTGTCTTGTTATTTGCGTAGCCCAGCCCCCCATTTCCTAATTTCACAGTCATTATCCACTGAAGTCCTTTTTTTCCCGAGCATCACTAATTTTGATGAACATTTTGAAGGTCAACGGAGCAGCCCCCGTCTTCCTGAGATGCGAGTCCAATATGTCCTATTACTATTATTAATGGATGCCTAGAGGATTAGAAATACCACCTGAATTTTTTAGGTGTTTAATTCTACTGCATGTTTGTCTTTTTTTTTAAGCAGGAAAAAATTGCACATATTTGGTGTGTATTTGCTTCATGATTTTGATATAATTTCACAAAATGTAATGTTTACAGCTCGTTTCATAATTGATTACTGCATAATGTTATGATATAAAGCAATTTGAACTGCCTTGTTGCTGAAATGTGCTATACAAATAAAATATACATATATTACCAACTGCAGCTGGTGGCTCATTTAAACAGCCTGGCATGCCAATTTTTTACCAATACAAATTTTTTTTTTTTTTAATAACTGATAATAGTTCATTGAAAAACATTAAAAATACCTGGGAAGGACTTTGTTTGTGGCTAATAAACCATCATACAAAACCATGCCTGATTTGGTTTTATCATATCCTTGATGAAATGCACTGGAATTGAATTGAAATATGTCAAAAGTTAACCAAACTACTAAATTAACTAAACTAACCTAAAAAAAGAATCTGTTCCTTTAGTCTTTAATTTTTAAATTTGGAAAACAAACCAAACTTCCACAACAGGGTCTGTCAATCAGTCCTTTCTCACAGCAGATGGAAAAGGAGTAGTGGCGGATCTTCAGAACTTTGCAGATGTAAATAAGATTGGTGGATAATAACAGGTAAGTATCGTGTGATTGTGCAAAATCAGGAAAGCGGTGCACTCCTACATTTGTTTTCTTGTAACTGCACGACAATGCATAGCTCAATAAAAGAAAATGATAACTAAACTCAAAGGTAACAGCTGCTTTACAATCCTAGGCGATAGTTTTCTACTTCAGTCCGTCCTTCAGCATAACAGTGTGAATTCATGGTTTCACACTTTGTTTTTGTCAGGCTCACAGTAACTACAGCCAGAGCAGCTTCCTCTCTATGCAGAGGCTATTACAGACCCCCGTTTTATTACCCATTACTACTAAGGTCATTAGCACCAAGAGGGATTGTGTGCTTCTTAACCTATTGATCAATGTAACTACTATCATTTAATCCTGTGCTAAAGGAGAGAAAATCTCTCTGAAAGGAGGGCAAAGCGGGGGGAGGACACTATTGAGTATGTATGGCCGGGGGAGGGGGGTGGGGGGTGACATGGGTGGGGATGGACCAAAGGGGGAGGGGGTACTTTAACTGTTAAATACTGCCTTGGCCACTGTATCGTGCCCATTTAACGCAAAAAATACACAACGCAGGTCACCATTCAGAGCACTCAGTCACGGTGCCCCCACCCCTAAAAAACAGGATCAGAAGCGGGCTAATAACTGGAGGGATACGCGGAGCCTAGCTCCACGAGGTGTGTGTGTGTGTGTGTGTGTGTGTGTGTGTGTGTGTGTGTGTGTGTGTGTGTGTGTGTGTGTGTGTGTGTGTGTGTGTGTGTGTGTGTGTGCGTGCGGAAAAAGAGGACACTCCGCGGATGCCAGAAATAGCTGACGTTTATGAATTTCACGAAGGTGTGGCACTCTCCAGGTGCCTCCCCATACGTAAACATTCAAAAGAGCTGGAACATTTTCACACAGCTGCAGAGTAACTGGAGGCAAAATACTGTACCAGCACGGGCCTGCTGGCCAAACATACACACACATGCAGACAGAAACAGATGCACAAATGTAAACTGTGGTATGTTTGCAGCAACCAGTACGTACAGAATTTTGCAGCTCATAAAATACTGCATAGCAAAAGAATAGAGGAAACATATGTTGTATTTGGACTAATATATATATATATATATATATATATATAACAACAAAACACATACAGAAAACAAAGCTGGCAAGCTATAAGTGGTAGAAAGATCCACTAATTAGAAACCTATTAGAAATTTTTTTAAAAGGTTGTGATCTGTGTAATACGTTCCCCTTCAATAAGCTGCTAGCAAATCTAGAAAGTGTTTGTTTTTGCTAAGATCTATGAATTCCATCAAAGCAGCAACAATGAATCTTAAAGCTACTTTTATAGCTATAAAATCACATTTATATTTATAACAATACATGTAAATCTATATGCATAACCATAATAGCTCATATGTTGAATCATTTTAGCAACAGAAGGAATTTTAGTTGTACTTTGATCATTTTTGCTTTCATAACTTATGAAATATATGTTAATACAGGGATGCCATGGTATTTTTCTCAGGGTTATAACACTGGGAGAACCTCGTGGATGTCTATGCGTAATCACAAGCCAGAGGCCAAACTAGGACAGCAGAAAGAGCTACGTGACAGTCGCTGTCAATACACACATAAATACGCACACATTAAATAAAGAAAAAGGATGAATATCAGAGAGAGTCTCCAGCACTGGCCAAAAAGGTGCAGCAAGGCTGATAGAAAAGTGAAATAGAAAAAAAATATACCGGTATATCAAATTTCCATTCATGCTCCCTGGGGTCATCTTGTTTTTGGTTGGGGGGAATTAATCAAATAGAATGGAAAAGTAAGGAGAAGAAAAAAAAACTCCACCCCCCAAAAAACAAATAAGCCCTTAAAATCTGATGCCGTTGTTATTTTTCTACCTTGGCCGACTGTAGCGCGACGGGAAGAGGGTCGTGGGGAAGAAACGACTTCCCATGCCGACTATGATCTCCTGCGTGGAAACATTGCCAAAATGAGGATTTCACGGCAGCTATTGTATTCAAGTGATGTGTGAACATAATTAGCCGCTGACAAGACTGGAAGGACTAATTCCATATTAGCCATTCAGGTTGATTGAAATCTCTCATGTGGAGAGCATTTTCCTCCCTCAGACAGAGACACTGCAGATTTTTACAGTACAATAATAGCTTTTTTTTTGTTTAACAAAATACGGAAGAAATATTGAAAATTCTTCAGCAGGACAATCATTTCTAATTAGAACAACAAGTTTAAAAACAATAAAAAAAATGAAAGAGCAAAGCAAGACAATTTGTCAGCTCACCTCGTCTGACGGGTGTTCGCCTTTTCCTCGTCATCCACAATCAGGACGTTTGGTAAATATTTACAGCCAAAATAATCGAGGTGTTCACAGCCATGTTTAGTTTAGTTGCGCTGCATATTCTGGGTTTTATTTCTGGAGGCCGATGGGGCCGCAAAATATCAGTGGCAAATGTAAAAATAAAAAGCTTCAAACTGCATTTTAATTAACGTGTCAATTATAAATAAACAGGTTTTTCTGGCAGAGCCCCCAAACCCAAGGTTCGCTTTAAACAAACAAACTCCAGAGTCAGACGAGTATTGAAAGCAGGACTGAAGGCAGGTGACTTTTCCGCCTGACACACATTTTGTCCCTAACATGAAGAAAATGTTATATTATATTGATGTATTTCTTAAAACTAAGCATTTTTTCTTGAATTTAACGTAAAAAAATGAAAAGTTCAGACTAACTCTGATGCACTGATTGATTTAAATATGAATTGTTTTAGAAGTGTCTTGTTATTTTTTTACATTTTCGGGCCATTCCTCCAGGTTTCACACCTTTTAGTTAAATATAAGCTTTAGCTTATATATTCAGTCTGACTGTTCCTACACACACACCGCTGCTCACCGTCTCACCTTTGCACTGTTACTGTAATCTGCGTGTTCCTGTGTTCCACAGTTCACCACCTCGGCGTGGTTGCAAAGCGCCACACGCTTTCAGATGCATTGTTTGAGCGGGTTGAGATTTAATTAAGATGGCAGCCCCTAAAAGAATCCTCCTCAACTGGAACTGTAGTCAAAGCCTCATACAAGGCGGATACATCCCTCGTATGGATTGTTTCTATTTTCTGCCGGCTAATCCTCGTTTCCATGACAGCAGACGCAAGTTATGCCGCTTCTTTCCAAGTTTCTTTATGCCGTTTGTATTAAAAGTTTACTGAAATATGCAAATAGTAACTTAAAAAGTGTAAAAGTGAACCATTTTCTCTCTAACAAGTCAACAACCTGACATCCTCATGACAGCAGATGTCCTCATCATGTTATCTTATTGTCATTTGGCATCTCGACCTTTTCGGGCACATGTCGGCTTGAGTGTAAAGTTAATGGCGCTTTTTGTGAAACGGAGATGTGCACACTTCAAGTGCTACAGAAAAGGGAGGTGTGGGGGAAGCCGTTTCCAAGTGAAAATACGTTTGTTTTCACTTGGAAATGCCAGCGAGTAACAGAAGACGGCAGCTGGTGATTCCCTGTATCACTTCCAAACTATTCCCTTGTCTGGAAGGGACAAGGGACGTCTGCTTCGTACTGACGGGTCAGTACAAAGCAGACCCCCGTCCCTGCAAAGGATATCCCAGTAAGTTAAACGGGTGGGGGTGCATCCCAACACTCCTTTTTCTCTCTTTGGGTACACAGATAATATTTGATTCCCTATGTGGTGGTTTTAGAAATGACAGGTGCTGCCACTGCACACGCAACTCTTGTCTGAAAGGGCTAATGCACTACTAATGAAGAATAAATCAACTTTGATTACAAACTGTCAACCCAATTAGCTCGCAGTCCAACACTCTCCTCTTTACTTGCCCCCCCAATCAAACTTTGCGGTCACACGGCTGAACGGCCAGAACGCTGCAGCTCCTCCGTCCTGCATCTTTTTGGAGCACTGATGCAAAGGAGTTGAAACTTTATAAAAAAAATAAATAAAGCAGAAAAAATGTTACATGAAAATGGACAATAAACACTTTTCTTAGTTTTGTTTGGAAGTAGTGAAAGTTTTTTTAAGGGGGAGAAGTCTTATTAAGAAAAGCTTGATTCGCTCTAAACTTTACGGCGGGTTGACATGTGGAGTGACAACACAGTTTGTGGTGACTGTGTCAAATATAGAGCCGTCTTCAACCTCTGTCTTAATTTGCTCTGACACCCTGAGGGGAGTGAGAATTAGCCAGGACTGAAAAAAATATATGCATACAATCCTCACACTAAAGAAACCCCAGAGGAAAACATGCTTCAAGGTTTTACCTTGAGGATTTTCTTAAAGAATTTATAGTAATAATAATAATAATAATAATAATGAAAAGTTACAACGTGTAAAAAACACATAGCAACTCATCCCCTGTTTTTCTAAGAACTTTCCATAATTCAAAGAGGAGGCAGTAGATCAGCAGATCCTAGAACTGGTTGACTAACTGTCAGCAAAGTCAATAAAACTAATCAAACATTGTCAGAAGTTCATAGAAAAGCTTTTCCATAAAGAACATATGTTTTTTAACTTTCAATAAAAACTTTTACTTCCATCAAGCAAATAAAACAGCAGCGCAAACAAGTAAACAAAAACATCTGGATTAGATTTTCATCCACATTCAGCCTCTGTATAGAACCGACCCAACACAAAACGATGGTATCACATCTGCTATCATCTTTCTCTTACTTGCCTCTGTGACAAACTAAATCCCGGGATAACTCCGCTGCTTCTACGAAACGGCATGACAAAAATAAGCAGCTATGACAGAATGTCAGCGGCGGACAGACAACAAAGCTCCCTTCCTCCTCCTTCTCCTCCTCCGGTCAAATTAAATTGTCAAGTTCTTCTTTTTTTGTTAAACACAAGAAAGCTGGCAAAAATCAGACAAATCAATCATATTGACAAACCTGACAAACTCCATTTAGCTGGGAGGGTAAACAAGAGCGCCGGGCCACGAGGTACGGAGTGAAGCAGAGCGGAGAACTCAGCGGCGAGGGAAAGAGAGAGAGAGACAGAGAGAGAGAGAGACAGAGACAGAGAGAGAGAGAGACAGAGAGAGAGAGAGAGAGACAGAGAGAGAGAGAGGCGCTCAGTCGGGCTCGGAGAGCAGGGCAGGTTGAGGAGAGGCGCAGCCGAGACTCCAACCTTCCTCGGGATACGGACAGATTGCACGCGCGAGGTTGTTCCCCGGCTGACAAGATACAAAACTATCCAATCAACCACGCCCTTCTCAACCAATCACAAGCAGCCTTCTCTAAACATAATCAATTCAAATCGGGGTGGAAAAAAGGCATGTTGGGGGGGTGGGGGGTATTGCAGGTGAAACTGTGCCTTTGTGAGGGGCCCCTTTAAAAAAAGAGAGAGCAATGAAAGACAGAGGGAAGGGGGGAGTCACAGTTGATGGCTGTTAACCCTTTGACCCTTTAGCTGGGACTCTGGCCGTGCCACTGAAACAATGGAGGCTTAAAGAAAACAGGTTTTAATGAAAGAGTAGATAAGTAAACACAGCTATGTGCTATCAGTGCCTTTAAATGGTCATGTTTACACAGCCGCCACAAAATCACCACTCATTTGAACACAGCAACTATGTTTTCTTGTTAACTCTTCATAAAATTCCCACAAGAGACAATACACTATTTATCTTAACAAAAAATAGCATACACACTTATGAAAATTTTAATATGCAACTTTTTGAGTAGCCATGAAAAAAAAAACGACTTGAAGTATTTTTGCAGTTTTTTTAACTCTTACCCTGCAGTTTGCTTTCAGAAAAGCTTAAACCCACTAACATTCACAGCCAATGTTACAGCAGCTACACTGCAATCCATCCACTTCCACCCCAATGAGAGCAATTAACTGTCATGACATCATCACACTCTCCAACACCCCATGTGCTCTCAGCTAGAGTAAGAAAACAAGACCCTGCCACCTACTGGGGATCTTGCTGAACTCACCGGGAGGCATGGGTCAGCACCCCCTCGTTTTACTACCCCATCATTTCCTTTGATGACCCTCAGCATCTCCGAAGGGTCAGATATGTTCCCATCCTAATAAATTTAAGATAAAAAAAAAGGAACAATCCTCTAATGAGGTGTTACGGAGTAAGAGCGAACTTAACTTAAAGAATTAAAGATAAGATTAACACCTTGCGTTGTTCATAATCGTGACAAACACAGAGCGGAACATTACCCCCTCACGCCTCCCCGGCTCGCATCGAGAGCCATAAACTTCTCTTTTTGGCCAAGGATGAAGGACTGTTCCTGGGATGCCGTCCAGTCAGCAAACACTGCTGGTAAAATAATCTAAAGTGTCTGTTTGAGAAGCCACCACTCTCCTATGCTAATAACAATAAGCTCAGGGAAAGATGGCTTGACCTATATAAATTATTGACTACAACGCCTTCAAGTGTCAAAAAGTGACAATTTCAGTAGTCGTCATAAGGAATAATTAAAGGGAGGGTGGCGGGGGCTTTTATTTTCTATATAACAAGCAAAGAAAAATAAAAAGACACTCACACTCACAAAGTGGTTTAAGCTGCGGCCATACTCCTCTCCCCCAGCGTCCTCCCTGGGGTGGCATGTCGGCGTATTCTCAATAAAACACCTTCTTAGCAGTAATAGGCCACTGTTCTCATTTCAATGCTCCCAAAGGCCTCATGATAAATTTAGCAGACATACAGTTCAAGCTTCTCCTCTCACACATTGTCTTTCTAATCCATTTCCTCTGTGCCGGTGCCGTGTAAAATAATTACATGTATGTGTCGATGTGATACACACGTTGTATAGATTTCTTCTTCTTTTTAACACTGAGTGAAAAATCAATATTCCTGAGGCTTGAACCAGCGTCCCTAGTGATAGTTTACACAAGGGAGCTGAGCGATTGCATTCATGACAGAGTGGATGACATTATAAAATACTCCCATTTCCTGCCTGAGTTAGAGTGAAAGTATGAGTTAATGTCTGGTCTGGCCCGGGCCGCGCTCCGCTAAGATAACGACTCGGCTCCGGTTACAAAAGACCTTTCCCAAAAAACAAACACAGGTCGGTGAATAAGCCACACCGGTATGCTAGCGAATGTGTCACGGCTCCTTAAGAAAACGGAAAGGAAAGGAAAGAAAAGGAAGAAAAAAACAGAAAAGGAAAGGAAAAGGAAGCAAAGGAAGTGGTGTAAAAGAAAAAAATGTGAGACCGTAACTGTTGCTTTTGTAGGAAAGCCCTGGTGACCGGGCCATTGTCAAGAGAGAACAAACACAAGCTGTTTCTGAGTGCCTTTTCGAGTAAATGACTGTTTACTAGCAGAGGGACTCAAGCAGGGCAGGTGTGGGACCTTCATAAATAACACCTGCTCTACATAAAATTGCCAAGGTAAAAATACTGCCTAGTTCTGCTATGTGAGAACTTTTTTTAGAAGGTGCTTAAAATATAAAAGATTTCTTCAAGAATGCAAATTTAACTCAAATAATTCAGGAAACATTTAGGAAGCAAAATTCAACTTGCACAGAGGCAGCACTTGAGTGGGTTGCTTCGTCCATACTAGACATGAGGCAGCTGTCAATGTATATCAGTTGGTTTTTTATTTCAAAACTAACATTGTTTTTATCATAACGTACCTGCAGTTAAAAAGTGAAAGTTTCCAAATCTGTGCCAGTGCTTAAAAGTGTTATCTTGTTTGGCTAGTAGCTAGCATAGTCAAAAGACATTAGCAGGTACTTAATATCAAAACCAGAATTTAAAAAGATTTTTGTTACTTACTTTGGCACCGGCTGCACAGATTAAACCTACTTTAAATGAAATCCCAGACAAATTCCTTCAATATGTTCCGTAAGGATTTAAGTAGAATGGTACGTAATATTAGCTTGTATTGCTAATAGTAGTTAACCTGGTCATGAAATATCAAAAGTTACAAAACAGCTAAGAAATGTATGTTTATACTCTGGCTGGACAAAAAAAAGTCAGCACCGAAAAATTCATATTTTGTTGGACTGCCTTTAGTCTTGACTACAGCAGGCATTCGCTGTGGCATTGTTTTAATAAGCTTCTGCAATGTTAAAAGATTTATTTTCATCCATTCACCAAGATCTTCCATTGATGATGGTAGATTCCGCCTGCGGTGCAGTCTTCTCCAGCACATCCCAAAATCTGGACTCCATCGTGGCCAACTGTTGCATTACTGACCACTTTTGTGAGTAATGAGTAATCTAACGTGATATTATTTCAAATCCAGTAATCAGATTAAAGTTACTAATCCAAATCACTGTGTGTTACTATTTTCTTTTGTAATCTAATTTTATTTCCTCAGTGTGTCTTGGGGAGCGACCAGCGTTTCTATGCAACAGTCAGCAGCAGATTCCACATTGCGACAGAAATGTAAACGATGGCGGGAGGTGAGAGATGCGCATTTTGTTGCTGGAAAAGCAGGAACTATTCTGAGTTTCAGTCGCCAAGTCCTATTATTATAAGCGACTTTGGCCTTGTTTTTTTCTAAAGTCGCTTGCAAATGTAACGAGTCGTGGCCTGCATTTTTTGGGGCTTGTTTTTGAATGTGAAGTTACTTATTTGGGCTTGAAAATAAAAAGCCCCAGCATTTGTCTGACATCCAGGTAGTTTTAGTCAGGCTCTGCTGTCTGTCATTTCCCAGATGGTCCGTCCCGCTATGTCTTTGTTAATGTCAAGTTAATATATTTGCTATGAGCTTCACGTTGCCCTCCAGAAAACTGCAAACATCGAGACTACCATAATATGAACAGCACAATAAACGTGAAAACAGCTACGAATTAATGTGTCTTTAAAGTTCCACAACTAAACGACATTATAACTATTAATATTAAGATAAGTGTCACAAATCTGTTCACTTATCTCAGTGGTGGAGCCTCAGGAGGATCACTGTGCGCTGGGCTCTGACATCAAATGCAGAGCTGTAACACAGAACCTGGAGGTTAGGGGTTGAGGAGGAGACTCTAAAATACTATTTCGAGTTTTCCAGACAATAGTGACAATAGTCACAAAATCACACAGAAATTACTAAAGATTTTTTTGTTGTTTTTTTTACTGTTGTAACCATTAAACAATCTCCCCTTCAGTTCAACCTTATAAGTGGAGATAAATTGTTGATGTTACCATTATAAAATAACTTGCAATTACCAAGTATTGGCAAAGCTCAATGTCATTTTTACAGGTGGCGGATGGTTGTTAGCAGCTGCTGAAAGTAACTAAGAAAGTAACTTGTAATCTAACTTAGTTACTTTCCAAATCAAGTAATCTAACTAAATTACTTTTCAAGAAGTAATCAGTAATCCGATTAAAGTTACTTTTTCAAAGTAACTATGCCATCAGTGGTGGTGATGGCATAGATTCTAGATTGCTCAAGAATCACAATCTATGTGTGATTCTTGAGCACATACTGTTGCTAATCCTAAACCTGGCCAGCTGCTGGAACCCCAGATGATTGGACTTGCCCCCACAGTCTTGTACAGTAGACACTAGGCATGGTGGGTAATGGTTTCACCTGCCTCTCTTCTTACCCTGATGCACCCAACATCTGGAACTCTGGGTAGATCTGGACTCATCAGATTACATGACCTCCTTCCATTGCTCCACAGTCCAATCTTTATGCTGCCTAGTAAATTGAAACCTTTTGGGTCAGCCTCACTGATTTTTTAACTTTCATTGGTTCAGTCTTAATCCCTTGAGTGACAGTTCGAGCACCCAATGTGCTCTTATTGTCACTATTAAACATAGCCCGGAGTTCTACTGTTGTCTTTCTTCAATTTGATTTCACCAAACGTTTAAGTAATCGCTGATCACGATCATTCAGGATTTTTTTTCTGGCCACATTTCTTCCTCAAAGACAATGGGTCCCCACTAATCCTTCTGTTTTTTAATAATGTATTGGACAATTGTTAACCCAATTACCGTATTTTCCACACTATAAGGCGCACCTAAAAACCTTCAATTTCCTCAAAAGCCGACAGTGAGCCTTATATATGGACCAATATTGAGCCACAACAGGTCTAGCAACTACGGTAAGCAGCTGCCGACTTCATTTTCGCCCGTAGAAGAAGAAGTGTGCGGTGCATGCTGGGATAGTTGTCAGAACGCTGGTTTGTTAATAAAGTTTGATAATACATTTAAAGCCAGGGGGTGGAGGGACGGGGGAAGAGAGACAGACTGCAGCGGCAGCGTGTCGGTTGGTCTGTGTTACCCAGAAAGCAGTTGGGCACAATATCGCAACACCAACAATGTGAGTGAAACAACAACTGGGGCAGACTACTATATAAAGTACTCGGAGACCATTTCTTTACAAATGTGGATGTGTAATAATAGAGTACGGAACAAATTGGCAACCCAAACTGAAGCATCTATTCTATGCGCCTTATATATGAAAAAAGTTTTAAAAAAGGCCGTTCATTGAAGGTGCGCCTTGTAATCCGGTGCGCCTTATAGTGCAGAAAATACGGTAGTAGTTTCTGCACTATCCTAAGATGTTTTTCCATGCTTGATGCATGCCGATGATTTGACCAGTCGCAAACAGACTGACATTTTTTCCACAACTGCAGGGTGTCTTTCAACATGGTTATTTAAGAAATGAGAAGGAACTCATTGCACCAGTTGTAGTTAAATAACTTGTTTTGCCAGCTAAAACATAATCCCTGACACAGTAATTATCCAATAGAAGGCTCGTACCCATTTGCTTGGTTAAATCCAGGTGTGACTTTTTTTTTGGTTAGGCAGATTATTATTTCTACAATTTAAAGTCTGTTTACTGATATATAAGAACAAGTGACCAGAGTTTTCTCAAGCTGTATGGAGCATAAAGGTGCCTCCCCAACCTGTCACTGTGAACTGCAAGCAAGCTGAATGAAATACGGTTACTAGGGTTTTTCAAAACTTACAAGAAAGTCAAGTTTGGCCATTTGGAAATATTTCTTTTTCTAAAAAATATGAGAATTCATGATGTGGAAGCTAAAGCCATACAAGCAATTAGTCTCATTAAGTTAATGCTCTTTTAAAATTACAGTTAGCAACCTAATAGCATTTGATGCTGGCCGACTACTAAAGCAGACCTATTAAGTGTCTGCTTCACTACATTACCAGGCAACATTCTCCTCTCTTTACACAGGAAAACTTCAATGGCTGACAAACAGCTGATCACTTCATTTCAGTTCCATCAGTAAGTCCTTTTCTATTTGATTTATGTTGTATTCCTGGCTAATCCCAGTCATTTAATCTGCAATGCTGTCCAGAATCTGTAAAATCACTACTAAGATCCCCAGTCTTTACGACGCACAGTCTTGTAGAAAAAGTCCGTCTTGAAAATGGCTTTTTAAATATTCCTGAGATCAAATAAATTTCTCCATATCAAATATTAATATGAGCAGCATAGTACGGAGCCCCCTAGGGGACATGGGGAGAAGAATTTCTTTTGCGTTACCTCGCAATACTTTTGCATTCCCTTGCATTGTGCTTGCTGCAATATTTGCTGGTCTATTTTGTATACAGTCACAAATGTCAATTTAACATTTCAAATATATACACATTTGAAGAGCCTCAGTGAAAATGTGTTTATTCTTAACTCTATGCTGCAAAAAAATTGATTGGAAATCAATTTATTCACTGCATGTTTGTCTGTTTGTGTACAGTTGAGATGAAACTGCACATAAAAACAGGCCTTTAAACCTTTCAGACCAACGCAAAAGAGACTCAATCAAAACTGTCACATGATTCATTGCCCCGTGATAACAACACAGAAACAGTCCAAATAGTTTAGATGTATTTTTTATTTATTTTCTACTTACAGAACGTTTCTGTTTATATCATAGGTTTGTGGTGCATTTCTATCCTAAAGTAAAATATATAAAACTTCAGATATTTCACAGCGAGATTTTAACATACAAGGAAAAACCTTACGAAAATCTTATATAATAGCAAAAAGTATGATGGCCACTGTAAGAAAGGCTTACAGTATTCAATTATGCCGCATGAACTAATCAGTACATTATTGCAAGAGAACGCAAAACTTATTAAGAGGTAACGCACAAGAAAAAAAAATCCTCCATGTCCCCAACAGGGATCCAAAGCACAGGTTTCTGACAAGTGCCGCTTTGCTTTTGTTAGCATTTTGGGATGAGAGGTTTGCTCAACCATCCAGAGGCTGTTGAGCAAATGTACAAACGATTGGTCAAAAGCACCATTCCTCTGCTACATCGTTTAGTTAGAATACGCCTGCAGTACCGATTCTGATCACCCTGGGCAGATTTGGCCTCCCTTGGGAACACATAGGTACTGAAATCTGATTGGACGGAACATCGATAATTCACACAATGTATGGGAAGCAGCACAGGCAAGAGAAATATTATAAAAAGAACATAAACTATTGGAAGTAATTTAATAACATTTAACTGAACAAATATTATAAATTAGGTTGTTGATATACGTTAGTGACTTTGATTGTGCTTTGGCTTGCAGTGAAGGTTTTGCAGGCCCATATTGACAGTGTGATATTTTTAACTAAGTTATTGCACAATGAGAAGCCTGTGCCTAAAAAATACTGCCAGAAAGAACCTTTTCAAGGTGTTTGTTTACCATTCAATGATTACTGAGCAAATGCTATGTTTTTTCAGGTTAACAGTATTGCATAATATTGTATTTATTTCATGCTTTTGCATTAAATGTTTATATTGATTTAACAAGGCAGATTTTTATCTTTTATTTGTGTGGTGTGTTAGCAAGCATTAGTAAAATAAAACCTCATGTTCATGCTATGATTTGCCATGATATGACAGCAAACCTATGCAGTCAGCCAATCCTCCTGCGGATACCTAGAATAAGTCATATTTGTTGTGAACAAAGTTATCCCCCGAAGCAGAGTGGAGTTACAGTAAGTCATGGCTGACTCACTCTCTTCCTCCCGGTCTGTTTAAATGGGTTTGGTTATTTACTTTTAATTTCAGCGTTCAGGGACGCATTGTTTAGTCAGCACATGTGAACTCTGTATTTGCAAAATATTTCCTGAGGTAATATGCCAACCAGAGTATAACGAAGCTTGGTTTCACTGTGCACTGCCTTTGCTGTGGTTTTTCACTTAGTCAAAACAAGAGCACTCATGGCTTTCAGAAAGCGTCGATTTAAGGTGGGTGGGGGAATTTCTGCCAAGTCTTGTTCGGCAATTGATTCACCTCTGATTTAAATCGAAAACTAAATTAAAACAAAGAAACCCTGTGCTGAATATTTTAGAAAGACAACACTGATTGTGACCTCACAATCAGTGTATGGGAGATAAAAATAACTACATTTTTAAATCTGAAGCTTTATTTAAGCTTACCAAACATAGCAGCATACGTAGCTCTTACATCTCTCACAATTGACCAGACTAGAGCAGAAATCTAGAAACATATTTGTCAGGGCTCATGTCATCACTTTTAAAAGGAGGCTTTGTAAACCTACAGCACAACTAACCGCTATGATTAATTGCTTAGCTAACCTTTTTCCTGTATTTGTAAGCTTGTCCCATTTCCAACAATAACCAGATGAACCCGGCAGAAATCATTTACAGACGGGTTCTGGTTCAGAGCCTTACTTCCTTTATTTCTGAGGATTTTTTCTTTTTAGATTTTCACAGAATAACTTTGAGTAAATAAATAACATAATTTCATTGTTGTCTCATCAATAAAAACCAAAATGAAGGGTGCCTGACTATGAAAATAAATACAATTCAGATTATTTCTGTCATTAATGAGATGCAAATTATTTTCATTGATAATTATTCAATTACTATTATTCTAGATTGGAAAAAAAATATAGGTATTGCAGCTGAAAAACAAATTGCAATATCTATATCTTCCCCTTATAACTCCACTTACGAACCTTGAAGTTATTTAATATTTATTTGTTTCTGTATACAATTAACATTGCCGACTTCAACAAACTGAAAACACTCAAAAGAAAGTGATTTTTTTATTGCAGTAAATTGTTTTAGCCAAAAACAATTTTATATTTACAGTATTTTATATTGACAATAACATCAGAAGCACCTGATATTTTTCAGAAAAATTTGCTGGATTTTCTTTGGGAAAAAAGAAAAGGAAAGAAATAAAAACTCTGCAAGATGTGTGTGAAAAATGGTCAGTTTTTCAAAAGTCATTGACCCTCAAAAAAAGGCAGAAGAATGCAGAAGTTTGGATATATTTAAAAATCAGACCATACCCGTCGAGAAAATATACCAAATCGTAATGTAAAGAGAAAGTTTATATGTTGTTTTGTGACCTGAGAGCCAAATTAAATCATACATTTTAACAACTTAACTAAAACAATGTATTATTGTTGACTGTGTGGGATGGGTGACTTCTTCCTGATAGGATTCATCCCAAACCTGGTTTTAAGCCATAACTTTCAAATGAAGCATTTTTACAACATGACAAGGAAATAAGTAATACTTTGCTAACACTATTTTGAAAAACAAAATGACTTAAAAATAAGAGTGAATCATGGTGCTCCATTAGTTTCCACACAATGACTTTCCTCATACTTCACACCTGAGAAATTTCTGTTTTCTTTCAGTATGAAAAGAATGTATTGGCTTTCTTTCAGCCAGCTGACTGGCAGTCATCAGTATCAGGTGACAGAGGGCAGTACCATACAGAAAACTCAAGAGTATCTGGTCTTTGCCTTTGCAACTCATTAAAAAAAATGTACTCGTAAGAACAGCACAGTAAATCTAAGCGATTTAATATTTTAGAATCTTCATATACCTTCACTCAGATGGCCAGTTTGTGCTTACTATTGAAATCCTAATACAAAACAAAAAAAATTTTGTTTTCTCTGAAGTTTTACTAAAAAATAAAAAATGTTTAACAAAAAACCAAAGTTAACAGTTTTCTCTCCTTCGAACAAAAGTGAAAATAGACTCAAGAGTTGCCAAGCTGCCAAAAATGTGCAGTGACACCCCAGGAGAAATTGCTTTGTGAGCTAATGCTGACTTGACTGCACCTTGCATAGCTGTTAGTGTTTATTAATGCCATGCCTGACTGTGCTCCCATCCATCCTTCCACCCCTCGGCAAAGGGCGTGTGAATCACTCTAAACAACACATGCCTGACATCAAGATATAATGCCAGAGCATGACATGGAAATAAAACAAATTTTAAAAGGGGAAGTGTGTGCCTGTGTGTTGCAGTGCGGATCATTCAGTAACGGAGGGGGGGAGTAAGGGGAGGATGGGGGAGGTTGTGGCTTGAGAGGCTTTGCTGCTTGAAGGGAAACATCAGGCCTCCAATAAAATGAGGGTCTTGAATATGGCAGAGTTGCTCCCGGCGCTGTGACTTCGGTCAATGAGAAAGTCATCGTCTTGGTTGGGAGGAAGCTCCAAACACGACTGGCATTACTGCAGAGTCTCAGCTTGACTGCGTGGGATAGGTGACTTCTCCCTGATAGGATTCATCCCAAACCTGGTTTGAATTCGTATGTTTCAAATGATGCATTTTTACAACGTGACAAAGAAAACAAGCGGCCGAAAAGACAGCCGGCTGTTGGGCTAGATCAGGAC